>NC_137788.1:27822895-28315395 GCF_963383645.1 Muscardinus avellanarius
GGGAGAGCTCAAATTTCCTTCCTGTTGGTTTATCCTGCCCAGTTGAGTGTGCTGTGAGCCACTGGGTCCCATTTGATTTAGGGCAAAGTGCAAACGGGTGGTCTCCATCACTTATTGTGTGAGTGTGGATACCAGTGTGGGCGTGTCTCATATTTGCACATCAAGGTCAGTAATGGCTGTGCTTGTGCATTAGAATAGACAGTTTTCACAGAGCTATGTGAATATGGGCTATGTTGATGTTCCAGGCCTGATGTGCTGAGAGTTTTCAGTAAGGGCTTCGTGGGAATGGATAAAAAGAGGGATACACATGAATCCAGGTTCCTTTCCCAGCGAAGTTGCTTTAAAGAAATAACACATCTTATCTCCCTTTCAGCCTTAATCACCACTTCTGGTAGCCAGTCCTCCAACCAGCTTGCTTGCTTGAGCAGTGAATGATGAAAACTCTGACCCAACCTTTATCTGACCTTCCTTCCAGCCACCCATCCAAGGCCCTTTCTTTGGTCCGTTCATCTGTCCGAACACACATAAGTCTACCCAATCGCCTGCATGTGCTCTTTGCCTATTCTGTTAACCTTAGCACTTAGCCATCCTGTTTCATCCCTGCAAACTCTACCACGCCCATTCTTCCATCCATTCATACACCCTCTGCTTGTCTTTCCATTCATTCGTCCATTCCGTCCATGCATCCTACTTAGCCCAGCTATTCTTCCATTTTACTAGCTTATCAACCAACCGTATCCCTCCATCCTAGGGCTCCATGCGTCCATCCCTCTCCACAGCACAGTCCATCTGCGCCCCAAACATCAATCCTGTCAGAGATTCATCTCATGCACCATGCTTCCTCCAACCATCCCATTCATCCATCTACTCACTGACTTAGCAACTGCATCTCTTTATCCCGTCCCTAATCCTGGACTCAGTTATGTCTCTGGAGGTGAAGAGACTGGACGACCAAGATCTAATGGATTTATTTGAACAGCAATTGATGGAAACCCTGTCATTTCCCACAAGGCCCACTAAGCTTGAATTATTTTGTTTTCTTTTTTATTTCATTATTAGTATTATTTTATTGGTACTAGGGATTGGACCTGGGGCATACTGCCTCTGAGCTATATTCCCAGCCCTTTTAATTTTTTATTTTGAAAAAGGATCTCACTAAGTTATTGAGGCTAGCCTTGAACATGTGATCCTCCTATCTTAACCTCCCCGGTACTGGGATTACAGATGGGTGCCATTGCCATCACTCCTAGCAACAGTATGTCTTTACCCAAATTTCACATCTTTCCTCTTTTCCATGCCTAGACTTTCCCACTGGTCTCTGAGCAGATGAGACTTCCAGGTACCAATAAGAACAAACACACCAAGATCAAATATAATCCTGTGACCTCTGCTGCCCATGCTGAACCCAAGTAGCCAGATACCCTTTCTCCCCTTTACCCCAACTTTGAACTCTAGCCAGGGGTGAAGTCCTAGCCATGATGTCTGGCCTCTGGCCCAGTTCATACTCTGGCCTGGCCTAACCCATCCTAAACCTGCTCGCAATCCAGTGCCACTCAGCAAGACTCCAACCAAAGACTCACCTTGCAGCTGGGAACGTAACAAACGCCTGTGGCGAGGCAGGGAAGGCTATATTCAGTGCTTTCCATTTGACATTCAAGTCTCTGACTTTGGCTCAAAGACGAAACTGAAGCTCAGAGAAGTTGAGTCATGTGTGAGTTTAAAAATCACACAGCAGTTGAGAGGGTTCCAGAATTCAGACCCAGATCTGACTCCAAAGCTTTGGCTCGTTCCATTCCAACAAGCTGCCATTAAGAGGACAATTTCCAAGCTAACCCGGGGAGAAGAAATTAGAACCAGAAGGAACAAAATGTCCCGTCTTCCCAACTGATTCCCTAGCCAAGTACAAATGATCATGTGAATCCTAAGTTATAGTACTTACTAAGTGCGAACTCCGTGCCAAGTCCTAGCCAAAGGCTTCCTGTAAATTGTTTCATTGGAAAGAAGTGGCATCACCCTGATGATCCCTCTAGGGGTCCCCTCCACTCACCACAACTGAGCAGGACCTGATCAAGGGCCCAAGGCTTTGGGTGATGATGTACCTTGTGCTTTGAGCTGCACCACTTCTCCCGAGGGGGAGACCTGCACCACAGGCTGACCTTGATCACAAGTTCAACAATAAGAGGGCTTCAGGCATCTTTGCAAATGCATAAACGTCCCATCTTGCTGTTGTGTTACTGAGATCAAGCAACCTCATTTCCCTGGGCCTGTTTCCTTCATTTTCAAAATGGAGGCAGGAGGAGTCCCAGCCTGTGTCAAGAGACTTGTAGCAGTTTGTTTAACTTTCCTCTTGTCTCTGGCTGTCTGATTTCCATTCTTCCCTCTGTTATACACAGTACTATGCATCTTACGCATAAATGGTTGACTGCACCTCCGGTTGCTTCTTTAGGGTAAATCCTCTGAAACAGAATACTGAGTCCAAACATGCGAATATCCTAAAGGCTTGCCAACTTGCTTTCCAGAAAGTTTGTGACGATTTACACTCCTACAGGCAGTTTACAAAAGTGCCCATCACACCACACCCTTGCCAGCATAAAGTTGTTTTTTTTTTTTTTATTCTGGAACAAATGTTTATCTTTCTTTCTGCATACGAATGTATGCGTATTCTTGCATGAACGTGTAAGTGTGACGCCCTCACACATGTTGGGATTGAAGTGCAATTTAGCATTTTACTTCTCCTTTCCTCATTTGCTTTCTCTCCTTCACCCCTATCTCCCCCATCCCTATTACCCACTAACCAACACACTCCCAGGCACCCGGAACACAGTCTAGTTGCATCCTTCCGTATTTGTATTCTTGTTCATAAAATCTCGTGCGAACGTAAACTTGCATACCCCACACACCCATTCACACAGACAGTAGGGGGATGGCGTTGTTTATCTTTTCAAAAATTAGACCACATTTTACACACTTCTCCATACTCGCTCTTCTCACTTAGGGATGATGACGTTTTGAGCGAATGAAGTAATGTCTACAGAGAACTTAATACAGTGACTGGAGCTCTGAGTACGTGTCATTTATTATTGTTGTTATTGTTGTTGCTATAAATAAAAAAGACCTGGCATCCCTCCTGGAGCTGCGTGGCTCATGGCTGAGGTGGGTCCTTCATCCTCCTGTCATGTTCAAAAGGAACGGGATAAGGCAAGTGGCCGCGACTGAGTGTGTCCTCTCCATCTTCACACAGGGTGAAAGAAAAGTTGACGGTCCCTGCCTTCCTGAAGTCTGCAGGCTAGTGAAGGAGATCAATAACAATACTTGGACGACTTGTGCCGGGTGCAGGTGGCTCGCACCTATAATTCCAGAGACTTGGGAGGCTGAGACAGGAGGACTGTAAGTCTGAGGCTAGCCTGGGCGATTTGGCAAGACCCTATCTCAAAATTTAAAAATAGCTGGGTGTGGTGGCGCACGCTTGTAATCCCAGCATTTGGGAGGCTGAGATAGGAGGATCATGGTTCATGGTCAGCCTCAGCTATTTAGTGAGGCCCTTTGCAACTCAGTGAGACCCTGTTTCAAAATAAAGAATAAAAAAAAATAGGTTTGGGGATATAGCTTGGAGGCAGAATGCCCCTGGGTTCCATCACCAGTACTACAAAAATAAATAAATAAAAATAAAAAGGTCTAGGGGTGTGTCCCAGTGGTAGAATGCCTCTGGTTTCAATAGGAAGTACAGGAAGGAAGGGAGGGAGGGAGGGAGGGAGGGAGGGAGGAAGATTTCGATCAAGTGAAATAAGCTATCCAAGGGCAAGGAACACAAGTCTATGAGGGTGATCTAAGCTAGGGAGTCCAGGAGGGCTTCCCTAAAATTTGGGCCATGGTTAATGAAGTTAAAAAAGGGTGGGCAAGAATCCTCCAGACAGAGCAATCAGAATGTTCAAAGGCCCAGAGACAGGCAAGAAGAAGAACATGGTCGCTGACGGCCTGAAGGTGAGCAGCAGGCTGAGCAAAGCTATGGCCTCTCCGATGTGAGGGCCAAGGACACCTGAGGCCTTGTCAAGAGCTTAAAAGACAAGTTTTCTCCCAATGCCACTGATCCCACTGCATTCAGCAGGCCCTGTCACCGTGGCAACCGTGACCAAGAACCAGGCCAGGCCTGGCTAAGAGATTCCTGCACATCATCTCACAGCATTGTTGCAAAGACTGAATCAGGGCTCTTGTGTTAGAGCTGGGAACGGAGGCCCAAAGAAGCAGCATGTCTCCTACCCGGGCTAGCCTGGGGCCAGGGTGAGAGCCTGCTCTCCCTGACGTTCCAGACTGAGTATCTGAGGATACTGAATAGTCTTCTCTGGGGTGCTTCGATGATTTATCAGCCACCCCAATGGTGCCCCACAAGGCTGAGTCCGGAGTCGTTCCCAGTGAATATCCACGCTCTCCCCTTCTCCTTCTACCTGACCTTCTTCAGACTCATCCCAGCCTTTCTGCAAACTTTCTGCATCCCAGCCAGGGCACACATAAGATGCACCCAACCACGGGGACATCCTCTTCCATTCTATAAATATCAGGCCCTTGGAGTCTCTTCCTCTCCTATCTCCTATCTTCCCTTGAAAATCACTTTGCTGTACCTTTAAGCATCTCTAATGTCCCCAACGCTGCGCCCCCCCACACACACACACCTACCGGAGGCGCTTGCTCCCTAGTCTAGATTCCTATGAGTCTTGGTTCTATCTCTTCTCAACATGACATCAACGTTCACAGGCCCCCTACCATGTATAAGGTCTGATTCTGGGATTAGGGAGTATGACAGGGAGCAAAACAGGCAAGCTCCTTGATCTCCTGGGACTTACTGGAGGAGGCCGACAGTAAGAATAATGCATATATAATTGGTTGGGTAGTTAAAAAAAAAAAATGAAGGGCCGGGGATGTGGCTCAGGGGTACAGCCCTTGCCTAACACGAATGAGGGCCTGGGTCCCATCCCCTAGAGCCTGAAAGATCAAAAAGAACATAAAGGCAGCTGGGGCAGAGGAAGTAAAGGAGGGCGCTGCCGTGGATTCAGGGAGCAGGCCTCTCTGAGATGACGCCCATCGAAGCAAGAGCAGATGACAGCCACTGGCTGAGCCCTGGGCTGACCCGAGAGCGTCCAGGCAGGGAAGCCCCTGGACAAGACACTGCAAACCAGGGCAAATCCTAGTGGGGGTGAGGACAGGAGGAAAACCAGCAATGAGAAGACGGAGAGGATCTTGCCTTCTGAACGTGATGGAAGCAAGGTTTTTGTTCCGTTTTGTTTGGGTATTGGGGATTGAAAACAGGGACATTCTACCTCCAAGCTATATCTCCTCCAGGCCTTATTATTTTGAAATAGGGTCTCGCTAAGTTGCTGAAGCTGGCCTCAAAACTTTGATCCCCCTGTCTCAGCCTCCCAAGTACTGAGATTACAGGCATGCCTCACCACACCAGGGGAGCTGAGGAATGAGTGATCTGCCCGGTGTTGTTCAAACTCTCCTGCTGGTGGGTTGAAGGGAAACTGGCAAGAGGCAAAACTGAAAGGAAGGTGGCCAGGGTGGCAAAAGGAAATGTCAGCTCTGACCCCAGGGTTTGATGGGCGGTAAGGGGGACTGGATTCTGGGTTTATTCTGAAGGTAGGGACCACGGGATTTGCCCATGATTAGACAGCGAGAGGAGGAGAGAAAGAGAGGAGTCATGAGTCACTGCCTGGTTGCTGGGCACCACACCGCCTGGCTCCTCCATGGGGAGGCGGGCTCCTCCGGGTAGGACGGTGACCATCCACCTTTGTAACCCTTCTTTGCTGAGTGGCTGTATCACCAGGTGCTCCATGGCTCCTCTTTACTGCCGTGGCCTTCTGGGAAGAGACAGAGGTCACCCTGCCCTCACAGACCCCTTAGGCAACAAAAGGGCTTTTATCTTTCTACATACATTGACCGTGAGTGAAGGCATACGCATTCAAGAGATGGTGGACTCGCACAACTGGATTACTCAGCTAGTCCCTGGAGCTGAGACACAGAAGTGGCTCTTCTCAGCCCCCTCAGACGGCCACGAGCCCAAGACCCGGCTCTGCACAAACCCAATGGGATCTGCGGAGCCTGAAGATCCTGCCACTACCTCTGTTAAAGGCAGGCAAGATCGACTGCCACCTTCATACAGATGAGGAAACTGCTTGAACGTGGCAAAAATAAAGGTCATAAAAATATATAAAAGGCAGATGCCCCTACCCTTGATCTTCTTGTACGAAACAGTATAAGAAGTAAGTAATGTTCTGCTCAGCAGCACAGGCTTTGGAGTCTCTGGATGAGGCCTGGATGTGGCTCCAACATTTACCCACCAGGCGATACTAAACATTATTGAGCCTCAGTGTACACATCTGCAAAATGGGGGTACTAATGCTTATCTCTCTCCCAGGCCCTGTGAAACTCTTCTCAGATGGTGCATGTGAAATGCTCAGCACAGGGGCACATAAATCCCCACATACATGATCTATTTATCACCGCTATTATCACAGAAGCAGTATGTGGCTGGTGCCAAGGCAGGACTCTCTCGAGGGCTCCTGGCTGTGAACAAACACTATCAAGAGTCCTCACATGGGTGGTAGTCATAGTCCCAGCTCCATCTCTTCCCTGCTGTATGACCTTTGGGCAAATCATTTCATGGCTCCCAATTTCAGTTCCCAGGGCTATAAAATGGGAATATCACTACTCCCTACCCCGGCAGGCTCCGGGGACCATTGGGTGTTGATGGTGCATATTAAACACTAGCATAGGGCCAAGATACAGCACTGTGCTCCGTGTCCTCGGAGGCAGAATTAGAGGGAGGGCCACCCCGCAGGTCCCAGCGCAGGCACACTCCCGCCATGGTCTCCTTTTCGTCTTTTCCTGTGGTAACTCCCGCTGAACCTCCAGGCCTCAGTTAAGCATGGCTGCCTTTCAGGAAGTCATTCCTGAGAGCCCTCCATATTCCTGCCCTTCCTCTCTGCTCCCACAACCCCTCCTCCATCCCAGCCTAAGCTCTTCTGAGATGCTCATCGCACTGCATTTAAATTGCCTGCTTAATTATCTGTCCACCCCAGAGGTGATATATTGGAAGGAACAAAAGCTTTGTGCCATCAGCTCCGTATCTCAGAGCTCGGCACTGTGCCTGGCACCGAGGGGGAGCTCGATGCACTTGGCTGGAGTGGTCCATGGATGGCTGGATGCACGGAAAGGAGGATAAGAGAAGGAAGAAAAGGAGGAGGGTCTTGGCGCTGCCGCTGCCTTGCGCTATGACTTCCCAGTCCTCCACAGCTGGCTCCTCTCATCTTGGACCTGTTATTCCGCTCAATTTGGGCCTTTCATCTGCAAAGCAAATGTATGGCGCCGGCCCTCACCTGACATCAGTTTCTATCAAGGAGCTAACCAAGGCGAATCAGGTCTGACTCGTGTGCACCAATGTATTTTCAACGGTGGCCCCACTTCCTCACAATTCACCTGGAGGAGGTGCGTTCTCTGCTCTTTCAGGGGACAATGAAGGGAAAAAGAAAAATGATCAATTTATGTTCTTATTTAAATATGTCACAGAGATAAGCGAGCCAGATGATCAACGTCTTAGTCAACATCTCCTCTTCAGTCTGCATGAGGGCTTTGAGGTAGCTCACAGGCTGGCTGGCATCGGCCACAGAGCCCAAGGTGGGTCCTGCGCTTGCTCCCCAGAGTGTGAGACAGGTCTGCAGGCAATCTGACCTGCTGGGGCCCGGGCCCACCATGCAGTGTTAAAACACTCACCGGGTCCTGTCTCCAGAGAGGGGAGCAATTCCCACTCCACATCCCCGAGGGCCAAGTCCCAGGGGCACACACTTTCATCTACCCTCCCTGACCTCTCCTTTCGCCCCGTCCAGGAGGAGGAGTGATCTGTCCAAATGATGTCTGAGAGAAAGAACTGAGCATGCTTAGCTCAGCCCAAACCTGCACCTGCCTTCACCTGTCCGGCAGCCCTTGCACCTCAGGGAGACCTAAGATCATACCCTTTATTGGGAAAAGGCTGCAGAAGTCTCTCTTATTTGAGAGTGATGGATTAAGAAGCCAATTTGGCCACATATCCACAGCAGGTTCCATACTCCGCTGTACTGGTTAGGAAGCCGGCCTGTCGATCTCTCCAACTGACTTCTCTTGTGTTTTTTGCTCACTGGGTTTCAAACTTGAGAGGGGAAGAGCTGCATAGTAAAGGATCAAGCACAGAGGAGGAATCAACCAAGATCCTATTCCCTGCCTGGGGTTCCCAGGCCCTGGTGGGCCTTCAAAGGCAGTAATGAGAGTTGTGAGCTATTTTCAATATTTCAAAGAGCCTAACAGAAACCACATTTATCCGCCTTCAAAATGCACAGGCCAAATAAATGCCAAGTGCCTGGTTTGGGCTGGAACAATTCCCACTCAGTGAGGTCATGCTGCCCTTTGTCCATTCTGATTGGTGGGACAGAGCCGTGGCCCTCCGGGGACCCCAGAGGCTTGACAATTAAGGGATGTTGGTGTCCCCAGCCCCTCTGCTTGACTGCATGAGAAACTGTAGCCCCCTTGGCAAGGCTGCCCACCGTTTTGAAAGGGGAAATGGAAATGAGGCACGTTCAAGGGGTGAATGAATGACAGCAGCCTCAATCTTAGATAAAGGGAGGAAGAATGCATGCCCAGCAAGGTGCCCTTCCCAGGGCCAAAGAACAGAACCACCCAAGTCACACAATAAACAAGGAGTAGAGGGAGGCAGGGGCCACTAAAGGGTGGGGAGGGAGAGGGGGTCAAAGGAAAAGTGTTCTGGACAGTTCCTGCCCAGGGCACCCTCCGCCTTGCTTGGACATGTCTGTGTCCTCTAGTTGCCTCTAAGGGCCCTAAGGAACCTCGGGGAACTCTGATCAACCTTGTCCCTGCCTCTTAGCAAAGGCACCCGTGTAATCATTGCAGGATAGAGAAACAGACTCTGCCAACAGATCTAAAGACACAGGGATAAAAATAGGGGAAATAACCCATGTCTGTGGAAAGAGTGCCTTAAAACACAGGATTCTTGGGAGGGACTCAGAGCTGGAGGGCCCTGGCCATAGCAAGTTGGGCGTGTGCTCAGGCAGTCTCATTCCTGCCCCCGGAGCCTCTTTTGCTTGTCCTCTCCACCAAGCACTCCGGTTGTATCTGCAGCTGGTGGGTAGTGCATGCCGTTGTACTCATGCTGAGGGCTGTCTGGGAGAATGGACACTGGGTGTGCCCAGGGGATAGGGCCCTAGCACTAATTCTGCAAATGTTCTGAGCACTTGGTTCCCTCCCAGTTGGGGGAGGGAGCCAGTCATGCACCATCTGACCTCAGGGAGAGCTGTGTTCTCCAACGCAGGGAGGGGTATCTAAAGCACATGCCCAGCTACTAATGAATGAATCAGTGCTTCACCCACCATTTGGCTGGGGCTCTTTTCTCTTACCCCCACCACTGGGAACTCTGGAAGGAAAGGGGGTAGGCTTCTCTTAGCCCAGGAATTTCAGCATTGTTGCCACTTCTTGAAGAGTCATCAACTTTTCCTTGATCTCTGTCTTGCTTCAACTCTCCAATCCCAGAGAGCAAAGCCGGACCCCTGGATCTCTCTGATGGGCACGTGAGCCTCAAGCCAGAGAAAGCCAAGACAGATGTATGAGACCACATCCCTGGGGCCACAGTTGCAAGCGTTACAACTTCCTGAGAGGAGAGGGATGAGTTCTGAGCCACAGAGGTACCAGCAAAGAAGAAGGCTGAAAAATTATTCGGAAGATAAAATCTGCAAGGTTTGGCTAGGAAAAGGGAGTTGGTGGTGGTATTCAGGGATGATCCCTAGGTTTCTAGCTCAGAAAGATGCATGGCTGTTGAAAAGATTCCTTGAGATGGTAAGATCGCTGGGGATGGGAGAGTCCTAGAGGCGATAACAGAAAGGAAGAATTCTGATTTTGGCATGCTGAGTGTGGGCCCAGGGACCACCAGGTAGTACATGGGTGTGGAGTTCAAGAGCAAGATCTTCTTCATGGGAGACTTATGGAAGTCATCAGCATGTGAACAGTGGTGTGAAGTCCTGGCAGGGCCAGGTCAGAGGACAGTTAGGTGGGCAGGGGTGATGAGCAGCATCACAGATGCTGAGCGAGGAGGCAGGGGGAGGACAGTTCGAAGGTCAAGGCGGGCGGCTGTGGAAGGTCCAGAAGCCAAGAGGGACTCTGGGAGTTGGTAAACAGGAAGTCATGTGCTGCCCTGGGCTGCAGCGTGTCCCCTGGGGTGCGGCGGGTGGAAGCAGATGAGCGCACTGAGAAATGACTTGGCAGACACCCTCTCAGGAAGCAAGGCTGGAGGGGAAGGAGAGAGACGGGGTGAGAGCCAAAAGGGGGTGCAGAACCAGGGGAGTGATGTATTTTAAGATGCAAATCAAGTTTGTTCACGGGCTAAAGGAAACAGAGGTGTTAGAGAAATGGGGGCAGGGATACCAAGTCCGGCAGTGATGTTCATGGGTTCACAATACTTACCAAGCACCTACCTGGCTGCAGGTACTGGTGAGCCAAACAACCAAAGCATGAACACCATGCGAGCGCTCTCCTCTCTCTCTCTCTCTCTCTCTCTCTCTCTCTCTCTCTCTCTCTCTCTCCTCTTCTCTTTTTCTCCCTCTCCCTCTCTCCCTCTCTCTCCACAGCATTGGGACACCAGGGGAGGAAAGCATGAACCTTTTCAAACATGACTACAAGGGCAGGACTTTTGCCCTATTTTGCTAAATGGCAACTGAGGCCCAGAAGAAGCTGGAGCCAGGATCCACAGCAGCTGGCCTTGCTCCAAAGCCTGTGCTCAGAAAAAGTGCCAACAGGCACATGAACTGCCTGGGGATCTTGTTCAAATACAGGCTCTGATTCCACAGGAGGGAACTAGGGCTTATGGGCTGCGTTTCTAAGAAACTTCCTGATGGGGCCCTGGTTCACACACTGGAAACCACGGGCTGGTGTCTCCTGGGCACTCACTTAATAGCCCCTCTCTTGCTTCCTGAATGGGTAAGTGGATGGATGGATGGATGGATGGATGGATGGATGGACGGACGGATGGATGCCATTTCTGGGCTTTTCAGCATTCTGTACTTCCTGCCTTAGCAGCCCTTTGTATAACTGGCCATTCGCCTCAGTTTCCCTGCTAAGCCCCTGGCTCCTGCTTGGGACTGCTGACTCTAAAAGCCCTTCTCTGGGCTACGTTCCCTCTGCTGGTGGCTTCCTCCCCTGGGGTTGGGTCCTGGTCCAGCCAGGAATAAGATAAGGGCTTGAGCCTGGGCTCATTGACCACCCCCACCCTGAGCTTCCTCCTGGAGCTCCTGTCACCCTGGGGCTGGCTGGCTTTGACCTGCCTACCTCTTCTGTCCTAAACCACCAGCAGCCCCTCCCCAAACACACACAAAGGGCTGTCGGTGCTTGGTGTCTGCTCGTCAATGAGTTTTAAATCTAGAATAATGAGCTAAGGTGCCCCTGAGTGTCCTGATTTCTCACCCAGCAAATCCAGGGCTGGAAGAAAGATGAGGATTCCGGAGCTCCACGCTGTCTAGCCCACCCTCACCACAGGCCTTTGTGAAGTGTGCCAAGGAGTTTGGGAATGCTAATGAATCCCCAGTCCCCTCTGGGGGCTGCCTAATTTTATCAACAGGAACCTGGTCACCATGGTCACCACCTCTGGGATGCTGCAGCCTCTGGGGACAGTCTGGGTGCCATCAGGACTGGGATTGACAATAAAGAAATGGCAGAGGGAGGGGAAGAGAGGAGGGTTGCTGCACACTGCAGCCCAGGTGAGCACTGACAGCTGGAGGTGGACCCTTAGCTCCTAAGCCACCCAGCCTTCCTCTGTTCAGCCTTGGGCAGGGCCATCGGGTCAGGACAGGGCAGAGGGGTAGGGATGGCTGGAGGCCAGTCTCCAGGGAGCTTCACCTTGGCTCCCAGGGAGCTGAGTACCTGACAGGCTCCTAGATAAAGATGGTGAATAAAAATGGCAGGGAGAAATTTGTGAAAGATGCAGGTCCCCACACCCTGCTCCAAGATACTTTCATTCCCAGGATCATGGGAGAACTGGGAATCTGGACTGTAACTGGAAACTCATACAATAGTTAAGACTTTGGGATAAGAGGAGAGAGATTTAAGTTCAGACTCCCTTGCTCCATGTAACTTCATCTCCTTAGACTCAGTTTCCACAACTGTATGACTGGTTCATTCTGAGTGTGGTCAAGTGTAAGAGAGGAACAGGAAGCTCCCTGCACAGGGCCCCAGTGCTCAACAAAGGACAGCTCCCCAGATGAAGATGAGGACACTGAGGGACAGGGGGATGCAAACTAGACATCCCCCAAATAGCCAGCCGCTCTCAGCTCACTGGGCCTGAGCTACCCCACCCAGGTCACCCTCCACCAGCCAGTGTCTGCTTCTGCTTGAAGAACCTGCTGAATGAAGCTTTAGAGACGTGCGCACATGCGCGCGCGCACACACACACACACACACACACACACACACACACACACCTTGGTGTGCTTGGAGCTCCCTAGCCCTTCAGCCTCAGGGGAGGGAAGTTGGTTTTAAGTGTATTTACCTCTAGGACCACCAGCTAGGAGTCTGGGCACTAGGTTAAGGTTGATGTTCCAATGTCCCAGCCTCTGGGTCCTAGGCAGGTGGAGCAGCCAAAGGCCTTAAGACCCTTCCTAGTTGGGAGAGCAGCAAGGCCGATGCCTGGCTAAAAGGGAGGCCATGGAAGAGAGTTTCCTGGGTGGGTGGGCGCAGAAGCAACAGGTCAGGTTGAGGCTGTAACTAATGGCAAGACTGTTGGCAGGGAGGATGACTCCAAGGAAAGGCTGAGGCTCCTCACTGTCCTGGAAAGTGGTGAGACGGAGGAAGAGGAGGGGCTAGAGAGGAAAAGGGGAGGAAGATGAGCATCTGCGTTCCATAGAGAAGAGGCGGTGGGGAAGACAGGAAGCAGAAGGACCAGCCTGCCCCGGGCTCCCATGGCTCTGACAAGTGGAATACGCTAGGTCTCCCCCTGAGACGGAATGGTGGCTTGACCTGCTGAGTCAGCCCCAGCAGGTCAGCTTCCTAGTTTTATCTTATTTTCTGATGAAAGTTCTATGATGTTTGTGCTGGAACAGAATGGATGGAGCCATGACTTAGGGCCCATGATTTAACGAGTGGGTTTCATGTGCTCTTGACAGTTCTATCAGCCCCGAGGGGCCAGGGCTCAGGGCAGAGGACATGTGGAAGGAAGAGGACCCCTGCTCCCTACTCTGCTCCAAGCACCCACACCAGGAGCACCCTTCCCTGTGCCGCCCCTTGCTCCTTCAGAGGCCTGTGCTTGCTGACCAAGCCAACCTGCCCTGTGCTGCCCGGAGCACCCTGGGCTTCACACTGGCCTTGGGTAAGCAGGCTCCCGGCATTGACCTTCCTTCTCCAAGCCTTCAGGCACATGCACCTGTTTCCAAGGAGCCCATGCGGATGAGCTTCCACCCAGGAGCCTTCCCCACCCCACCCCCATCGCCTGCTTACTACTGTGGATCCCCAGGCCTCAGCCAGGAGACTCCCCTGGCACCCGGAGTCTATGGAGTTGCCCCACCTCACTTTTCTTTTTTTTTTTTTTACCACCATGGAAAAATACACCGTAGCATATATTTTACCACTTTAATCACTTTCAAGTGTGTAGTCCAGTGGCATTTACACTCTCATCATTGTGCTACCATCACCACCCTCCACTCACAGGACACTTTTCGTCTTGCAAAACTGAAGCTCCGTGCCCATTAAGCATTAGCCCCCCTGCCCCTCCCTCCTCCCAGCCCCTAATAACCACCATTCTACTTCTCGTCCCTATGAATGTGACTGTTCTAAATCCTTCCCATAAGTGGAGCCACACAGCATTTGAGCTTCTGTGGCTGGCTTGCTTCACTTAGCATGATGTTTTAAAGGCTCCTCCACGCCATGCATGCGTCAGATTTCCCCTTGTGCTTTTTTTTTAAGCCGAATGATATTTCATTGCATGTATATACCACATTTGGCTGACCACTCCTCTGTCAATGGGCGCTTGGATTGCTTCCACTGTTTGTCATGAATAATGCTATGGACATGTGTGTGAATGTCCCTCCCCTGTACACCTGTCACTGAAATGATGGTCCAGGGCATCTGGGGGTTCCACACAGCACAGGCCCTCAACAAATGCCTGCTATAGTAACCCCCCACATCCTCTCAGGGTAGCATTCATCGACCGGTAAATTAACTGGGGCCTTTAGGAAATGCAGGGCCTTGAGCCAGAAAAGAGACCACCTGCAGGATTTGAAAGTCCAGGATGGACAGGAAGCCTAAGGGACTCCTCAAAGTCCACCATCCAAAAACCAGTCCTGCAAGAGAGTAGACCAGGTGATTTTGGGAACCTGACTGCCATCAGTTCCCCATCAGTGCCCTCATATTTCTCAACCTCTGCCTTCCCTAAAACATGAGAAGATCTGACTGACTGCATCTATTCAAAGAAAGATACCATAAACAAGTATGAAAGACTGGGAGAAGTTACTTGTAACTTCTAAAATTGGCAAAGAGCAGCACTTAGAAAACAAAGCAGAACTTTTGCAAATCGACCAGAAACATTTTAAAATTAAGACAGGAAATCCCATTTTTAAATGGGCAAAGGATACAAATAAGCAATTCACAAGAAACCCCAACAGCTAAAAAGCATACGTTGACAGATATTCAACTTACCAGTCATCAGAGCAATGTAATTGTGTATGTTTTAGGGGAGGATTCTGGGAACTGAACCTAGGGGCATACTATCTCTGAGCTTCACCCCAAACCCTTTCTAGTTTTTGTTTTGAAACAGAGTCTCATTAGGTTGCTCAAGCTGGATCCTCCTGTCTCAGCCTTCTAAGCACTGTAAATTATAGGCATGCGCCACCAAGCCTGGCTTAGAGCAAAGTACTATAAAATACTGAGCTGGCACATTGAACTCATAAGAATGGCAAAATTAGAAAGGTGGGTAATATTAGGTAGCGATGAGGATTGAGAAGGCAGAAGAAACCCTTGTATGATCTTAGCAAAACTGGGACGTAATATAGCAGTTTTAGAAAACACTACTGCAAAATGTAGCAAATTAACCTATTAACCAGGGATCCCAGTCCCTGCTATGTATAGGCCAAAGTCATATTCACACATAGTCCTAAGACAGCAAGTACAAGGATATTCTTCAGAGCTTCATGCATGGTGGGAAAAGATGACGAGCCTGGGATGTCTCCAGGGAAACCTATACATAAAACACAATGGATGTATAACTCATAAAGCAACGCAGCACTCAGGAACCCCAGAGCAGACGCAGACACACACACATACACACACACACATGAAGCAGGGCTAGATCTTCAAAACACAGTATTGAAATATGGTTTTTTAACTAAAGAAAGAAACCAGATTAAATTTATAGCTCAATATCCTTTATAGAAATTAAAAATGCATATACATACAAACAACCTTACATATTTTATAAGATTCCATGCATATTTCAAGGCATCTATCAAATCTACCAGGCAGGGTACCTATTGGAGGAGGGCAGCAGCAGCCTTCGGACTGAGCAGGAATGGAGGAAATTTTTTAGATAAAATAAGAGAAAATCTTGCACAGACCGATGATCATAAAATGTTATGCACCGAGGGTAGGAGTGATTCAGTGTTATGCTTCTGAGATTGGGGGTCAGGGGGAGTGCAGACAGCAAGAAACACAACTGTGCCTTTCATATGACTCTGAAAAATTACCCCACAATATTTACCTCTGCCCATGTTTCTTAGAACAAAATGTCATAGGAGATGTGGGTCCCAGTGGTTCCTGAGTATAGGGAAGTTTCATCCCACTGAAGTTCAAAGGCCTTGGTTCAGATCTTGTCCCTGGGATGGATATATTTCTGAAAGCAAAGCCCAAGCAGTCACCAGCCTCTCCGGGACTGAACTGAGGTATGGCGATTAGGGAAGAGGCCTCCATTCTTAGGATGCCCTATGGGCTACAGGTGGGATTATTTCCTCACTTTCAAGTTAACAGTCAATCAGGTTAAGGAAGGTAGGAATGGATCAGAGCCGGGGAGATCAGCAAGTCCTTACTCCTTTACCCACTGCCCAGGGCCCTGAAGCAGAGGCAGTGAGCTCCGCAACCTTGGGAAGTCAAGCCAGGCTGACCACTGGGCAGAATCTACTAGTGGATACGGTGTAGGCTAGGAATCTTCTTGGTCCTAGTCTAATAACTCTGGCTTCTGTTTTCCTGATCCACTCCTAAGTCTATCACTAGGCAAACAAGGTAGGTATTATTATTCCCATTTTATAAATAAGCCATTGGAGACCCAGCAAGATTCACTCATGGCCCCATAGGGACTGACTTGAGGACTCCTGAGCCCCAGGATGCCTTCCTCCAGGACACTCTGCTACAAGTCAGCCTCCTGGGACTGCACATATGACAAGGGCCAGGTGGACAGGGCCACACAGGTCCCCAGGAGGGAGGGGGATGCTATTATCCAGGTGGCTGTTTTCATGCCGAGAACATTTTCATGTGAATTTAAAATAAACCATTAAACTTTCGCCTCCTTATTGCCAAGTAATATGTCAGACGCCCGCACATCCCCCACGCAGCCTCACAGATCGCTGAGCCTCGCCCCAGCCCTGACCCCTCACTCCTGAAATGCCAAAAGCGGCAGCAATGAGCAGGCGGCAAGCAGGGGCTCTGGCTGGGGTGGGGACGGGGCAGGAGTCAGGCAGCAACGCAAAGACGAACCTCTGGAGGCCTGGGTCGGCTCCTGCACACCTGCTCATCTCCGAGAGGCCCATCCATCATTCTGCACAAAAGGCCTGCACATACTCTCACAATACACTCGTGTCTCCAATGGTCTAAATTTCAGTCTCTGCTTTTTCCCTTTAAAGTTACAGCTGTCACACTTGCTTACTTTCAATCAATAAAGAGATGTAACTACTTAATAATGGAACTTATTCTGTTTTTCTATTTGAAAACCTAGAAGATGGACACATACTCTTTTTAAATTTTTCTGGATTATAATTGCGCTTAATTGAGTACAAATGGGATGCAGGCAGGGAAGGAGGCTATTTGTGCCGCAACAGGAGCCCTTATTTTCTGCTCTAGACCACACACGAGAGTCTCAAATAAATTTTTGAGAGTTCTTTGGTAATTTAGCTATGCATATGTTATTTTTAGCATCACAAAAGTTCCTTACACTGATGATTTCCAAGGATAGGACTGACATCCCCCTTCGAGACCAATTCAGTGTAAATTTTTTTTCCAACAATGCAGAAACAAACATGCAGAAGGTAAAAGTCAGTTTTCAGTGGGGAGACTCTTCAAAAGAGCAGAATCCTGGAGTTGAACCCCTGCCCCACCCAGGCCTTTACTCCCAGTGGGTGCGGCCACCCCATTAGCTCTGAGCTACGGAGGGTGCCTTTCTCTGATGCTGGACTTGACATGCTCTGCTCTGTGCTCCTGGCTCAGGCAGGATATATTTCCCTCATAGAGTTCCTGGTGGTGATCACCAAGGGCTTCCAGCTTTACCCAGACGAATGATCCACTCAGGTGGGCCTCCTGGTGAGTTCCCCTGACTCCCCACATCACCTTCCTCCCTCGCATGCCTTAAACTTTGGCCAGGTTCTTTCTTGCCTGAATTGTGAAATTTCAAGTGGACAAAAAGTCCCTCTTAGCATTTGGCCCACATGGCATGCATGGATCCTTCAATGCTGGACACTCCCCTCTCCCCCTAGGGTGTGTTTGGGTCTGGAAACCGCGAGTGACTTTGCAGCCACCCCTGAAGAGCTTGTGATAAGAGACGAATGGACAATGGCTGCTTGAGGATTGGATGCCTGGGGTCCAGGTCTACAGTGTCAAAAGCAGCAAGGCCCAACAAATGGGGACAGACGGATTCCAAAGAGGTGGTAATCCTCTAAGAAGTCAAACAGCAATGTGGTGATGAGCAAGAGACCCGCGCAGTCAGGCAGCCGTGGGTCCAAGCCATGATCTGGCCTCTTCTTGAATGAATGAACCATATGCCCTCCTGAACCTGTTTCCTCATCTATTAAATGGAGCGATAATACTGCCAGCCTTACAGGGTTGCTGTGGGGACAGAGTGAAAACATGCAGGTGCTTGAGAGAGCACCAGTGAGCACTCACTCAGTGAGCATTAGCTATGAGTGTCCCTCCCCTGGGTGCTCAGAACAGCTCTGTGAGCACAGCAGGTGGGGGAGGGCTTGGCGAAGGCACACACAGCTTCCTGGCTCACTCCTTGGTCCTCAGATTCCTCCTCAGGCCCACCTTCCAGTTAACAGGCTGAGCCAGGCATGGTTCTGGGCCTGCTGCATCTCTGATTTGGAATCCTTCCCTAGACAGGAACGACTTGACCCTTTCCAGGAGGGGAACCTGTCTGAGCCTTAGAGAGCTCTGGCGATCAGCTAGGTCTCCAGCAAGGAACATGTGGCTCTGCTGAGCAATCAGATTCCCTGAATCCTGCTGGCATGACAGTGATAGACCGGGCAGGTCAAGCTCATGAGCCAAGGTGCTGCTGAGGCCACCTGCTGGACTCCTCTGGACAAACTGAAACCTCGCGGTGGCCCCACATCCGGTGCTCCAGTCCCCTGCACAGGAGTCTAGACTCCTCTTCAGCAAGGTCACAGTTGCCAGCCCTAGATATGGCCAACAATCTGCTGTACTACAGTCAGCTTTTATTATTATTTTTTTTTAAAGCCAGAAGCCCACAGCTCGATTGCAAATGGAAATTCAAATCCACACACACACTGGGGACTGAGCAGCTAAATGCCTTTCCCTAGTGTGCTGGTGTTGGCGGTGGGGAGGGGGCACCGAGCACTTGCCTACATCCGGTCTGGAATCTAGGGAGCTGTCTCTCCAACCTGTGACATTTAGTGGTGGAAGAAGGCAGCTGAGAATCAAGTGTCTTTATCATCGTATTACCTCTGCAAACCAGCTGGTTTTCTTGACCCCCTACAACTTTCGATTTAGCCTTATCAGCCCCTGGAAAACAGTTCAAGGATTAAGAGAATATGAAAATCATGTGCTGAATTAACTGCCATCCACCAATCACCAGTCCCACGCCACGTCCTGAGCTGAGAAATAAACCACTGCCACCTGCCTTCAGGAAGCTCCCAGTTTCCTAGGTGAGGCAAGCAGCTTTGAATACCATCCAGTCTGTACTGCGATAGAACATTGAGCAGTTAGTGTTCCAGCCGACAAGAGGCCAACTAAAAGCAAGCCCTCGGTAACGAGTACAGGAGGGAACATTTCTTTAAAAAATGAATTTGATAGTTGATTGTTCTTAAGCCATAAAGATGATGGCATGGGAAAAATCAGGGCATTGTTGGAATTCCTTGTAATTCAATACTGCTTCGACTTTTATTATTAAGGGGCTGTGGAGTATCACGGGCCTTTCCAGTGCTTCTTTTTTTTTTTTTTTTTTTTTTTTGACAGTGGGGATTTAACCCAAAGGCATTCCACCTCTAAGCCCTATTTTATTTTTTACTTTGAAACAGGGTCTGGCAAAGTTGCTGAGGGGCTTGCTAAGTTGCTGAGACTGGCCTCAAACCTGTGATCCTCCTGTCTCAACCTCCCAAGTACTGGGATTACAGGCATGCACCACCAAGCCGAGCTTGCACAGAGTTTCTTAATCTAGAGAAACTAGTTATATTTGAGAATTACTGGGAGTATAAATGGATAGCGCCTTGTGGCTACCTACCAAGGATAAAGCTGAGAATTTTCCTAAGGTTTTTGGGCTGGGGAACTGGGGAACCCTAGAGGCTTAGAAGAGAAGTTAATGAGCTTGCTTTGGGAGCGAAACATCGAGGTGAGATGTCCAGGAGTCAGCTAGATGTATGGGCTGTCTGGACCCAGTTTCTGTGGACTAGGAAGCCAACAGATATATATCAGGAGACATCTTGGCAGGAGAGATCTGTCTGGAAGCTTCAGAGTATGTGGTGGAAGGGATGGGCATGGATGAGCTCACCCAGGGAGTGGCAAAAGGGGCTAGGGAAAAGAACAGGGAATCAAATATTGCAGGACATCATGCTTCAGAAAGGGGAGTAAGTATTGATATTAGACCCTGAGGAGGAACACCTAAGAGATAGGAGAAAAATCCGTAGAACAGTGTCCCTGAAGCCCAAGGAAGAGGCATTTTAAACGGAACGATCAAAGTGTCCAAAGCCACAGGAAGGAAGAGGAAGATACGGACCTATAAAGTACAATGGGTTTGGAGGTAAGAGTGGTCCTCATGATCTCTTCTAGAATGTTCCAGCAGAGTGCTGGGGACAGAAGCCAGGCTGTAAAGAGTGATTAGTAACAGAGAACATGAGTGAAGATCCCTTTGAGGGGAGTTAAATGTAAAAGGGGACAGGATGGTGGCCAAAGGGCAGGGAGCAATCTCTTGGCTGGTTTTATGTTAAAGATGCAACCGCTTATAGGCCAAGGGGCAAGGTGTTCCTGGGAGAAAGACTGACAGAGTGGGAGAGCAGGCAGCTTCCCGGAGGTCTCTGGATAGGCTGGCGCAGGGCAGGAGAGGGGGTGAGGCAGGACTCAGAACCGGAAGCAAGCAAAGGTGGGTGAAGAGGCTCCCTTTCCAAATCCCAATATTCACTTCAACCTTGATCACCAAACCACAGAAGGGAGCCAGCTCAGTCCTGAGCATCTCTTAAAGTCAAGTGTGTCTGCAACACCAAGAGAATGTGCTTCCTCCTCTCCTGTGCCACGGCCCGCCTGCCTCCTGTCACCAAGCCCATTTCCAAACCTCTGCTGCCTGCAAAGGTTTAACAGGAACGGATGCCCTGGAAGCCGGAGCAGGGCCTGTGGGCGATTAAAGTACCCCCAACTTCCCACCCACACCCCAACTTCTCTACCCTACCAGAGCTGCAAGCAAATGGGTCTCTCTACAAAGCAGGATTCCAGCAGCGCTGAGCAGGCTGCAGCGTGCCAGCTCTTGTGAGTAGCCCTTTTTCTCTCCCCAGGGGCAGAGACAAACCTCCCTAGCTAGAAAGGCGGGCCCTTCAGGCTTGGAGGGATTCTCTAGTTGGCTAATTCGGGGAGGGGCTTGCCTGGACAAATGGCCAAGAAGCCTGGCAGTGGGTATCAGCTGCCCCCCCCACCCATGTGGCAAGTCTGGGTGAGGAGCTGTGACGGTGTGAGCAGCCCCGCGGGTGGGTGTGGGTGTGCGGGAGGCCTGCCCTGCCAGGCGCGCGCGCCGCGGGCGCCCCTCTCTGGGTGTCAGTGGCTATGACTCCAGAACCAGAGAAAGTCCGGTCAAGTCAGGATGAGCGAGACCGGACTGGCTCTGGCGCCCTCCCCGACCTGGAGCCCCAATCCTCCTCGACTCAAGGATGGACGACACAGTCTGCGGAGCCCGACTCAAAAGATGCTGGGGCCCAGAATGGTCCAGAGCGCTCGTCGCCCACTGCCAGGGGAGGGGCGCACTTTTCAAACAAGGGGCACCAGGATCCTAGGGTGGCAGAGGCCAAGCCTTCAGAGGTTCAATCGGAGGTTATAAAAAAAAAAAAATGTATTAACAACAACAATTGCTGCTCTGGGCCGGAGATGTCCTTGGTCCAGGCCTGGGCAGCAGGTGTTTGGGGGTTTCTTCCCCAGTGAATGTCAGCCTCTGGGCTGAAAGGAAACGGGCTCCAGGTGTTCCTGCCTGGACCTGTCCCCATCCGGGCACATGGAACTTTCCAGGTTGTGGCTACAGCTGCGCCTCAGAGGGGGCCGTGGGTAAAGTAGGAGGGGACCAGTTGAGGCCACTGGGTTCCCTAGAAGCTCCCGGTGCCTCCCCCGCGACTGCAAGCCGCCGCCAGACATCGCGAAGTTCCGGGACTCTCCGCAGCCGCCGGCTCTGCCTCCCTCCTCGACTGATGGCCCGGAGCGGGGCCGGCCGCCCGCGCCACCGCCGCCGCTGCCGCAGCCCGGGCGCACGGCTGCAGCAGGGCGCGGGAAAGGGCACTTTGGCGCGGAGTGGGAACCAAGGGGAATGTGGCGGCGCGGAGCCTGGCGGCGACACTCCCTCCCCGCCCCCGGGCAAAACCCCCGCCTCCGGCCTCCCGTCGTTCAGAACCAACCCTCCGGCCCCCGCCGGAGCCCTCCGGCCAAGAATGCGCGGGACCCCCGACGTGGGCGCGCGCCCACCGGCACCCCCCTGCTCGCTCGGAACGCCGAGGGAGGGGGCTTTTGGGGAGGGGGATGGCGGCCGCAGTCTCCGGGCGGGGGCCGGGGCTTCAGTCGGAGAAAATGGGCGGGGGCAGGGAAGGACAGACCCTGCAGCCACGGAAACGCCGAGGGGGCGCGCCGTTCCTCTCCGGCCCTCAGGACCGGCGTGCCAAGCAGAATCAGGAGGGGGGGGGGGCTCCCGGAAAGTTTATCGGGGAAAAGCCTGGCACGCTGGGGGCTAGGAGGCTGGAGAAACTGAAGCCACGGTGCAGGTGCCCCGCATCCCCGGGCGAGGGTGTCTGTCCCCCAGGCCCCCACCCCGGCCGGATCGGGCCAAGTGAGCGCCGAGGGCGAGGGTGGAGGTGAGGCGCGGAGAGGGTGGGGTGGGCAGGGGGGGCGGGGAGGCGCCGGGACGGGCGAGGCTGGGTGGGCTCGGGGCTCGGGCGGGGCGCGCGGCGCCGCCGGCTCCCCTCCCCGGCGCGGCCGGACTCACCCGCGGCGGCCGAGGCGCCGAGCAGCCCCCAGCCCAGCAGCAGCAGCAGCGGTGGCGGCGTTGGCGGCGGCCGGCGGCCCCAGCGGCTCCCGGCGCCGGGTAGGAGCGCCGGAACCCCGGCTTCGCCGCGAGCCCTCCCCGCCGGGCAGCCGCAGCAGCCCTGCTCCCGTCCCCGCGAGCGCGGCATGGCGCGGCCGGCAGCGCCGAGGGAGAGGCTCCGCTCGCCGCCGAGGAGAAAGGAGGTCAGGAGAGCTCTCGAGCTTTTTTCTGCTCGGAAAAAATCCCGGTACGCGGGAGCCCTGAGCTTCTGCGGCTGGAATGAACCAAGTGTCCGCCCGGCCGGGGAGAGGCGCGCTGCGCTCTCGGAAATGACTCGCTCCAATCCCGCTTCGCGGGGTTCGCGCCGGGGGGCGGGGGGTGAATTATCCCCGGATTAATCACTCCGGAGCCGCTTCTCCGCCGCTCCAAATGCTGGGGGTGGAGGCGCAGGCAAGGAAAAAAATATTCCGGGGTGGGGGTTCCTCTTCAGCGCCACCTCCACCTCCAGATAAACCACAAATTACATCCAAAGGGTTGTTTATTCCTGTTTGTTTTACAATTGACCAGTTTCTTTTTAAGTTCAATCCTCCGGTTTTCATTTATAAGGTCGCTCATTAGTACACCACCACCACCACCCGCACACACACAGTGTCACAGGCACACTCGTACGCACACACACACACAGGCGCATACACACACGTCTCTTTCCCCGCTTGGAAACTGGAATACTGTCTGGGGAAAGGTAACCAAAGAAGGACCCGGTTTCCCAAGTCGTGGCTCTTTGGAGCCGGTCTTGGGTGGTGGCTTTTCAACTTGGAATCTTGGCAGGGGGGGGTGGGGTTTGAGGAGCCCCATTCGCGGTAGCTTCCTCACCACCCCATCCCAGGAGAGAGGCGTGCGTCCCTAGACAGGGGCTGGGTTAAGAATTGGGGGGGGGGTACGTGAAACAGAGTGGGGTGGGGACTGTTTCTTCTGACCCAGGGCGGTCCTACCCGCGGTTTAAGACAAAATCCGAGGACGCAGGCAGATGCCTGCCGGAGTGCGCGGCGGTGGGGGTGGGGAAGGAGGTTGGTGGAAGGATGGTACCAGAGTTACTTGTACAATTTATTCTCAAATTTAAATAACCGGACCCTCTTCTGCCTCCCCCGCCCTCCCGCCGCCATGGACCCAAACCCTGGCGAGTTACTCCCAATGCAGTGGGCCACTCCCCCGCCTCTCTTGGGTAGCCGGTGCCTCCGAGCCCCAGGGGCTCCGCGTAGGTCCCCACCCCATCCCCCACCCAGACAGGGCTGCCGTATCTGTCTGGTCTACCCCGGGCTCCTCCGCCAGTCACGACGGCTCCTTAGCTGTCTACGCCAAACTCTGGGAAGGAGGGTAGAGAGACTCTTGGATAGGTGGGAGGAGGCCGGAGGGGCGAGGCGGGGTGGGGATGGGGGTGGGGGAGGCCCCCGGTGGCGCGCACAGCAAAAATGCATCTGCCGGTGGGCACCCCATCCCCTTTGCCAGAGGCGCCCAGAAAGGCCCTGGTCACGGTTTAGGTAATCAGAGAGTCGCTGGATTTGGTCAACCCCAGTGCTGGTAGCTTTGAGGCCTGGGGGCCAAGGAATTTCCCCAGAAGGCTGAAAAGAGGGACTTGGGGGTTGGCGATCCGGTGGGGGGGGGCAAGTGGGCAGGCGGTTGGCGGACCTGCTAGTTTCCCAGCAAAGTTGTGCAAAGGGGCTGTGATGTAACTGACCCTGGTGGGAAACCCGGATTGGAGGTATGGGGGCAGGGCGCGAGGTGAGGATGCTTGTCCTTATTCTCCACCCAAAACTCGCTCCCTACGCTTTCACACATAACAGACTTGACGCGCATATCTTCCCCCACAACACACACACACACACACACACACACACACACACACACACACACAAGTTGTTCCTGTTTCCCCATATGAGCTCATCCCGCAGCTGGGGAGCCAGCCCCGTGGCCCCGGGCTGGCAAACCTCAGAATATCCAGCCCCAGCCCCAGCCCTATCCCCACCCCCAACACACTCTCATTCCAGTGCCTCCAATGCCGCCAGGCCTTGCTGGGTGCCAAGAACCAGCCAAAGCAGCCAGAACGCCTCAGTGAAAGGCAGGCTTTATGTGTTGGGGCTGCGGGGAGGTGGCTTCTTGCTCTCCATTGTGTAGACCCAGCCCCCTAAGGGGGAGCTATCCGTGGCCAGGCCTGCCCACCAGCCTGAGTGGGTGGCGGCCATGGGGGCCATTGGCTGGGCCTTGCCTGGGCTGAGCTCCTGGCTCCTCATCTTGCCCCTCCCCCACTCTGGGGGCTGGTTCTCCAGAGATAGAAACTGGCAGGAATGCCCAAGCCTCCTCTGTAGCCCCACAGCTGGGCAGGAGAGAGAGTCTGGGCTGCTCTGTAATGCTGGGGGCTCTAAGCCAATAGATGGTCCCCCACTCCACCCCAGAACTTTCCTCTGTGGCTGTGACTCTCAAAGGTTTACCCTAAACCATCCCTGGCAAGAGGAGAGCTTGCCAACTTTCTCCCTGGGGGCTGTGGAGGGCAGGGGCACCCTTTTTATCCCTGTAGACGACCCAGTTATTCCCATCCACCATTGGTGCTGTCTCTGATCTATTTGGGTCTACAGACATTTGCTGAGCGCCTCCTGTGCTCTGGGCCCGAGCGAGGCTGTGCTGGGAGCCGCACAGAGCTTCACAGTGTGCGGTCCGGGTTTGGGAGGAGGCAGGGCAGAGGTGGAAACCCACTAGGAATTGATACAGTCAGGCAGCAATAATCACCATGGCTGAAGAAGAGGCATAGCAAGACAGTATACGCTTTCCGTGGACCTGAGGGATCAGAAAGCTAATTTAAGGAGGGAAGTGGGATTTGGGGGCTGCACTCACCTTCCTGAAGACTTTAACCAGGTGAAGGTTCATTTAGTCAACAAATATTTATTAAGCATCATTACATGCCCTGGTCTGTGTATAAGAAGTATACACCACACTACATACACCACACGACGGTGAACAATCCTTGGCTTGATGGGGGCAGGCAATGCAGAAAGATGCGTGAAGTTCCTGATTAAGGATGCTGTGCAGGACAAGTTCACAGTGCATGGAGAAAGAATGGGGGGATGTGGTTCAGAGGGATGGCCCGGAAGGTGTGTCAGAGGTCGCAGCCTTGCAGATGGATTCTAAATTAAGCAAGGCAGCCACCAAGCTGGGAAAGGGCTTTAGGTCCTGACAGTTCAGGTAAGACCTTGGACAGGGGCAAGGGCCTGGACTGGATGCAGGTGAGCCAGGGGGGGGGTGTCCCCTGAGGTGAGGGAAGAATGAGCAGAGCAGACCTTGTAGGCTCCTACAGGATGGCGAGGAGCGGGGATTTTGCTCTTAAGTGGTGGGAAGGGGACACATTTTAGGTTGCAAGGGGATAAGAAAGCACCACAGACATTACGGCTTAAGCAGCAGAAATGAGTTTCCTTAGAGTTCTGGAAGCTACAAGCTCAAGATGAAGGTGTCCATCGGGTTGGTTCTCTCTTTGGCGTGCTGATGGCCATCTCCCTGCATCCTCACGGGATCGTCCCTCTGTTCATGTTCTGCATCCTAATTTCCTATGTGTGTCCTAATTGACCCCAGTCATTTTGGATCAGGACCCGCCCTCATGATTTCCTTTTAAATTAACTACCTCTTTATAGACCCTGTTTCTAAGAAAAGTCACATTCTGAGGGTCGCGGAGCTAGGACTGGGGCATAAGAATGGGGTGAGGGGGCACAAGTCAGCCCATAGAGGGGAGGACTTTTTAGGTGGAAGGAGGAGAGGGAGCAGACGTGTGACAATCAGGAAATATACATGCAAAGAAGTGTGTGCTGCGGCTGTGGCTAGTAATGCACACACCGGATCAGGCAGCAGACACTCTGGGAAGATGGCACCGCTCTGCTACTATGCTCCTAGAGGTGGATCTCCATTTCTATGCAATAGAGGGCCAAGTGGCACAGCCTGGCATGCATTCTGTCTCCTCTGTGGGAAATGGAAAGGAAGGGAAGAGGCAGGACAAAGAATAGGTTACTGCAACAGTCCTAGCAACAATAGTCTGAGCCATCATTAAAGGCAGGGTTGGGGGCACTGGGAACACTTGCAGGGCAATAGAAAGGCAGCTGTCCAGGAGATGCTCAATCCCCCCCCCCGCCCCTTGGCCTAGGAGAGTGTGACTCTCAGTCCAGCCCCTGAATCAGCTCCCTACCTGTTCCTTCCCTTCTCCACATGAACCCTAGGCAGCCATGAGTGGAGATCTCTTCGAGGTATCACATTGCATAAAAAGCCCAATGCAGTGCAGTGACTTTTCAAGATAAGCCTAATATACAGATACGATCAGCAATTGTTTTAGCAAGAAAACAAAGCCTGATGCTCTGGAGAACGCAGCTGGATTCAAGTAAGGACTGTAGACTAGACTTGATGTCCTGAAATTTTCATTCTGACCCAAGAAGAAAATCAAAGAGAGGGAGGGAGGGAGGGAGGGAGGGAGGGAGGGAGAGAGAGAGAGAGAGAGAGAGAGAGAGAGAGAGAGAGAGAGGGAGGAGAGAGAGAGGAGAGAGAGAGAGAGAGAAGCAAATGGAAATTCCAGCAATATAAGGGGCATCGAGGTGCTGGCCAAGAGGCCAGCAGGAGGACGGAGATCGGTGGAGGGACTCAGAGTGAGGGCCAGCTCAGAGGAAAGGGCTGGGATCTGAGCTGGAGTGGGGATTTCTAAATCCTGAGTGTGATCAGACAGAAGCATTTCCCAAGGGCAATGCTGTTGTAGACATGCCAGTGATCTGCCTCCTGAGCAAGTGTGACAGAAGGGACTCCTGAAGAAGCAGCCCAGAAAGACCCCCGGGGGGCCCTTGTGAGCAAGGCCCCAGAGTCTAGGCCACCAAACGCTGGGAGCACTGAAATCTGACGCTCCTCCAGAAAAGTTCTCCATCTGTGAAATGAAGAAAGTGATGGAGCTCACATCAGTAACAACACAGAGGTCAGTCTTCTCTGTGTGTCATGGGAAAGGGGCTGCTCCAGGGTATCTTCTCTCCTTGGAATTCCTCCAATCAGCCTACCTGTTTCCTCTGCCCACAGTGTCATTCCTTCTAGCTCCCCATCACCACTCAGCTGAAGTGTTACCTCCCCCAGGTACCCTTTCCAAAATCCTCCCCACTTGCACCCCCTCAGAGCTGGGTTAGATGTCCCTTTCAGCAGGGACAGCTAATTGGACGTCAGAAATCCCTGCTTTCCTTTCCACAGTAGAGAGCAGTGGTTCTCAACTGAGGACCACTTTTCCCTCTGGGAGATATTTGGCTGTAGGCATTTTTACTTGTCATGATTGGCAGGTATGAGATATAGACCAGGGTTGCTGCTAAACATCATACAGTGCACAGGAAAGCTGCTTCCAACCCCCAAACAATTATTTGGCCCAAAAGATCAGTAGTGCTTAGCTGTCAGTGAAAAGTGATGCCCAGCCAGGACCACATCTCCCAGCTAACTAGCTTTGCAGTTGAGTGCAGTCATAAGACAAGCTTCTAGCCAAAGGAAAGTAAGCCAGAGTGGTTTGTGTCACTTAGGTTCCCCCCCCCAAAAAAAAAATTCTCCTAAGGCTAATTCCCTATCTGTTGACTGGCTATATTTGGAACCCTAGGGGATGGCAAAAGCCACAAGATGGAAGAAACCTATGACTCCAAGTCACCATGCAGAGAAAAGTTACCTGCCAATCGAGAACACCGGTGTTGGACCTATATATAAGAAATGCCTTTTGATAGCGTTAAGCCATTGAAACATGAGGGCTTGTTATAGCAGCTAGCAATGCTCCTATACATTTCTCTTCATTTTTTTTCCCATGACATTCTACACAATCATTAGCTTACTCCCCACTCATTCATTCATTTGTTCATGTCACAAACATGGATTTGCATGTCAGGCTCTGTGCTCGGGGCTGAGGGAAAACATAGAAATATCAGACATTATCATGGTCCCTGCTCTCAGAGGGTTGATGGTTTGTGAGAAGAGCTAAACAACAAAGCATGATTAATTATGCCAGGAGAGATACAGGGTGTGATGAAAGCAACCAAAGGGCTCCTTGCTCAGCCTAGGGAGAGATGTGCGTGAGAAGTAGCACTTTCCAGAAACACACACACGGCCAATTCAGGGAGGTCAGACATAGAGAGTGTGAGCAACCTGCAGCAACCCAGTGGCTCAGGGGGCCCAAGAAGGGGGTAAGGGGAAGTGGGCCTCTGCCTGTGACTCTCTGATCTCAGTAACTGTCAGCCCTCTCCTTTGCTTCTGCCCTGATGGACTGGCAGTGTGTGATGGCAAAAAACCCCTCTTGCCTCCAAAGTCCTCAGTGCCTGCTTTGTGCCTGGCACCCTCTTCTTTCATATGACCCACAGGACCCTCCCCTCCAGCCTCCTCAGAGCTCAACTCTCCCATTTCTAGTCCCTGCTCGGTTCCTACCTCAGGTAATGGTCTTCATATTTACCCAGGTTCTTGAGCCAGAAACCCACGGGGTCATTCTGGGCCCCCCTCTTGCTCAGCTCTCACACCCAGTCTATCACTGAGACCTCTAAATTCTATTTCCTTAACTCCTTCCAGGTCTTCACTGGGGCCCATCATCTGTTGTCTAGGTTACTTAAAACAGCTGAGCAACACCTTACCTCTGCTCTTGTCCCAGTCAAGTGTCTTTCTCTTTGCCACTGGTTATCTTTTAACAACACTAACCTAATTTTACATCTCCCCTGCTTTCTCTGGACTTCACTGGGGCCTACACCATGAAATCCAAGTTCCCACTAAGCCCTTCTTACAAAATCCTCCATTGCCTGCTCTGCCTCACCATCCAGCCTCAGGTTTTTCTATTCCTGAATGCCCATGCTCCAGGCATTCTGAGGCCCCACTCCTGTAGGAGCCACACCTTCTTTTACCCTTCCCAGGGATGGGTGCACACTGCCTCCTCTACCTGAAACACTCTCCTCCTTCTCCTGTGTCTGGTCCTTCAAAACTCTGCCTGATGTCCACTTTTAAAAGCAATCTTCACCAGTGCTCTCCAGAGTGCCTGGTGCCTGGTGGACATTCATTGAATCTTGGATAGATTAGTGATTGGACAGATGGATGGGTAAATGTTTGGCTGCATAGATAGATGGGTAGGCTGGTGGGGAGGTAGATGGATGGATGGATGGATGGATGGATGGATGGATGGATGGATGGATAGATAGATGGTTGGAGACATAGACACATAGATAGGTGGGGAGTAGATAAAGGCACAGATGCATGGGTAGGTATGTGGGTGGATGGATAGATGGGTGTATGGATGGATAGGCAGGTGGGTGAGTATGTGGATGAATGGATTGGTGGGTGATTGGATGGATGGACAGATGGGTGGGTGGGTGGGTAGATGGATAGATGGATAGGCAAGCAGGTGGATGGATGCATGGATAGGTGGATAAGTGGGTGGATGGAGGCTCAAGGTATCTCTCCTAGACTTCATTATATGAGTTTCTTAAGAAATGTCTTCACTGAGCCTGGCATGGTGGCACACGCTTGTAATCCCTATGCTTGGGAGGCGGAGACAGGAGGATCGCGCAGGTTCGAAGCCAGCTGCGCTGGCTTAAGAGACCCTGTTTCAAAAATATAAAATAGGTCTGGGAGTGTAGCCCAGAGGTAGAAGGGCTTCCAAGAACCCCAGTACCACCAAAAAAAAATGTCTTCACTGAATTATGATTTAATGTTGTCTTCAGAGAGCCCTGTCTTCAGAGAGCCCTGGTGTGAGAAACTGACCAACTTAATGGTATTTCTGTCTTTTATGAAACAGAATTGAATATATTGCCCACTATGTCACTCAATGTCCTTTATACAAGGACTCATGATAAATTCATGCTTGGGGTTATTTCCAGGAAACATTTTGTCTCTGCAGATGAAGATGTGTATTCTCTGCTGTCAGAAAAATAAAAACTCTGCCACCTAACGTGTTTCTATTTTTGCTTTAGATGACAAATAGGGATACCCAGTTTTATTACCTTATTACCTCCATGCAGTCTGACCAATTTGGGTGCCTGAAAGTAGCAACTCTTTCTGCCTTCTTTAGATGGAGTCAGTGCTTGCTTTATTCTTTGATGCCTTACTTTGTACTTTTTTATTTGAAAGCTGTTTCAAATCAACTTAGCAGTATGCTCATAGAGATCTTAAGCAGATGTGTATTGTATCAGTGACCAATGACCCAATGTGGAAGTTAAGAAGGGCAAAACACCAAGTTTCTGGTTCAGAGAGATCCAGTAAAAACCTCTCCAGAAGTCCTCAGGGAGCCTATCTGACTGGGGTCTGGCAGAAAGACCAGAGCAAGAGACAAGGGGCCAATGGGGCCCTGACATTCTTGCTGCCTTAACTGGCCACTCCTGTGTAGCCATTTTCTTTGTCTCTTCCAACCATTTCCTTTCTTTTCTCTGACTTTAAGTGGAGATCTTATAGGCTATTGTGCATTGCATTACATGGTTGTTAGTAATTATAGTTGACAATAATGATCTTTTTTTTTTTTTTTTTTACTGAGGGTACACTGTGAGCAGGTACGGTACATCATTCTCTTACCCCCAAGCCATCTATCATTTTGGCCACTTTGCAGATAAAGAGATGCTAGAGAAATTAAGCCACCCATTATTTAACAAGCAGCAAAGCAGAGATTCTGACTGAAGTGTCCATTGCTGAGACAACACCTGGAAGAGACCATTCCCATAAAATGTGGCCAGATTCCTCTTCTTTCAGCTCTAATAGTGTGCCCCTCAAAAGAATTGCCTAATAATACTCAAGAATACAAATAATAATAAATGCTGGCGGATCCAGGTTTAAAGGCACATTCACACACTGTTGTTGGGGCTGTCTGTTCAACCACTGTGGAGATCTGTGTGAAGTTTTCTCAAGTGACTAAAAATGGAACCACCATTTAAGCCAGCTATACCACTCCTTGTATTTATCCAAAAGAACGAAAGTTAGCATACTATATAGGCATCATGCATACCCATGTTTACAGCAGTGTACTTCATAATAGTCAAGTATGGTAAAAGCATCAACAGATGAATAATCAAAGAACATGTGGTATAAATACACAATAGAATTTTATCCTGTCATAAGGAAGAACAAAGTTTGCAGAAAAATGGATGGAACTGAAGATCACGTTAAGTGAAATAAGCCAGACTCAGAAAGGTAAGGGTCACATGTTTTCTCTTATGTGTAGAAGCTGGAGAGATAAAGGAAAGAAGTGAATCTCATGAAAATAGAAGGGAGACCAGTAGAGTAGTGGAGTGGGAAGAGGTACTGAGGAATAAAATTGACTAGACTATGTTGTGTGCATGTATGGATATGTCCCAAAGAATCCTATGATTGTGTATCATGATAATAATGAATCAACAAAACGTTTTTTCAAGAAATAAATTTTCCTAGGATCTCCTTGTGCCTGGATCTTGCCACCGGGCATTCTCAGCATGGAAATGGGGATTTCTATGGTTCTTGGGGACCTGCAAGAATGTTTGATGCCTGAGCATTTTATTATTAGCCCCACATTAGAAAGAAGGAAACTGCATTGAAATCAGTAAATATTTAATTAAATGCAAAGTATAACGTTATGTCAACTTCATTAACTGTCGAATTTAGTAGTCATAAAAATTTCATTACATTTGATAACGATTTGTAGGTTGGAATTTTCTCACTGTGCAAGATTTCCCAAGTAGGCACCAAGATTGGTGAGAAATCATGGTTGATCATAAATTGAATAAATTACTCATGGCCAAAATCTTTCAAAAGCAAAATGGCAAAAATCCTTGCAATTTTCCTCTTATAGCAAAAATGTTATATTTATTGTAAGAGGTGAGTATGTTTAATAAAATATGTTAGGCGATAAATAAGGCCTACACAGCAAGCATTTGGGACCTACAGAGATTTTGAAAGCGCCTAGACCATGCCCACCTTTCTGAGTTTTCCACCCTGACCTTGTGTCAGAGATGGAAGAGAGATCAGCAGAGGCTTTGGCTGGAGGATAAGTAGGGAATTTTGCTTCCCCCTGAGATCTTTCTGGTTCCAAACATGAAAGCAAGAATCATAATGATAGCTAACACTCATTGGAGACAGAATATGTGGCAAACCAACTTATAAGTTCTTTACATGTATTATTCTTGACTGTCACAAAAACCTCTGTGAGATTAGTATTTTATTATCTCTGTTTTGTAGAGGAGCCAGTGAAAGCACAAAGAGGTTAAACAACCTGCTTTGGGATTTAAGAGTAGTAAAGGAGAATTTAGGAACTTTTTCAAGCTAAAAAATAATTTCTGGATGAAACAGTCATCACAAAATGCTTCATTTCAAGCTTTATAATAGGCAGAGTGAAAGTCTGTCTTCTTCACAGCTCTATCTCTGGCATCTCCCACAGTGTTGGGCACTTAGACGCTTGTGTTCGAAGAACATAACTACATGTTGAATAGAGACTAGAATTGAAAGCTCAGCTTATACCATACCTGCTCTGTACTCGGAACTTAGGGGAGTGCTTGCTTCCTTTATTAGGCTGTGGCGCTTCCTAGAGTGGAGGACTCATTCACCTCTAATCCCTATGCCTTGCCCAACTGTGGCCCATGATAGGTGCTCAAAAACATAGAACCAGGTGTGGTGGTGCATGCCTGTAATCCCAGTACTTGGGGGGCTGAGACAGGAGGATGACAGATTCGAGCCAACCTCAGCAACTCAGCAAGATCCTTAGCAATTTAGGAAGACCCTGTTTCAGAATATAAAATAAAATAGAGCTGGGGGTATAATTCAGAGACAAAATAATGTCCCTGGGTTCAAACCACAGTAACACACACACACACACACACACACACACACACACACACTGTTGAATTTAGCAGTCATAAAAATTTCATTACATTTGACACGATTTGTAGGTTGGAATTTTCTCACTGTGCAAATTTCCCAAGTAGGCACCAAGATTGTTGAGAAATCATGGCTGATCATACACACAAATAAATAAATATATAAACAAACAAACCAAAACACCAAGCCTGGAAAGGCTTATGTGATGATTTGATTCCACTGAAGAACAATTTCCCCAGTACACCTAAATTTCTCCTTCTCCATGCATAACACAAAGGCTGTTTGTTGTTCAGAAACTCCAAAGGCATGCAGTTCAATGTAATCAACAAGCAAACCAATGTATAACACTTTTATGTGCCTCTTATGTGCCAGGTGTTGTTCTAGCAATTACTACGTGTTAAGCAATTACTTAGTAATAGAGCATCTACAACAATTCTACAAAGCAAGTGTTCTTTATATCATCCTATTTTACAGATGAAGAAATCGAGTGCTGCAGGCATGCTTGTTCCTCCCAACACTCATATCTTAAGTCCCAACTGCTGATCTCTCAGAAGGTGGCTGTATTTGGAGATAAGGCCTTCAAAGAGGAGGTCATGAGAAAAAGAAGCCATTAGTGGGCCTTGATCCTTGTAAGAAGAGGAGCCTCGTGCACAGAGAGAGAATGCAAGGAGAAAACACCCATCTATACACCAGAGAGGGACTTCGGAATGAAACCAACCCTGCTGACATATCGATCTCGAACCCTCCAGAACTATGAGAAAATAAAATTTTATGTTTTCACCCACAGGGCCTGTGGTATTGTGTTATGGCAACCCTAGAAAACAACAGACCAAGGTCTCTGGGAATTTACCTCAGTCCACAGTGGCAGAAAACTCAGATTTTTACTAACTCAGATTTTGAACCCAAATAATCTGATTCTAGAGTCCATGTTTGATAATGTAGAAATGGCCTCTATTTAATCCAAAATGGTAGCCACTATGCACATGACACTATTAAGCACTTGAAATGTGACTAGTGTAAAAAATGAATATTTAACAAACATTAAAATACAATTAAAATTAAACAACCTCATGTGGCTCATGGCTATCATATTAGATGTAGTTCTGTAAAGTTTCTAATTATAGTATTTGAGATTTGCACAGAACCTTCTAGAAGCCTTTTCCCTCTGGGTGATTTAAGAACCATGCCTCTGGCTGGCTGTGGTGGCACACACCTGTAATCTCAGTACATGGGAAGCTGAGACAGAAGGATCAGAGGTTCAAGACCAGCTTCAGAAACTTAGTGAGACTCTGTCCCCCCCCCCCCTTCTCGTTTTTTTGGCCCTGGAGATTGCACCAGGAGTGTTCTACCTCTAAGCTACACTCCCAGCCCTATTTTATTTTTATTTTGAAACAGGGTCTCATTAAGTCACTAAATTGCTGAGGCTAGTCTTGAACCTGTGATCCTCCTGTCTCGGCCTCTCAAGTACTGGGATTAGTCATGCGTCACCATGCCTGGCCAAGAGAATCTGTTTCAAAACAAAAAATAAGATAGGGATGGAGGTGTACTTGCAGGTACCATACCCTAGTACAGTATGAGAGAGAGAATAAGAGAGAGAGAGAGAGAGAGAGAGAGAGAGAGAGAGAGAGAGAGAGAGAGAGAGAGAAGAAGAAGGAGGAGGAGGAGGAGGAGGAGGAGGAGGAGGAGGAGGAGGAGGAGGAGGAGGAGAGGAAAAACAGAAAAAAAGAAAGAAAGAGAAAGAATAATACTTCTATCCCTACTGTATTTAATTTTTTGCAGTCCTTTCTACTGTACCCGGTTGCCTGGTTTCCTGCAGAGGGGAAGAGGAGCAAGCTGGCAGACTCTCCAGAATCCCGTGGCCTGGGCAGCGCGGGGTCGTGGGCGCTCTGCTCTAAGCACTGGTGTTAGCCAACCAAATGCCAAGCAGCACAAACACTGAGTGACATTTTCAGAACTATTAATATTTCATCAGAAATGATCACTTCTCCTTTAAATACACTATCTTAAAAGGTTTTCTACATTCTTAACTATAATTTTATTCTGTCTAGGTCCAAGGAATTTTCCCCAAAGGAGCACATCTTCAATTTTATAATGAAAACCAAAAGGTAATGAAGCTCAGATTTCAAAACTCAGAGTCAACATTTCTAGGAACACAGCCCCTCTGTAGGAGCAGGGCACGTATGAGGCACCTACTGTATGCCAGACGCTTTGCATACAGTACACCATTAGCGCATCCAACATAGTTATGAGTGCCTACTATGTGCCAGACATGTTATCTTCAAAATAATTTAACACTATTTTTCAGAGAGGGATTTGCTTTCATCCTTCCATCTCATCTCGGGTGCTGCCTCCTCAAAGAGCTTGGACCACCGTCTAGTGCTGCCTCCCTTCCCTTCCCCCTGCCTTGCTTACTTCCTACCAAAGCCTTTATTTCATCCATAATTACTGCTCCTTGCTATGCTGTGATCTATGCCCCTCCATTGCAATATGGGCTCTATGAGCACAGGGACCAGGCCAGTTTTGTTCACCCTCTGTTTCTCCAGTCCCCAGTGACATCTGGCACAGAGCAAAGGCTTCATCCATATGATATTGGATGCAGGAAGAAAGTCCTCTAGGGTCACCCAGCTATGAGGACCAAGGCAGCCCTGCTCCTAAACTACAGCTTCCTCTATTTTCTCCTCCTCCTCCTCCTCCTCCTCCTCCTCCTCCTCCTCCTCCTCCTCCTCCTCCTCCTCCTCCTCTCTCTCTCCCTCCCTCTCTCTCTCTCCCTCCCTCCCTCCCTCCCTCTCCCTCTCCCTCTCCCTCTCCCTCTCCCTCTCCCTCTCCCTCTCCCTCTCCCTCTCCCTCTCCCTCTCCCTCTTCCCCTTTCCAGGGTGACTGAAGGGATAATCACTGACTTTGGAGCTCAGGTGCTGGGTCCGTTCTATTTAATAAAGCTGCTTCACTGACAGTAGAGGCCTATTGATCAGCAAACAGTTAACTGAACCCTTTTCTCTCCCCTTGCACCTCCCTGCCCCCCCACCCACAAAACTTACTGCTGCCAAGTGCCCCATCAGGCTCAGAGTCCTGCCCCTTGAATCTCAACTCCCTGCTTCTTAGGGGGCCTTGGACAGGACTCGTCATGACCTTGAGACCCAGTTTCCTCACATTGTGTAGAGAGATCATCAAAATTGGTATGAATTTCTTTCTTTCTTTCTTTCCTTTCTTTTTTTTTTTTTCTTTTTCTTTTTTCGGTACTGGAGATGGAACCCAGGGGCATTCTACCTCCGAGCTACACCTCCAGCCCTATTTTTTTATTCTTTACTGAAACAAGGTCTCACTGAGTTGCAAAGGGCCTAAGTAGCTAAGGCTGGCCGCGAACCTGTGATCCTCCTGTCTCAGCCTCCAACAAGTACTAGGATTACAAGCCACCAAGCTGCCCTGCTTGCCTTGAGCTTTGACTTCTAATAGGAAAAGATCCTTGGAGTCCTGCGGGACGCACCCCACCCCCACTCCACCTGCGGGCCTTGGGCACCGAACCCGCGCCCCGCGCCCCAAGCCGTTGCGTTTGAACCCCACAGAAAGAATTCCTGCACTGAGCCCCCGGGGAGTGGGAGCCACTGGCGCACAAGTCGGACAAAGTCGCCCCGCCCAGCTCGCCCAGCCCGCCGAGACCACGCCCTTTTAGGGGTGGGACCCTACCTGGTGCCGTTCGCCCCGGACTCGGGGCGGGGCAGGTGTCGGCTTGGGGGTCAGCGGCCCGGTGGGCTCCCAGCCCATAGGCATCTTGGAGATTTCTTTGCCAGGCCAAAGCGCAGCCGCGGGAGAGGGGGCAGAAGGGGTTAGCAGGGACTGCCAAAGTCAGGACTCCGGGGGAGGGCGGAGGCCGTTGGCGCTCAGAGGGCCTGCGCGGGTTCACTGCCAAGGCTCGAGCTGAGAACTTCATGTCCTGCTTTTGCCCCCAAGGAGCCTAGCATAGTACCCCGTGGCCCTTACCCAGCCATCCCTGTGACTCGGTGGGCGAGAATGGGCTGAGCCCCAGGTGCCCCAAGGTGTCACGGGGGTGTCGCGTCGGGGGGAGTGCCAGGGATTGCGGGGAGATCCAGTCCTCCCCCGCCAGCTGTTTCCAGATGTCATTCTGCCTGCCCAGGTGTCTGGTTCCTGAGCTCCGGGGGATTCCACAGTTACTAAGCTACTGGTTTTTGTTGACTTTTAAATATTTTTTACTAAGGGAGAAGGGGAGGGGGGCAAAAGTCAAGAAAGAGCAAATAAAAACAAATCAAAAGAAGCTCCCCCTCCCCAAAAGAAAGCTGCCCCCCACCCACCAACCCTTCATAAACCCAAGGCCTCTGACCATAAGCTGGCTGGAGCAACACCAAGACAGGACTGATCTGCTTCCCAGCTCCACCCTCGGCTCCCTTTCTGGTGAATGAGGGGTGGTAGTGGATGGTCCCTCTGTCTGCAAGCCCTGGGTGGACAAAGGGGCTTCCAGAAAGAAAAGAGGAGGATGGCCAGTGGGAATGGACTTCCTTCCTCTTCGGCCCTGGTGGCCAAGCGCCCATCCGCCCTGGGCCCGTTCCCCAGATACGTCTGGATCCACCAGGACACACCCCAAGACAGCTTAGACAAGACTTGCCATGAAATCTGGAAGAGAGTTCAGGGCTTGCCCGAGGCGTTGCAGCCCAGGACCTCCATGGAGCAGCTCTCAGCCCCCACAGCTGGCACTCTAAGAGACCACGACCTCAGCTTGCAAGAAGAGTAAGTAGCCCCTTATTTGCCTGGCAGCAAAGGAGGAGGGGAGGGATGAAGTGTGACCTTCTGGGGGAATGTTCTGCCCACTTTTCAGTCTGATTAAACCCCAATCCCTGTATACTTTTCCTCCACCCTGCACTGTTCTGTCCAGTCTGCACAGAAGAACTGACCAAGGTCCTGAAATTACCTGGGCTAAGGGCCAGACCAGCTTCCTATTCCAGGTTGCCTCTTCACCAGGCCACTAAGGGGACATTTCTCATCCTAAATGCATAGGCAATCCCATGTGGCTCTGAGGTCCTTGAAAACCCACCATAGCCAAGGCTGAGGGTTAGATGGCTCATGGCTGTCCCCAGAGGCCAATAGAAGATCCTTTCCCCCTCTCCCCTGCAAAGGCCTGGCATTCCCACAGATGAGTCTGGTGGTTTTAAACCACATCTGGAATCCCCTAATACAGGGAGCAGCTGTCCCATTCAGCCTCCACACAAGCTATTGCAAGAGCGCACATCAAAATATTTACTGGGAAGGCATTGACATATTCAGAGGACATAATAGAAAATTAAAGTGCGGGAAGATGGCTGTAAATAGCTGGTTTCCTGGATGGGAAATCCTGTATCGGGGAAACACAGAGAGAGCTAAGTGTTTCTCCCCCAGGACAAAGTTGCATGGATGTTGTTGGGGATGAATATTTGCGAGGAGAAAAAGGAGCAGAGAGGAAGGAGGAACCTCATTAAGAAAAGGAAGTAAATCTGCCGTGGTTATTAATGCCACCGTTGAGCACTTCTTCAATGCTTTGTATCTTCAAAGTGGGCCGCAAACCTTAATTAATCCTCCCTGAGTCCCTATGAAGCAGGTATTAGCATCCCCATTTTACAGATGGATTAAGTGTTAATAATTAAGTGCTAATTAAAGGCTAAGTGATAATTAAGTGTTGTCTGCTACAACACATGCTCCAGCTCAGTTCAGAGATGCTCTGGAGTGGGGGGACATTTAGGCATTTATCATCTGCTTTCCAGTTATCTAAGCGAGAGCTAAGCGGAAAAGCAAAGTGTAACTGTCACCTAGGTCTACACTGCCTGCTGTCCCTTTGCGGGCTTATTTCCTTGCTGCAGATGAAGGTGGAAGGCACTTTGGCTGTTGCTGCCTCCTCTGCTCTATGCTCAGCATGACATGGCTCAGACAGAATGGCCTGTCTACAGCCCAAATCCTGCGGTCAGGCCCTTCAGTGGCGTTGAGCTCTGTTCCCTGCTCATCACCATCTTCTCTGGGACAGGGCCCTGGTGGGGTGGGGGGGATGCTCAGCTCTCAGTGGCCAAGGAGTTGATTGTCCATTTTGTGGACAAGGGTCAGTAGCAATTTCCAGTAGATGGCATCCTCTCTGCCAGGTCACACTGAATTAATGGAGTCAGACTCTACTTCCAGTCTGCACTTGGCCGAAAATTGAACTGGTGCACCTTTGGCCAGTTGCTTAACTTCGTTTGGCCTTGATCTCCTCATCTGCAAACTGAGGGTGATATGCCCTGCCTTGTCCACCTTCAAGCTGATAATGAGGATCAAATGTGATGGGAGACAAGGAAATGAAAGATGCATTATACAAATGAGGCTGCCCTTGATCTGTAATTCGTAGAGTTTGGGGTGTGTGCTATTGCTGTTAGCTTCGATCTGGGTTTCCTCACTCTGCTTCCTAAACCCTAGGGTGTTGAAGTGGCCGCTCCAGAGTCAAGTGGGCTGGTTTCCGGACCCAGTGCCCCACTTCAGCTAGAGCTGTTGAGCTTTTATCAGTTTTACTTACTGGAGTTCTGAGTTAGGCTGCATTTGAAAAGAGTTCTGCTACTATAAAAAGAGCTGGGGAAATCACTGACATAGATGAATAAACGATATCATAATCGTGTAGATATCAACCAAGTAGAACACAATGAGCTCTTCTTGAAATAAAAGGCAGCTGTGCCGCTGGAGTCAGGTAACTCTGGTTTCAGATCACATCGCAGCCCCATGCCAGCTGCAGAATTTGTAACTGTTTAATTTATCTGAGCTTTGGTCTCCTCATCTGCCAAATGGAGATGATTACTGTGCACTTCATAGGGTCGTTGGGGTGGCTAAATGGAATATTTAAACCGTCTTGGTGATAATTAGGATTCATAAAAAATTCCTTTTGCAAGGGTGATGGTAAACATTTCTTTAAGCCCTACAATTACTACATGAGGTGGGTACCATTTGTAACTCCCCATTTTTAAACTTTTTATTGTGGAAATTTCAAACACAAAACAGAGAATAGTATAGTGAACAACCATGTGTCTAATTCTGAGCTTCAATAATTATCAAGTTGTGCCTTTCTGGTTTCAATAGGTCCCTCAACCCACTTTTAAATGAAAACTCTTTTTTACAGATGAGGCCACTGAGGTTTAGAGAGGCCCATCTCTTTGCCCAGGGTCATGTACTTAGGAAGTGTTGGTGTTTCAGAAATGAAACCCAGGCCAGCTTAGCCATACTCAGTCATGATGATCAAGATTCTTCCCCTACAGTGTGCAGTGTCTTTGGATACTTAACATATTTGGGATCTCATGCTCTGCATGATCACGCATAGATTTCAAATCCAGGGTGCCACCCTGCATCTGGGATGCTTTCGGACCTACAAGATAAGGCTCAACTAGTACTTCCATTGCTTAATTTTTAGACTTGATTTTGATGGCATCTTCTATCAGGATAGCTAGGTAAGTAAGCTCTACAACACTTTTTAGCCCAAAAGTTTTTCTTAACCCTAACTCTATGCACCACAGAAACCCAGAGGGTTCAAGTTTGAGTGAGATGTGGGCATCTTCTGCTGCTTGGATCGCTTCTTTAGCATCTTTGTTGCATGCTGTCCACACCTACAGGTTCTTGGATGGGGAGCTACCATTTCCTAAGGCAGCCCCTTCCCTTGCTAAGAACACTCTCAAAAGGTCTTCCTGTAACTGGAATCTGTCTCTGTGAAACTAATATCTATTGATCTAGACTCTGTCCTGAGGTCTCCAAAGCAAATCTGTCCTCTCTTCTCTCAATAGCTCTTTAGGTGGTAAAAAGGTGGCCATAATATCCCTCCTAGAATTTCTTGTCTCTACAAGCTAAATGTCCCTAGTTTTCTAAGTTTCTCTTTACAAACTTAGTCGTTCTCCTGTCCACAGTGCTGGTCTTCGTGGCAGTGTGGTTCCAAGAACCAAGTCTGATCCCATGCATGCACACTGGCTTCTCCTTCTAGACACTCTGTATTTTATAAATGGTAACTCATGCCCCTTCACTTTTCTCTCCACACTAACTTTGTTCTACAGACACATTTTGAGTTCATTCATTCAGGAGATAGTTATTAGGCACCCACTATGTGCTTGTCACTGTGCTAAAAGCTAGGAGGATAGAGATGTGAACCAGGTAAGTAAATAAAAACTCTAACTTCAGAGTGGGAGAGGAACTGGTATTCCCATTGGAGGAACCCAGTGAAAATCACATAAAAACAAATGAGATAATTTCAGGTATCAATGAGTACAATGATGGAGAGAAAACAGAACGAAGTACTGTTTTTTTTTTTTGTTTTTGTTTTTGTTTTTGTTATTTTTTGTGGCACTGGGGTTCCTGGAAGCCCTTCTTCCTCCAGGCTACACTCCCAGACCTATTTTATATTTTTGAAATAGGGTCTCTTACGCCAGCACGGCTGGCTTCGAACCTGCGCGATCCTCCTGTCTCCGCCTCCCAAGCGCGGGGATTACAAGCGTGCGCCACCACGCCCGGCGAAGTACTGTTTTCTAGTACTGTTTTCTAGTGGGGTCCCCATTAGATGGAGTGTCAGATCCTTTGAGTTGAGTTCAGGATGCCAGAGAGGTGAGATTTCTGGGAAGAACTTCAGACTGAAGGGAGCCCAAGTGCAAGGACTCTGAGCTTTGAGAGGAGCAGTGTGGCTGGAGGGCATTGAATAATGGATACATGCTATGAGGCAATATCAGAGTTGGACAGGTGAGGTCTGAGGAGCCTAGAGCATCCCTATAGGGAGCTCAGGTCTTATTCTGCATGCTAGGGGATGGACAGCTTTGGAGGTTTTCATAACACAGTCAGATTCTTTTTTTAATTTTTGTTTATTTTGCACTGGCAATCGAACCTAGGGGCATCCTACCTCTGAACTATACCCCTAGTCCTTTTTATTTTCTATTTTGAAATAGGGTCTGTATCCGGGCATGGTGATGCACTCTCGTAATCCCCGTGCTTGGGAGGCGGAGACAGGAGGATAGCGCTGGTTCAAAGCCAGCCATGCTGGCTTAAGAGACCCTGTTTCCAAATAAAAATATAAAAAAATAGGTCTGGGAGTGTAGCCCGGAGGTAGAAGGGCTTCCAGGAACCTCAGTACCAACAAAAAAAAAAGAAGGAAGAAGAAGAAGAAGAAGAAGAAGAAGAAGAAGAAGAAGGAGGAGGAGGAGGAGGAGGAGGAGGAGGAGGAGGAGGAGGAGGAGGAGGAGAGAGGAAGAAGAAAGAAATAGGGTCTCTCTAATTTGCTGAGGCTGGCCTATACCTGTGATCCTCCTGTCTCAGACTCACAAGTACTGGAATCACAGGCATGAATCACTGGGATTAGCTAGATTGATGATTTTTTAAAGATTTGTCCAGGTTTTGTATGGCAATAGCTAGTAGGCGTGTGAAAGAGGAAAATGGGTGTCCAGGTGAGACCAGATGGTGGCGGTGGCTGGGCCAGAGTGAGAACAGCACAGACAGAAAAAGTGGGGGCTTCAGTGTGAAATTTGAGATGAGCCAGTGGACCTGCTGATGGTTTGAGGCACACAGAAGCATAGGGCTGAACCTAGGTGTCTAACTTGAGCCCCTGGTTGGCCGAGAATAGAGGTAGGTATGAAATGGGTTTTGGCAAGAAATCAATAATTCTGTCTAGTGCCAATTAAACTCCATAATCTTGCTCAGTTATCGTTTAATTAGTCTTAAAATTGAGCTTTGAGAATGTGGCAAGCTGCTTCCTGACTCATATTCAAGGATTACTTACTCATTCCTTCCTGTTGTCACTAAAATTTCCCAGCCTCAGAATAGGGGCTTTGGGTTTTTCTGTTAACTTCATGCCCTGACTGTGAAAAAGCATTCACTAATTCCTTTAGTTTGGGAATCCTTAAACAAATACTTACTTACAGCTGCTTTCTGGGGCTGGGTCCCAGAGATGCAAGGATAAGTAAGACAGAAGTCCTGTCCTCAACGAGCTTCCAGTCTAGCAGACAGGATGGACAGATTCAGCCGACAATAGTGCTGTCCCACTGACGTGTACCATGAATTCACTTCTGGCAGACAATGTCTGAAAAACATACAGTGGTGGGAAAGGGGGAGACAGCCTTTCACCTCCTTCGTGGACCTTCAATGTCTTGTTAAAGGCAGACTGAAACGCATTACAATCAGTGCTCTGATAAAGAAGAAATAGTGCTGGGGCAGCACACCAAGGAAATGTGACCTGAGTTGGGCTTGAGACTCGGGAAAGTCTTCCTCAACGGAGTGAGAGAAGTAAGCTGAGGGGTCAACAGAAGAGATGCCTACACTGTGAATATGATGAAAGTCCTGGGTACCATTTCCTGGCTGGTGTGGTCAGTTTCCTTGGCTACTTCCAGGGTCCTAGTGAGTACTGAGACCTTCCCTTCTATGCAAATCAGACAGAACTTGGCTTGCAGAGTCCCAGGCGGTGGTCAGCATCCTTTCCAGTCAGATCCTAGTAGGAAGATAAATCTTCAGAAAGAAAAGAAATTTATTTAAATGTAAATAAGAACAACAAAAATCATTTCCTGAGGGGCATCTTTCTGGACAGTCATGAGAAGGAAGAGACTGTTCTGTACTTAATTGAGTTGATACTCACTGTCGGCTCTCATCAGCCACTCCTCCAACCTGGTGGAGCCTTTGAGAATTGGGAACCTGAGGCCTGGCATTACCTGGCATTATTTGAATCGCTGTCCCAGCAAACCCATTTTATTTTGCTATTGTTATTTAAACAAGTGGATGGACTCTATTTTTCTGGAAAGTTTTCTTGGAATACCTATCCTCTATTGCCGTTGTTATTGTTGTTACATTAGAAGCTTGAAACCTGGTGATGGGGTGAAAAGGACAAAAAACATACACAGGAACTTGAAGCCAGCCCTGAAGATCTCTGGAGTCTACAGCCCCCAGGCTAGTGCTTTCTTCCCTTTGAGGAGCCAGACACTTCTTTGAGAGTCTGAGGAAGCTGTTGGACATCCCTTTGCCTGAAGCACATTTCCGCCTCTCTCAGTATTTGGGGAATTATTACAGAGCTGTGAAGTACTTTGCCCTTGAGTCCCCCAGTACCAGGTCTCAGCACCTTCTTACATTAACATTGCCTGATAAATGAGCTAGTGCATGCCATAGTGCTGATGGAAAGAGGCTTCAGGTCACCTGGCCATTCCTCCTTCAGCCTCCTTCTCATCATGTCATCATTATCATCATCACCATCACCATCGTTGTCATCATCTTCACCATCTCTGTCCTCATCACCATTATCCCCATAGCCATCGCCATCATCAAATCATCACCATATCACTGTTACCATCACTATCATCATCATCACATTCTTCCCATCACTACTGGAATCATCACTGCCATCACCACCACTGTTATTACCATCATTGTCATCATCACTATCATCATCATCCCCACCACCATCACCCCATCCCCAGCACCATCACCCCCATCCCCACCACCATCATCCCCATCCCCACCACAATCATCCCCACCACCACCGCCACCATCCCCATTACCACCACCATCATCCCCATCCCAACCACCACCATCCCCATTACCACCACCATCATCCCCATCCCCACCACCACCATCCGCATCACCACCACCACCATCCCCAACCCCACCACCACTATCTCCATCCCCACCACCATCATCCCCATCACCACCACCATCATCCCCATCACCACCACGACCATCTGCATCACCACCATCACCATTACCATCCCCCCACCACCATCCCCATCCCCACCACCACCAACCCATCCCTACCACCACCATCCCCATCCCCACCACCACCATCCCCATCACCACCACCATCATCTTCATCACCACCATCCCCATCACCACTACCACCATCCCCATCCCCACCACCACCATCCCCATCCCCACCACCATCATCTCCATCATCACCACCACCATCATCTCCATCATCACCACCACCACCATCCCCATCCCCACCACCACCATCATCCCCATCACCACCACCATCATGCCTATCATTCTCATCATTGCTGTTATTATCAAGGATAAAATGACAAGATATGAATAATATGGGGAGAGGAGAGTTTGTATATAAAGAAACATGGGCTAAGCCAGGTGCAGTAGCACATGCCTGTAATCTCATGATTTGGGAGCTGAGACAGGAGGATTGCAGATTTTAGGCCAGCCTCAATTTGGCAAAGCCTTCAGCAATTTAGTGAGACCTTGTTTTAAATTAAAAAATAAAAGCCAGGCATGGTGGCATATGCTTGTAATCATAGCATTTGGGAGGCTGTGACTGGATGATCTGGGTTCGTGAACAGCCTCAGCTACTTAGTGAGGCTCTTTGCAACTCAGTGAGACCCTGTTTCAAAATAAAGAATTAAAAAATAGGGCTGGGGGTGTAGCTCAGAGGTAGAATGCCTCTGGGTTCCACCCCCAGTACTGCAATAAAATAAAATAAAATAAAATAATATAAAATAAAATAGACTGAGGATGCAGCTCAGAGGTAGAATGCCCTAGGTTCAGTCCCCGGTTCCACCCCTCCACATAAACACATAGGAAAGAAGAAGAAGAAGGAGAAAGAGAAGGAAGAGGAGAAGGAGGAAAAGAAGGAGGAGGAGGAGGAATAAGAGGAGGAGAAAGAGGAGGAGGAGGAGGAGAAGGAGGAGGAGGAAGAGGAAGCAGAGGAGGAGAAAGAGGAAGAGGAGGAGGAAGAGGAGAAAAAGAAGAAGGAGGAGGAGAAGGAGAGGAAGAATTGAAAGGAAAGAATGAAACATAGGCTAAGGGAAACAACTAAAGTGAGGGCAGCATTTGCTTTGAGATTCTTGGCAAGCCAGGGCAAACAGGGAAAACCTAACAGTTGGTTTTCATAACGAATATGATCTAACGAGAGAAAGCAGATGAGATCATCACAAGAAACAAGCATCTCTGGTTCTGAGGACCACAAGGTATGGGCCTTCATATAAGGGCAACGGAATGGAAAGATTGGAATGAAACCAGCTCTCACATTGCCCATTGGCCAGAGTAGAGGACATGATGCTCCAAGCACCTCTGATGCAGTGGCGGTCAGTGGCACAACTGCACCTGCCTCATGGCAGCAACGCCTTCCCCCAGCTTGACCGTGGACTCCTTCAGGGCAAGGGCTGTGTCTTACTCATCTTCGTCTCCCCAGTGTCCGGCCAAGTTCCTGGCAGTCGGTGACTATGCAGTGTATATGAATGAATGAGGAAATGATTGATGGATGAGCCATTAAAATGCCACCCGAAGGAGGGTGAAGCCCAGAGGTGGCCAGGATCCAAGCAAAGGGTCACGACCATTGGAGAAAGCACAGAGGGACTTGGGACAGAATATCAATAAGCCAAGACGCGGCAGCCTTTTTCCCCTTCTGCCTTTGGCTGTGGAGAAAGGAACCAGTATTATCTTGAGCAGCTTGGATATGCCAGGCTCTACATTTTAAGTTTCTGCCTTACATCATTGTCTTAGCAACCCTTCCCAATAGATGCTCAGTATCATTCCCATCTCATATATGATGAAGATGAGACTCAAAGAGGTTAGGCGACTTGGCCAAGGACACCCAGATGGGAGAAAGCAGAGCAAGGATAGGAGCCCCACGAGACTTTCAGGTCTGAGCTCTAAGAGACACGGGGAGCCCTTTAGAATAGCCTACCATGTCTGCTTAGCACCGGTAACCATGAGCATCAAGGGAAGATGAATCATGATTAACACCCCACTTCCCATGTCCCCCTTTATAATTTAATTTTATGGTTTCAGGAGTTGTGTCGCAGGTTGTGGGAGCCTGCAGAGATGGGCCACCAGTGGTTTGGTTTAATCCCCTTTTTAATATCTTTGTTGCAACGTTCTTTCCAACTCAGCTCCCAAGTCACATTAAAAAAATACCTCTTCCTTAGGGTAAGCCTTCCCTTATTAAACAGATTCAAATGAAAAGTTTTAAAGATAATTTGAACAATAAGAATCACTCTGTAGCTCCCAGCCGAAGCTCCTTTATTGCTGTATTTATTCCCCAGTATTTCCTGTCTCATTCCCCAGCTCACTGAATCTCAAATCCCCCAAACCCAGCCTTGCCAGTCTCTGGCCCAACTCAGTGTCTGCTTCCCCAAGGAAGTGGGGGTGCCAGGCAAGAGCTAGCTCACTTCCTTGTGCCAATGTGCTTCCTAAGACTGTCCCATCTGCCCTCGCTGACAGGTAGTGAACTGTTGCATCTAGAGGGAAATTCACACCTGCCAGGTGTCTCCACCCTGCTGGTGCCTGCAGCGAAGTCATGGAGGGGGAAACAGAAAAGATACTTGCTCAGAATGCAGATGCCCAGGCCCCATCCAGACCACTGCATTGCCTTGCTCCAAGGGTGCCCAGGAATCTGCATTGGAAACAAACATACAGGCCTCTTAGGCATAGGAAGAGAAGTTTCTCTGCTACTTCAGGAGTCCAAGAGGAGGCACCTTGGACCCAAATAACACCCGTGGGGCATAGCTGAAATGGAGGTATTTCAAAGACAAGTGTGGAAGAAAGAAATGGACCTTTTTTGAGTTCTAAGTATAGGCCAGGGACTTTTTTAAAAACAGAATCTACTATGCGTGAAGACCTTTGCTAAGAAATTAGGTGAGCACAGGTCCAGGCTTGGCATTCAGGAGCTGAGGTGTCCCAGCGTTGCCTCCTGTAACCCTGGCTGGCTGTCACCATCCCATCCCCACTTAGCAGATGACTCGGGACTTGCACCTTTGGTAAGCGAGGCCTCTCTGGGCATCCTTGACAGAGGTGAGGCCAGGGCAGCTCGCACACCATAGTCTCTCAGTCAGAGCTGCTAACATTTGCAGAGCACTCGTTACAATTTACCAAGTGCTTTCACATTTATCAATTCCCTTAATCCTCGCAGAGGCCTGGAGAGTGGAGGAAGGCTAGAGGTTGGGTGCCTAAAGCTCCCCCTGCTCCCCCTGCCCCCCCCCAGAGCAGTCCCATCCCCAGAGTTCAGCAGTTTCCCAGGCACCTGTGGGAAGCAGGCTACAGCCCCAGGATACCCAGTGAGTCTGCAGCTTCCTTCAGCTGCCCCTTCACCCTGAACAGAGAAAGCAGTCATCCTGGCCTCTCAGGGGGTGGCTGCACCTTCCTTTCTGGTTTATTTCCTTCCTGCTGGTTTTCCAAGCAAGAAGGCAGTTGGTGGCTGGTGGTGGTTTATGCCTGCATGGGTGTGGTATGCATTTGTACATGTATGTGTGCATGCAGGGCTGGGGTGTGCATGAGTGTAGGAGTTTGTAGATGTGAATATGTGTGTGCATGGCTGTGGTGCATTCATGTGTGTGCATGGCTGGGCGTGTGCATGTGCATAGGTACATGGGGATGCATGGCTGTGACGTGTATGTATGTATGTGTATATGTGTGTGTGTGCATGTGTGTGTGTTTAAGATGGAAGAAGACAGAAGTCAAGTTGACAGAGGTGGCTGCCTCCCTCCCCTCCACATTGGTCAGGGGCGACCCCGAGTGCGGTGGGGTATACACCAGGGAGAATAAAGTGGACCATTGGTCCCTGTGCAGATAGGAAGCCCTAGACATATCCCCCAGCCTCAGTCTGAGCCAGGGTGGGGCTCCCCTGGGGAGATGCTGCTGGACACTGGCACCTCCACCAACACGAGGAGGACCCTCCTTGTCTGGGGCTTGGCTGCCTCCTCTACTGGGTGTAGCGGCTCCATGAGTTTCTGTTGTGTTGCCAGCCCTTCACCTTCTGTCTCCTGCTGCTTCACCCTCCTGATCCCTGGTTGATCCCTGGAGGCTCCTGTCCTCCCTGCAGCTGAGGCTTAGAGCAGGGCATTGACTGTTGGGAAGGCTAGAGTGCCCCACCTGGACCGCTTTGGGGGGGGCAATGGTTAAGAGTAGAGGCTTGGGAGCCACATGGTCTGGGGTCCTGATCTCCTTGGGTGGCTTGAACAAGTCTTTTAACCTTCCTGAGCCTCAGTTACCTCTTTCTACATTGGGAATGATGATGTTTCCTATCCCTTCTGGTAGTTGTGGTGATACATGACAATTATAATGCCTGTTACCTAGCACGGTCATCGTAGATACTGTCTCAGGCGTCTGTCCATGTGGTCACTCCTCTGAATTGCTCCCTGGGAGAAATGCCCCTCCCCTCTGGACACTGGAGCCTGCTATCTGCCTACCTAAATCTCTTCTAGGACTCCCCTGGGCCTTTAGATGATAATTCCTTGGCATTATCTCTAGGGCCTGGCAGATCTGACCCCTGAGCTGATCTTCTGTGACTCCCCTGCCTGGGTCATGTGCCCTGCGCACGTGAGCTTCGTGCCATCACTGTGCCAAGCTCTTTCCCATCTTGTGGTCTTTGCACCTGCTGCTGCCCCCTGGGTCTGGAAACTTTGCATCCTTTCTCTGGCTAAACACTTAGGATCCTTCAGGCCCAACTTCAACGACACTTCCGTGGGGAGCCCTTCCCTGCACTCCTAACATAAATGTGTGGCGTTCCTAGAATTCTCTCTTGCGTCGTCGCGCTCTCGGTTTTCAGAGGAGAGCCTGACGGTTCAGCAAGTGGTGTCTGCGCTCCATCACCTCTATTTACTTGCCGTGTCCCTCCCAACTTCGTCACTTTGAGAAGAGTGCCTCACCTCTCCATCCCTTGGTGTCTTCATTTAAAAAGAAGTGGGCTGACTGGATCTGCCGGCACCAGTTAACTTCCAACATGTGACAAATGCCTCTGAAACTCGGTGGCTCAAAACTCCAGCTGTCTACTCAGCCCTCGTTTCATTTCTGTGTTCAGTAATTTGGCCTGGGTTCAGCAGGGTGGTTCTCCCAGCACGGACTGGGCGTGGCTGAGCCTGGCTCCTGCTCACTCCTGCAGCTGCACCCAGCTGGGTCCAGCCGACTGCTGGACACGGCACCTTGTGGGGAGGGGTTTCCTCCATCTGACCATCTGATGTGTCCTCCTGCTGCAGGCTAGCTTGGGCTTGTATGCCTGGAGGCTCCTAGTCCCAAGAGAAGAAGCCAAGCCCTAATGCTCAAGTATATTTCAAGACTCTTCTTACAGAACCAAGAACAAAGGCAACTACCAAATGGTGCAGATATAGGAAGGCGGGGGAAGCACGGGGGTCTTACTATGATTAGTCTATCTCAGTACCCTGTTGGGGCTGTGATGAGAGTTTACCTGAAGAGGGCTTAGCACAGGGTCTTGGTTTGTTAGCAGGCAATAAATTCTAACTCTTATCATTTTGGGAAATAGATCCTGAGGCTTAGACATTGGGCAGCTTGTTGAAGGTTTGGCCTCCATTAAGCAGTGGGGATTTGGATCTAGTTCTTGTCTCCCTCCGGGGACTGACCTCTTAACCATACTGCTATGCTGTTCCACCCCCACAGACACACAGAGAAAGCAGGATCTCACCCAAAGGCACCAGGTGCAGACGGACCCCAATTCGAATTCAGGTCTCCGTGAGACCTTTCACTCTTCGATCAGCTCTGCGGCCAGGGTACCCGGCCTGGGTACCGTATCCATCTGTCGTCGATCTCAAGTGCCATAGCTGGAAGAAAATATTTGTTTTGGTGTCCTCCTCCGGCGCCAACAATTTTCGGCCTGCGTTTTTCTGTTGTTTGGCTGCGACGAATAGCAGTTTTCATCTTTGCTGTGTTATCATGTACACAGAACTGCTGCTGGGGGAGCTAACAGCATGCCTGCTTAGTCATTATTCTGGGAAGGGGTGCCAGCCAGTCAATAGCCTTTATTTTTATACAACTCTGTACGCTGCAAATGCAGAATTAATGCATAGCATTTGAGTGCAGAGCCGCCATCAGACCCCTGTCATTTCTAGAGGTGGGTGAGGCCGAGGTGACAGCGTGGGAGCTGGAGCCCCAGAGCCCCTGGCACACCGAGTTTGACTTCCTTCCTTTGTCAGGAGCCCAGGAGCTGGATTGCCCTCCCTGAATAATTTATTGGATGGAATTTGATAGATTTTATAGTTTTTACCAACCCAAAGGAGAAGAGCAACTGCACAGGAGAGGTGCTAGGACTGGCAAAACTCAGGAAAAAATAATTTTTTTTTTTTTGGGTGTGTGTGTGTACTAGGGATTAAACCCAGGGGCATTCTACCTCCTAGCCCTTTTTAGTTTGAAACAGGATCTTGCTAAATTGCTGAGGGCTTCATTAAGTTGCTCGTGCTAGCCTTGAACTCTTGATCCTTCTATCTCTGCCTCCTAAGCACTGGGATTACAGGGATGTGCCACTGTGTCTAGCAGGAAAAAAAAAACATTTTAAAGTTAGATTTCAGGAAATGTATGCCTAATTTTGAACTCAGCAGAGTTGTAGGGCATTTGAGAAATCTTTTGAGCCCCAAGTGACGGCTCTGAGTCAGCCTGGGTTCTGTGTGGGGACCTCAGGACTGCCTCGCAACAGACAGGAGTTCTTAGGATCAGGCCAAGCAGGATGCTTACCCTCATCTTCTGATCAGCACACAGGATGCCAGGCCAAAGGTGGAGCGGGAGATAGAAGGGCAGAAAACACAACCAAAGCCTGACAACTTGGAATGAATAAAAGGAGCTGGCGGCCTTTGGCCTGGGAGAGGGACAGGAGTGTGCACCAAGGAACAGCAGACCTCTGAGAGATAGACGGGGTAAATGCAAGTGAGCCTGTTCATTCCTTTAGTCAACGAATACTTATGGGGCTGGAGTTTGTGCTAAGCACTACTCTAGGCTTAGAGGCCTCGGTGCTGGACAAGACAGAGCCCCAGTCTTTGGGGAGGGAGGGCGTGCTTCTTTACAGAAGTTAAGGCACTTAAAGATACTATGTGAAAATAATAAATACTATGGAGGTCCTGTTTTAAAAATAAAATATAAAAAAGGGCTGGGGGTATAACTCAGAATACATCTGGATTCAACCCCTAATACTCCCTTTTGCCCCGCCTTGGCCCCCGTAAAATGGATAGGGAAGGCCACTTTGAGAACATGACTCTTGAACTTGAATAATGAGGAAAAGCCAGTCCAGGGACAATGTGCGTGTGAGGGGGGCGGGGTATCCACAGGAAATGCAGTCGTGGGGCTGGAATGAAGTTGGCATTTCAAGGAGTAGATGAAAGACCAGTGCGGCTGGAAGAAGGGGGAGCTGGGGCCAATTTGTGTAGTGTCCTGGGGATCATAAAGGAGTTTGGATTTTATTCTGTGTGCAGTGAGAATCCACAAGAGGGGTTGGAGCAGGGGAAGGATTTGATCTGAGTTCTGAGGATGTCCTGGCTCTGCGAGCATGTGTTTTTCTAGAACAAATGAGAACGAGCAAGTCTTATTTTATTGGGGGGGGGCGAGGAGGGGGAGGCCCTGGATCAGACTTCTAACCACCCAGTGGCTCTTGATTGCAGTGGGGTGTTTGGTAAAGGCTCTCGCGGAAGAGTGGAGAAAGGACGACAGTACTGGATTGATTTATTTTCCCCAAAGTGTTGATCCGGGATTACTGTCAGGCTGGGAGTAGAGTCTCCAGCCGCGTCCCCCACGGCCCTGCCCCAGACTCTCACCGGTTCAACATTTCTATCTGTAAATTGGCGGAAGATTCTGGCGACGTGCTCATCAGACATGCAGCTGACACGAAGCTGTCAGGGACAGCTAATGCCACGGATGACAGGCTCAAGATTCACGGTGATGATCCTCCGCCGGCTGGCCGCAGCGCTGGGATGAGGGCGGCAGGATCCCTGATTGCAGTCAGCCTGGGACCTGCTGGCGAAGGCTCCCAAGGCCTCGGTGGGAGGAGTGGAGGCAGCCAGAGCAAATATGTCTCTACGCCAGCCTCCTCCCTGGCACGGTGACAAGGTCCTGGGTCCTTCAGGGTCACTGTCCCACCTGCAAAAGGAGGATGCTCCTATGTCCTGCCCCCGCTGTAGAGAGAGAGGATCAAATATGAGCCTGCTCCTGGTCCTGGGTGGGCTCAAGATAAATGATGCTCCAGTGACCTTACAGGGCACAGGTTGGATCCCTCTGTTCTCAGCCCAGTGCTACCCCTTCTAGCAACACCAGCTTTCTAAGAGCCACTGTGGGGGTAATCCACAGGAAAATGGCCAGGAGGGGTGGGGTCTGGAGGCTGTGTCCCCCGAGGCCATTCTTGAGTATGAATGGAGAGAGGAAGGTGGTTGCAACTGGGATACCAGTGTTTACTCAGATGCCCCCAGGGATGCAGGGGAAATGGCCAGATACCACTCGTTTTGGCCAGGTACCACTGTGGTGCCGCCACATAGTTAAGTGCCTTAACTTCTGTAAAGAAGCACGCCCTCCCTCCCCAAAGACTGGGGCTCTGTCTTGTCCAGCACCGAGGCCTCTAAGCCTAGAATAGTGCTTAGCACAAACTCCAGCTCCGTAAGTATTCATTGACTGAAGGAATGAACAGGCTCACTTGCATTTACCCTGCCGTGCAGAGGCACACGCGTTGCCCCGTGAGTGAGCTCTAACCGCTGACAATAACATTGTAGTAATTCTGTTGGGAACGTTTCTCCAGGGCTGGCTGTGCACCCAGCTTCTACTGAGTATTCTGTGTAACTTATCTCGAAGCATTTTCACAGTCTAGCCTTGGAGGCAGGTGTGGTCCCCACTGGACAGATGAGGGATCCGAGGCTTGGATGGCAGCTATGGCCATGTGAGACTTGCACTCCGAGCTTGTGGCTCCTTTCCAGCCGCCTGGCTCCGGCGCTAGGAGTGATAGAAACAGTCAGTTATCAGTCATTTGCTGAGGAGAGACCACATTATCTAGAGTTGGTTTTGCGTGTGTTTTGTTGTTGTTGTTATTGTTGTTTGTTTTTTGTACAGCCTCAGAGCTCCCTGGATCTTTTAGGAGCTTCTTTTCTGCTTCTTGGAGCTGACACTTTAAAGGATTCAGTGGCAAGCCTGTGTGTGTGTGTGTGTGTGTGTGTGTGTGTAACATTTTTATTAAAAAATAACAACAGAAATCAGCTATGCACAACAGCAAAGTGGCTGGCATGTGTTGACCCTTGTGCCTATCGGGGTGTCAGTGGTGATCAACATATCCAACGTATGACCAGTCTCTCTCTCTCTCTCTTTTTTTTTTCATCTGTTATACTCCTCTTCCCTACTGGATTTTAAAGGAAATCCTATACATAGTTTTATCTATAGATATTTTACTATGTGTCCCTGAGAGATAAGGACTCCTTTGTTGTTGTTGTTGTGGTGGTGGTGGTGGTGGTGGTTGTAAGTATAAACACAATGCCATTATCACATTTTTTTAAATTAAAATAATGGCAATTAGTCTTTTTGCTTCAGAAAAGCTATTAGCATAAAGCCTGCTTTGCCAGGCATTGGGTGTGGGGAGGGAAGGCAAAAACCACTCCTTTGAATGCCTGATTCTTAGGACTGTAGACTCACAATTCCTGAAAAGGAGGAGGAGGAGGAAGGAATTCTGATACTTGGGACCATGGACTGGCAAGGTCTTTATTTCGATTGTTTCCAGGGGCACAGCAATGAGAGTGGGGCCTATTTATAGCTCTAAGTCTAGACATGGGAAGGAGGCAAAAAGAAGGGAGTAAGTGACAGGACAGGGGAGAGGGAGAGGAGGAGAGAAGGGGAAAATCAAGAGTAGGGCTTGGCCCTGCATCGCACACAGCCCTGATGGCCCGGAGCCTGGCCAGCCTCCCCCCATCAGCCAGTGCTCACCGCCAACATTTACTGAATGGGCTCACGTGCGGGTTACCCCACTGCATTCTCCCAACCATCCCTCAAGGCAGGTGCTGTTAGGTGTCACATCCATTTATAGGAGAAAACCCTGAGGTTCCAGGGTGTCATGGTTGAGATGTGAAATGTCTCCCAGAAAAGCTCATGTGTTGGCAATGCAGAAATGTTCAGAGGTGAAGGAATTCTATCAATGGACTGATCATCTGAATGGATTTACTGGGCGGGAACCAGAGGCAGGGGGTGTGTGTCTGAGGCAGGTGGTTGGGGACGTGGCCTTGAGGATTCTACCTGTCCCTGGCCACCTCCTGGCTCCCCTGCTGCCGAGAGCTGAGCAGCTTTCCTCACCACGCCCTGCCATCAGGGTGCTTCTGCCTCGGAGCCAGGTGGTCCTGGGCTGAACCTCTGAGACCATGAGAAAAATCAGCCTTTCCTCATCTGAGTTGTTCTTGTCAGATATTTTGGTCACAGCGATGGAGAGCTGACTAAGACATAGGGCCTGGCGTGAAATAAACGGTGCTGTCAGATTCCAGCTCATGTCTGTCTGGAGCTATCTCGCTCCTGGCATCGCTCTGCCTCCAAGCCTGGGGAGGTCATGCCCAGGGCTGGGGCTCAGGAACATCGTGGTTTTCTCAGGGGTTGGAATATTTACATACTCCCTATGCATCTTTGGGACATCGCTCTCCCACGGCTTCCCTAGAGCCCTGGCTACCTGGGCACTGCCCCGGACCTTTGGGCCTTAGTAGGGCCAGCAACTAAAGAGTTCAGGTGGGGACAGCTGGAAGCCTCTAGGACTGTAGCAGGTGCCTGTTCTGGCACCTTGTCAAATACAGGTGCTGCTTCCTTGATTCTCTGTGTGGTGACATGTGAGTCACGCATCTGCCTGTTTCTGTTCAAGTGTATGCACCAAATATACATGTGTGTGTGCACACGTGCACATACATGATACGACGTTACCAGGAAGGCAGGTTCCCTGCTGGGGGCTCTCCATGCACGCTGTGTGGGGGACTCTGAATGGGTTGTCAGAGTGGGAATATGCGCTGTGTCTCCCAGCATCCACGCCTAAGTCACAGCAATGGGGCTCCACTCCTGGGACTCCTTTATTCTCTCCTCTGCCTCTTCTTCATCATCTTCATTCTTGGCATCCCCAGGGATAAATAAAGCACTTAGCAAGTTTCTGGAATGCTCATGGTGCAGGCCACCTCACCCACCCCTTACAGGAACCCATCAAGTAGGGATGGTTCTCAGCTGGGTGGTCCTGGTTCCCCCTGGGAGTGTTGGGAGGAAGGTGCCCCTTGTAGGTAGGTAGGACTACAGGATTTCTACCCTCACCCCACCAGGAGTTCATGGGGCCATCAGGTGACATCGGGATGCTGCTGGTCAGCAAGGTACATCTGGGAGTCCAGAGTCTTGAGTGTCAAAAAGAGGGCAGTATTTGGGTGCTGGGAAGCCTTATGATTTGTTACAGGTACCAACCCACTTCTGGTGCCACCCACAGTGAGAAGCTAGTCCAGAGGCCATGGTCTAGACAGAGGCCGGGCCAGCATGAGTGGGCACAGTAGCCGTGTTGCCACAGTGTGGAACTCAGGGTCTAGGGGCCAGGCTGGCAGTGTGCAAATGTAACATATGACACTTGTGTCTTCTTTGCTCTGTGCCAGACACTGTAAAGGGCTTTGCACCTATCTATATGATAATCCTACTAATCAGATGATGAGGTCCTGATCAGCCTACCCAGGCTACAGAGACAAGGAAGTGACAGAGGCAAGATGTAAGCTTGGCTGTCCCTCCGACCATTCTGCAAGAAGGGACAGGCTGTGCTGTGCTCCTCCAGCTTCCTAGGGCTCAGCCCCAGTACTCTGGACTCTGTACTTGGAGCTACTGACTCACTCCAGACCCCCTGATGGCTGGGAAAATTTCCCTGATGAACCACCTCTCTCTGGGTCTTGGTTGCCCAGGTCCTGGGTGTAGTTCCTGGGTGTAGGAAAGGATGGGTGCTGTCAGCACTACACCCCACTGGGTGGTGTTGAGCCCTCTTGGGGGTCTACTTGCTTGAGTTCTTCTCCTTGCTTGAGAAAGCAGTAGGTCCTCTTACCAGGAAACATGTTCTCATGAGATTGTGCAGGGGTCTCGTTTTCCAGGGGTCCATGTCCTGCTGCACAGCCACCCACTGGTGAGCAGGCACTAATGTCGCCTGTCTCTCTGCCTTTTTTGCAGAGCTATGGAGCTCAGCAGCGGCAAAGATGAGATCTCCCTGTTGGTGGAGCAGGAGTTCCTGAGCCTCACCAAAGAGCACCTCATACTGGTCAAAGAGCGCCCGGAGGACCTGGAGGGACCAGGCAGCACGTGCCAGGTGACCCGAGAGCTGGTTCCCCTCATTCTTGAGCCTCCTTCGGTGGCAGGCAGCAGTGAGCACCCAAGAGCCTCCATCATGGGCAGTGACAAGCTCCAAGAGCAGAAGGTGGCCATGTCCATGATCAGCAGCCGGCAGGACTGCGATTCTGCCCTGTCCACAGTCACGGGCATTCTGCGTGCCGCCAAGGTCAGAAGCACCAAGGGGATTGAGGACGAGAGCCACAGCCTGGGTACCTCCAACTCAGAGATTAGCAAGCTCCTGGCCCAGTTCCCACTGAAGCCCACTGAGATGTCCAAGGCTCCTGACAACAAGAGGGTGCTGGAGGAGGCCAGGGTGATCAAGGACTTCCTGCAGAACAGCATGTTCAGTGGCTCTGGGAGCTTCAGGGAGCCTGCGGGGCTGGGCCCATTCCTGCTGCTGCCACCCCCACCCTCTCCTGCCCCCCCTGACAAGCTCCTGGAGCTCCCCGCTCAGAAGAGGCAGCTCCCTGTGTTTGCCAAGATCTGCTCTAAGACCGAGGCTGACTCTGCCGTGGAGGGGCACCACTTGATGGGTGAGTGGGGTGATGGGGAACAGGGGAACAGAGGGGCCTGCAAGGAGGTGAGCCTCCCAGGAAGCTGTTCGGGGCCGTGGTGCACACATAGAGCATCTTTGTGCAAAGCAGGACAAAGCAGCCGTTCTGGTGGGCACAGGCTCCCAGGTGCAGGCTCTGGAGGCCCTTCTCAGCCCTGCAGGCCTGCTCTTCTCAGTTTCCATGTTCAGGGAACAGCCCTGTGTGAGCAGGGGTTCCAATCCAGCCCCCTTTCTGAAGAAATATAGGTAGTAACTAGCTTTTTTTCTTTTTGCAGTACTGAGGAAAGAACCTAGGGGCATTCTACATCTGTGCTACACCCAAGCCCTATTTTTATTTTGAAACAGTCTCACTGGGTTGCAAAGGGCCTCACTAAGTAGCTGAGGCTGTGCACAAACCATAATCCTCCTGTCTCAGCCTCCCAAAGGCTGGGATTACAAGCATGAGCCATCATGCTTCGTTTTTGATGCTATCAGGTATCCAGAATATACTGCAAAAAGTGTTTACCCCAGCTAATCCCAGGGTGAGGCTGCAGCATGGGGTCTTTAAGAAGGCTAAGAGAGGAATTTGATTGGCAGCTGGGATTATTTAGCTATGGATAGAGGCACCTGCTCTGGCTGTCAGGTCTGATCCTCTTTCTCTGGGGCAGGAGGTAGATGTGTTAGTTATCCAGGTATAAGTCACACTGCTGGTCCTAGGATCTGTTCTCTGAGATTACAAGGGCTTAGAAAAAGTGCATTTCCATGCCCTAGTTGAAGAATCCACTTGCTTCCCAGAAAATCCAGCAACCTCCCAAGTTTTCCTCCTCCTACCCATAGGATTCCATCTTTTGTTCTGATCCATTAGACTAGATAATTCTAAGAAAGTAATCTTCTAGCAGTGGCATTTGCCCAGGCAGCAGTCACTAGCAGAATAGATGATACTCATGCCAACCAAAAGAAGAACCACCCTGCAAGAGGAGATGGATAACTGAGAGATGCCTACATCCAAATCCATCTCCCTGAGATAGCAAAGTGACCCCTGAGAAACAGTCTGTATTCTGAAACATTGTAGGAGGCCAAGGGGCAGCGCAAGGTGCTGGAGAGGCCTGGAGGAGCCAGAGAGCTTTGGGATGATGAGCTATGGGTGGAAGAAGGCCGACCTTCCTCCCCTCCTTCTCCTGGAGCCCCCCCCTCCCCGCGCCCATGGATGCTTCCTTGCTAGATGGGCACCTGAGGTTGGGGGTCATCCTGCCCATCCACCCTCCCCACTATTTGTGAGTGCCTTTGTGTACAAATGTGTGGGCCAATGTGTGCTAAAGGGAACTTGGGCAGCGTGAGTGGATTTGTTAGAGAATGTGCAGAGGTGGTGCTTCTGGTGTGGCTGTGTGTACACGTTGGTGCATGTGTGTGTAGCTGCTTCCTGTGTGAGTGAGGCCTAGGAAAGATAGGCAGGGACATGTGTATGCATGTGTGTGGACCCAGGATTTGAAGGAGGGAGCCTTGTAGAGGTTTAAGGAGACTGTACGGGTTTGGGAGAGGCTGCAGGTGTACAGGTCTCTGGGGAAAGGGCTATTATTAGTGGGTATGTTATTTTGGCACAATAGCCAGGGGCTAAACTCAACAACCAGAAAAAAGCACTTGGAAGAGACTCAAGGGACACATTTTGCTAAAAATGCTATTGTCTCCTAAGTGGGTCCAGGCTGGAGAAGCTCTTTCCTTTGCTGGGTTAGAGTTAGGAGGGTGAGCTCAGGCCAGTGCAGACTCAGCCCAAGGCCACAAGGCTGGACACCCAAGAGTGGGTGGGATCAGGTTCACTCTCAACAGGTAACACTGAGGCCTGGGTCCTCTGATCCAGACATGACCAGAGTTTCCAGGAGCCGGGTGTGTCCAGTGCAGTACACAGCTATCCAGCAGGGGGCTGGAAAAGCATGACCCTCTTCCCTGCTTCAACTAGAACATTGCCCTAGAATGCGTGTGTGTGCGTGCATGTATTTCACACAGGTTTTCCCTCTAAGACCCCTCTCAACTACCAAAATTCACAGATGCACATCCTCCTGTATATTTAACACCATCTCTAGAGATTTCACGATTCCCAATACAATGTAAATGCTATATACATAGATGTTACACTCAAAAGTCTGTACATGTTCAGTACAGACATATTTTTTGTGTATGGTGGTACTGGGAATTGAACCTAGGGATGCTCTACCTCTTAGCTACACCCCCAGCCTTTCTTTCTTTCCTTCTTTCTTTCTTTCTTTCTTTCTTTCTTTCTTTCTTTCTTTCTCTCTCTCTCTCTTTCTTTCTTTCTTTCTTTCTTTCTTTCTTTCTTTCTTTCTTTCTTTCTTTCTTTCTTTCTTTTTGGTGGTACTGGGGTTCCTGGAAGCCCTTCTACCTCCGGGCTACACTCCCAGACCTATTTTATATTTTTTTTTAAATTTGGAAACAGGGTCTCTTAAGCCAGCGGGGCTGGCTCCAAACCAGTGCAATCCTCCTGTCTCCGCCTCCCAAGAGCGGGGATTACAAGCGTGCGCCACCACGCCTGGCTTATTTTTTACTTTGAAGCAGGATCTTGCTAAGTTACCATGTACTGGCCTTGAAACTACAGTCCTCCTACCTTAGCCTCCCAAGTACTTGGATTATAGGTATGCACCACCATGCCCAGCTCAGATACATTTTAAAGAGTATTTCCCATCCACTGTTTCTCTCTCTCTCTCCCTCTCTCTCTCTCTCTCAGGAAACTGGGGTGGAAGCTCTTTGGGGAGCCCTACTGTGGCAAAACATTGCCATACACTGGAGGAGATACTTGGTCTATTTGGCGGGAGACCTGAGTCTGGCACTGATTGTGTCCTTCCTGAACACTCCAGCCATCTCCAGTGACTCACTGTGTCTCTCTCATGCTCCCTGGGCTTTGCCCACAGTCTCCCAGCCCTGTGGTAGCATCCTTCCTGATAGCCCTGCATGCAGGTCCTCACTGAGACCCTCTTCCTTACTTGAAGGAAGGACCCTCTCACACAGAAGTGATCTCAGCCAGCATCTTCTCTCATTGCATCCCTCTGTCACCTCTTGGTGCCTGTCTGCCTTGTCCCTGAGCTATTCTGGGCATGTCTCTCTAGTCTCCCTTGTGTGAGCTCCTGCAGGGCAGGGTCTGGCTCTGACTCATCCTGTGTTGCCAGCATTCGGGGCAGGGCCTGGCACTGATGAGCCAGCTGAAATGCCCATGAGCAGCACAGCAGAGGTAGAGCCACGATGAGGAGCCAAGCTGCCTGGCTCAGTCTGTGTTCTGCAGGGACACGAGTCTTCCCTCCTACACCATGTGCTGGTGAGAACTGTGTCCGAGCCACCCTTATGTCTCCAGCCTGGCACTGTGGATGGCTAGAAGAGATGAAGGGAAGAAGAAAGATAAAGATGGATGAATAGATGGATGGATGGATGGTGGATGGATGGATTCATGAGTCAGAAAAGCCAGAATGGTCATTAATCATGGCAGGCTTCAGGAAGAGACTGTGGCTGCATTCAGCAGAAGGAGAGTCCCTAGACTTCTCTGAGTCTCAGGTGTGCACTGTGGAGGATCCGTCCTTTTAGTTCATAAGAAGGTGCTCTCTTTATCTTCTCACTTGGCCTTCCAGAAGCACTGACTCAGTTTCCCTCCTGCAACAGAACGGAACCCCAGCAACAAGGAGCTGACCAAGGGTCGGGAGTGTCTCTTTCCCAGCCAGTGGCCCCAAAGCCGGAAGGACAGCTGTGGCGAAGAGAGCCGCAGTGACCCAGTGAGCACCGTCTTCACCAAGAAGCCCGCGTGGCCAGCTGAGAAGAACCTGCTCTATGAGTTCCTTGGAGCCACAAGGAATCCAAGCAGCCAGCTGAGGCTCCGCAGCAAAGTGGAGGTGGATGGGCTGGAGCTGAGAAGTAAGTGACCCTACTTTGGGAGGAACCGCAGGGGAGGGTCTTCCAGAGACCCTGGCAGTCCAGGCGGGGCTCTGCTCCGTCTCAACAGCGGGCAAGTCACTGCCTTTCCTTGGCGTCGAGATTTTTAGAATCCACGGAACGGGGGAAACGTTGTTCTCCCTGTGTTCCTTATCGGAAATATAATTGCTAGAGAAACATAGTTGGCTTTGGGGAGTCAAATAGGCATTATCAGAGGTTGATTTTAAATACGTCCCTGACCCAGAACAATAGTAGAGCTTCCCAGATTTCCCAGGCCAAAGGAAAATCCGTGTATTCGATTACTTTTATGTTGAGGTTATTCATGTCCCTGCTCTACTACAACTTCTGTCAAAAGCCCTTCCCCAAAAAGATGCCAGTAAGGGGAAACTAAGGATCCTTTACTTTATCTATCTATCTATCTATCTATCTATCTATCTATCTATCTATCTATCTATTTATATGTATCTGTTGTACTTGGAGTTGAATCAGGGACATTCCATCTCTGAGCTATAACCTGAGCCCTTTTTAAAAATATATATATATTTTACTATACTAAAGATGGAACCCAGGGGCATTGTACCTCTGAGCTACACCCCAGCCCTATTTTTTATTTTATTCTTTTTATTTTGAAACAGGGTCTCGCTACATTGCGAAGGGGCTCACTAAGTAGCTGAGGCTGGCTGCGAACCATGATTCTCCTGTCTCAGCCTCTCAAATGCTGGGATTACAAGCGTGCGCCACCACGCCTGGCTTTTTTTTTTTTTTTAAATTTTGGAACAGGGTCTCACTTAAGTTGCTGGGGCTGTCTACTAACCTGTGATCCTCATGTCTCAGCCTGCCAAGTACCGGGATTACAGGTGTGTGCCAGTGTGTCTGACTCCCATTTCTGATTTCATAGTACCTCAGGGCATTTTGTAGAGGGGGAGAATCCAGGACTCATCCAGAAACAACTCAACCTAACCTAACTGTTTTAGACTAATTTTAAGTCATTCAACACTGAATTATCTCGTGTGTGTGTGTGTGTGTGTGTGTGTGTGTGTGTGTGTGTGTGTTAGTTACTATGTATTGAACACAGGGACATTCTATCTCTGAGCTACACCCCTAGCCCTACTTTATCTCTTATTTTGAAATAGTCTAAGTTGCTGAGGCTAGTCTTGAACCTACCATCCTCCTGTCTCAGCTTCCCAAGTACTGAGATTACAGGCATGTGGCACCAGGCCCAGCTTAATTTTTATTTTATTTTATTTTATTTTATTTTGGTGGTACTGGGCTTCCTGGAAGCCCTTCTACCTCCGGGCTACACTCCCAGACCATATATATATATATATATATATATATATATATATATATATATATATTTTTTTTTTTTAATTTGGAAACAGGATCTCTTAAGCCAGCGGCTGGCTCAGAACCAGCGCCATCCTCCTGTCTCTGCCTCCCAAGTGCGGGGATTACAAGCGTGTGCCACCACGCCCGGCTCCAGCTTAATATTTTTTAATTGTTCCCAGTAAATACAAAAACCCATGCAAGGTTCTCAGTGCTGCTGAATGCACGGCCCTAGTGGAGGCTGCTTTAGAAATCTGTAAGAATGAATCCCAATGGCACAGCTCCTGTCTGTATAAAGCTAGACTTTTCTAAAGCGCCTGGAAGACTTCAGCACTGTACCAAGGTGAAGTAGAGCCCTAGCAATCGGTTTACTTTGGCCCTTTCTAACCTGCCACCTTTACTAGCAAGTGATAGGAAGAGAAGCCCCAAGCCAGTCCTGCAGGGATTTCCGTCCCTTCAAAACGGGCAAGGTGTGAACTAGATCATGTTTTCCTATGGTTGGAAATTCACCAAGACTTTGAAAGACACTCTTACAGCTTAAAGGACCTGACCTTCGAGAGAATATTAATCCCCGGACAGGGGTAGTAGCCTCTCCCTGCCTCAAACACTGAGCAACTTTACCTTATCTTTCACTTACAGTTAACCCTCCTGTCGCAGTGGCTGACAAGAACAACCTTAAGTATGCGGGGAACATCTTCACCCCACGCTTTGCCACAGCCTTGACCTCGGCGACCGTGAACCAGCCACTCTGGCTCAACCTGAACTGCCCCCCTCCGCCGGTGTTCGCCAATCACTCCACCTTCCCGCAGTACCAGGTGAGTGGCTAGACGGGGCTGGCTCTCCCTGCTGCCCTGCACCTGGACTGGGTTCCAGCCGTAGGCTAAGGTTTATACTCTCCCTGCATCCACCCGCATGAGTTCCTGCCACAGAGGGGGTGCGGCTCGCCAGAAGCCCTTATCACAGAGAGCCCTTGGACGCCCTTGGAATGCCATCTCTAGGCTCCAGGGAATCTATGGTAATGGCAGGAGCACACTACCAACTTGTTAGCCTCTCTGTGTTTTTCACCATGACTACATCAGACCAACCACTTGGCATGCATGCATGCATGCATGCGCACATGCGCGTGCACACACACACACACACACACACACACACGCAGATATAATTCTAATTTTTCACTGCCTGAATTCCAGTTCACACTCTGTTTATTACAGAGCTCTTTGTTAGCTTTGGTAAGTTAAGCGCTTGGTCCCCAGGACAGGAGGAGGGCAGGCATGGTCCTCGCTTCCTCTCTGCTTCCTGTGGCCCCCTTGAAAGTTGGAGGGCACACATCTTAGGTTCCTTGAAATAGTCCCAGCTTAGGACTTTGGTCCTCAGGATAATTATTAACGGCACCCCCTTTCACTCCCAAACATCCTGGTTTAGATGAAAAGTTATTCCCATCTCATCTAAACTATATCCAAGTTGTCTTAGCTGGTACCAGCTAATATGGCTGGACACAACATCCTGGGTCTCAGGCTCCTGGTTAAAAGGGAATTAGTAGACAGACACAAAGGGATGGTGAAGCGCTTGTAGCAGGGTTTGAAATTTTACTCACAGAGCTTATTTATGCAGGGAAAATGTAGTTTCTTGATTTTGTCCATTTAACTTAATATCCCTTAAGAGCTGCTGCCCACTCGGTAGAAGGAGGAAAGAATCAAATAAATGTCCACTCTAGTTTAAGCCTTTGTCCAATCCAATAACTTAAGCAGTCCCTTTAGGTAGTCTCAACATTTTTTTTGAGAGAAGATGCTCAACATCTAAGATTCCTCAGTCTTCTATTCCCCTTTCTAGCTCTTCTCCAGAAGGGCGCATAGTTGTAGGGGGAAGAGAGGGAACTTGAATTTGTACATCCAGGACTTTGGTCACGAGCTGCCTTCGGCTGCAAAGCCTGGAAAGGGGATGCAGAGAAGGGGCTGAGAGCACATCGGACTTCTCTTCCTCCATGTCCCTCCCACCCCTTGATGCCCCAGTCATTTCCTCCTTAGACGTCTTAGTCCTATGCAGAAGGGGTCCCCTCCACGTCATGAAGACACACTTTCAACTGAGCTCCCAAGTCTTAAAGGAAGTCAGCAAAGTGTCCAAGTCTCTGTTTTGTTTTCAAGCTCGCTCGTTTGTTAAAAAGAACAGGTGCCCAAAGTTTCCCAGGTACAAAAAGCCTGGTGCCCCACTATTTAAGTGAGAGATTGCAGTGAAAGGTAATCTAAGGGGGGGGGGAGTTAAAGCATATCAGCCTCATATTAGCAATACTGTCTTTACACAGATCTTGGAAGAAATGGGCCATTCGCCGACTCACTAACTCCACCAATATATATTCTTCTACCAGTGTGATTTGGGGCTTGCTCATTCACTGAGCATTTATTTGTCTACTCACTTCTGTTCATTCATTCATTCATTCATTCATTTAAGGGATTAAAATAAACCTTTGCTTCACACTCACTGTAGGCTGAGTGTTGTGCTAGGTGAGGAGATTCGAACATGTCAAAGAAGCTCTGAGTCTAAGGCAAGTTCAGGAGTACATCAGAGGCCATAGAATGTATTTCCACCTCCAAGAGAGAAGCAGTCGTGTAGTTTTATTGGGTGCCAGTGCATTCGCTCTCCCAGGGCTTCCCATGGAAAGCCAATCTGTGGTGGTTACTGTAATAAGCAGAGATGCTATCTCTTGGTTGTGTTGAGATGTTCTGGCTTGATGTTTTAGAGTGGATGAGATTTGGACATAGTTTCTGAGCATGAAGTTCCCCAGCCTTCAGAGACACCAGTGTTTGCTTCATAGGACAGATTACAACCAGGTTCCCCTGCTTCCAGGGAGAAGCAGAGAAAGGACCCTGGCTGGGAGGGCCTGCTGGGTTCTATGAGGCGGTACAGGGAATGCATCCAGCCGAGGTCGGCTGTAAAAGGAGTTGGCCCTCCCAGGTAGTTACAAAAGACAACATAATTTACCTTCTCGCAGCTTCTCATGATCTCACAGTACTACCTAGCTTCAAGACAGCTGATCAAAGGGCCTGAGGTTACAGAAAGAAGGAAGATTTCAAAATCTGTAGATTTGGGTGTAAAGATCCTGCTGCTTCCAAGCTGAGTGGCCTTGGGCAGGTTATTTAACTGCTCTGAGTTCCAGTTTCCTGGGTTGTAAAATGGGTTCTTCCTACAGCAGCAGCAGTAGGAAGTAGACTGACTTAGTTATGAGGATTGATCGAGTCCATGAATAGAAAAGGACTCTGTAAAATCTGAAGTGTGATACAGATTTTTGAAGTTATTTTTCAGCCCTGATCTTCCATGTGGACAGGGCTGGGAAGCTCTGCAGACCTTGAAGGGTCAGGGAGGACTAGTCCGCCCTGATCGCTTTCCCCTTTGGCATTAAGAATAAAGAGGAGAGCCAGGCGTGGTGGCGCACACTTGTAATCCCAGCATTCGGGGAGGCTGAGACCTGGAGAATCGCGGTTTGAGGACAGCCTCAGCTACTTAGTGAGGCCCTCTGCAACTCAGTGAGACCCAGTTTCAAAATAAAGAATAAAAAATAGGGCAGGGGGTGTAGCTTGGAGGTCGAATGCCCCTGGGTTCCATCCCCACCCCACCCCCCCGAAGAAAAGAATAAAGAGGAGATCTCATATCTAAGTTACTCGGAGCTCTGTTGTGGAGGGACTGACAGGCAGGGAAGGGGAAGGCCCCAAGGCTGAAGAGCTTGGGCCGCTTGGGGGCGCTGGGCATAAAGGCATACTGCTTCAGTTGAGGGGGGAGGCTGTGTGGGCAGAGGCCACAGCCTCAAGTCGAGAAAAGCGAATGTTTATTTCACCTTGCTTGTGATTTTACAAAATTGAGATTTCAACAACTGGAAATGTCCTCAAAGTCCGGCAGTGTTGCTCACACTGACCAACAGGGTCCTGTCCCCTGCACAGGCGGCTGGCTCTCTGTCCACCACGGATGGCAGAGGGGTAGGGACTTGGAGGCTTGCCTGTCCTTCTCTGGCCTGGGGAAGGTGGCTGTGGGAGCCACAGTTAAGTGCTCGTGGGGCAAAAGGTGGTGGGCCAGGAGAGGGGCGCTTAGTGACTGCCCCAGTTGGCCTTGCAGCTCACTGAAGTCCAAGAATGGGCAAGGCCACCCCCTCTGCATGGCTCCTTGGTCATGGCTGGGGCCACAACAAGGGTCCCAGGGATCAGGCCAGGTCGTCGTGCGGAGGGACCTGGTTACAGGTGAAGGGTTGGCAGCAGGGAGGAGCCCAGGACTGGAATGTGTCCGGTGTTGGGGAGCAAGGCAGGGAGGGGCTCTCATGGCTGTGCTCTCTGGAAAGTGGAACACTAGGAGAGCTGGGGGAGGGGTTGGGATCCTTCCACGAGGGGCCAGGGACCAGAGGGAACCCCTCAAGGGCACAGCTCCTGCCTCAGCGCTTTGGTCATCTGCACAAGCTGAGCCCAGGATGGGGGCAGAATCTAGGGGTGTGGAATGTTCTAGAAAGAGGTCCTGCACTGAGAGGTGCTTTGGACTTAGGGCCTCGTGTGTGTGTGTGCCCCGTATCTGTGTGTGGACACCCCAGGCTCCCCCAAACAGCACTGTGAATGATATTCCCATTTCCCATTTGGCTTAGCTGTTGGGCAGCCTTTACAAAGCAGGGGGCAGAGAGAGATGATAGACAGAGCTAACATTTACCCAGTCTTTACTAAGTGCTGGGCACTGTTCTCAGCTCTAGATGCATTATTTCATTGATCCCTACCCAGACCCTCATGGTGGGCTATGGGTACAGGCATATGTAAGGACTCACAGGCCCACACCAGCAGAAACCCACACTAACACACCTGAGCATACGGTTGCACATTCGTGCACAGAAACGCACAAATACCTAGGCCGAGGTACAAACACATCTGCTGGTGTTCTTAAATGAGCATGGACACAACTGGTAAGCACCCTCACACATTCTCACCCAGATGAGTCTGCACACCTGTGTCCTCAGGCAGGGAAGGGGCCCGGGGACAGACATTAAGAAAAGGCTCACAGATAGCAACAGAGATAGCATGGCTGTCTTCACGGGCCTCGCAGCCCGGAACACACATCATTCTGTTGACAAGGGGTAAGAGAGGCAAACTGGCTTGCTCAAGGTCACAGAGCTGCCAAGGGGCAGATCAGAGATTCAGGGGGCAGCCTGGCTCCTGTAGTTTTTATATTAAACACTCACCAAAAAGGCTGTGAAGCCTGCCCAAGAGGGGCTTCCGTGTGGTGTGAGTCGTGTTTGTCCTGGCCTGAGTCCAGCCCGCCGCAGGCAGTCAATGGGTCCAGCCAGCAGCAGGACAGGACGAACTGACCCCAGCTTGCAGATCCAGGCGTGTGAGCGGTGGCTGAGCAGAGTAGCTGCAGCTTTCTGCCTGGGGACCCTGACCCAGCAGCACTGAGCCCCTCTCTCTCCCTTTCTCCTCAGGGCCTGTACCCCCAGAGGTCCGCCAGGATGCCCTATCAGCAGGCTGTGCACCCCCAGCTCGGATGCTACTCCCGACAGGTGAGTAGGCCCCCTCCCTCCTCTCCTCTGTCCCAGCCCCCTGAAGGCCTTGGAGTCAAGGGCCATCTGCTCCCTCATCTCTGTCCAGCTGGTCACTAGCTATGCTTTGTGTCGCACCATCAGCTGCAGAGTACAAACACACACACACCAATGTGTGTGGAAACAGAATCTGGTGCCCTGCCCATGTCAGCTGGCTCCTGACAGAGGCCCTCCTGTGTGCCAGGCCCTCCTCCAAAGGGCTTTGCCTGTGTTCATCGAGACATTGCCACTACCCTCGGAGGCAGGTTATAGACAAGGAGACCAAGACACAGAGAGATCAAGCAACCTGCCCAAGGTCATCAAGTTAACATACAGCTTGGGTTTTGCTGTGGCAGCCAATAGCGTTAGCATCTCAGGGACTTTGAACAGTGAGTAGGTATTTCTCATTCACAGTGTAGGGATCGGCTGATCTGGGCTGTGGATCAGATTTGGCCCTGCCCCTTGTGTCTCTGCTTTGGGGTCTGGGCTGAAGATGCAGGGTCGGTCACTGCTCCCGTGGTGGGTGGCAGGAGCCAAAGAGGTGCATGGGATTCAGAGCGGAGCCAGGGCAGGGGATCCCACCCACCTCCCGCTGCTCAAAGCCAACCACGCCCTCTGCCCAGCATGAGAGGTACTGGGATTTTTAGACAGACTAAGAACTCCTTCATTGTCTATCTGAAATCCAAATTGAACTGGAGGTTCTGTTGTTTTCTAAATCTGTCACACTAGTTCTGCAGGTAGGTCCAGAATGAATACCGCTGGGCAATCACACAGCAGCACCATCCGGGTCTGACCCCGGCGGCCTGGGACCCCCCGTCATTATGCTTTGCCGCCTCTTAGACGCACACATACAAATACAGTATCGGAAGAGAGGAACAGAGACGGTGTGCAAATACACACACCCAAAAGAGATAGAAATACAGACACGGTTATGCACATACCCCCAGGCTGTCTGAGAGGGCCCGTACTGATAGACACAGAAGTCATGTTCAGAGGCACTGGGGCCTTGGGGCAGAGATAGAGGCCAGCATGGGCAGAGAGAGGCCACCAAAGACCAGCCTGCCACAGCCGCAGGCTGGCACTGCATCTCACACTCAGCCAGATGGACACTCCTGTGCCCCAACTCTCCAGATTCTTCTGTCTCTCCTTTCTCCCCAGAGATGCATCATTCATATTCTCATCCTCCCTCTCTCTCTCTCTCTCTCTCTCTCTCTCTCTCTCTCTCTCTCTCTCTCTCTCTCTCTCTCTCTCCAAATTGTACCTCTGACCTGAAATATGCTAGAATGTTCTAGAGGGTAGAGAATGGCCCACAGGTGTAGGCCATCTTTATTACCTTGGCCGGGATTACTTCATGAGCAGTAGGAGCCCTCTGCATGCCGAGATGAAGCAGAAATGAGAGAGACCTGCCTTAGGAAGTCCCAGTGCATCGCCAGTGCCCCACCAACAGGGAGACCTGTGGCCAGCTCCAAAGAGCCTATTTAGACAATTATGCATGTGTGTGCATGTGAGCATATATTTGAAAAAAAAAGTAATATAAAAACATGGTAAAAGATTTTAAAAACAGAGAGGCAATCACTGTTTACTGGTTTCCTATATATCCTTCCAGTGACATCTATTTATATAAACATTTTTATACAAATGTGGCGTTCTGGGCACACCGCTCTGCTGCTTTTGTGAGTGAAGAGTGTATTTGGAGATGGTTCCAGAGAAATATATAAAGCTCCGTTTGATGCTTTTTATCAGTTCTGTGGCATCCTGGGTACACGTTTGAACACAGCTCGTGTGGGCTCTGGGACCTGCCTCTTCCATTCCTGTCTCTTGCGGGGTCAGGCACTTCCTCCCACCCTGAAGACCAGGGGGATTTTCTGCCATGTGGTCTACAGGGGCCTGCCTGGGAGGCGCCCTCCAGGGTCTCTCTGGGAACTCCCGACCCTCTTGGGGTCCTGGCGCACATGTCCAGCATCGCCAGAGCCTGCCTTCCCACTGTAGGAGTGATGAGGAGGGTGGGGCAGGGGCCCAGCCTCCAGAGAGGGCATGGCAGGCAGAGCGAGTCTGGAGCAGGCACAGGCCCTGGGCTCGCCTGCCCCGCCGGGGTCCTGACTGCAGCTCAGGACGGCAGACACTGAGCAAGTCCCTCTACTTCTCAGCAATTCAATTTCCTCATCTCCAACATGGGATATAAGAATGGCCCGGCCCCGCAGGGCTGTCTGGAGGTGTCAGGGGAGAACCCACACAAAGGGCCGAGTGCATGCCCTGAGCGCTCAGTAAGGACTTTCCCGAGGGGGTATATTAGACGAGGGTACCCAGGACAGAGAGGGCTGGCCCGGTGCAGAACCCCTGAGCACGGGGACTGCAGGCTTTCTCTGTTAAAGTGGAACACAGAAACATCTCTAGTTTAGATTGAAACTCCCCTCAGCACACAGGAGATTAGGTGTCAGCATCCTACAAAATAAAAATGTTTTTTGCTATTTGGAGCTGCCGGTAATGGAATGCAGTGCTCCTGATGTGGTGAGCTCCCCATCATGACAGGTATTTAAGCAGACACTCAGGGGTCTCCTCATTTCTTTCACCTTCTCCCCCCCCCTTGTTTTCTTTTGCAGTGCTGGGGATTGAACCCAGGGGTGTTCTACCACTGAACTAAATACCCAGCCCTTTTTATTTGTTTCTTTTTGAGGTCTGGCTAAATTGCCAACGTTGGTCTCAAACCTGCAATCCTCCTGCCTCGGCCTCTCCAGTCACTGGGACTACAGGTGTGTGCCGTCATGCTCAGTTTATTTAGCTTCTGTTTATGGAGTAGGCAGTGCGCCAGGCACTGTCTTGGAGCTGGGGAGATAGCAGTAAATAAGACAGATGAGGTCCTCACCTAATCAGGAGCCAGAGAGCGGGAGGAGCCCCAGTTCCTGCTGGAGCTCGCCTCAGAGTCCCCAATGAGTCCCTCCTGTCTTTTTCTTGCCTTTGACCTGAGCCCCATCCTCCTCTTTTTCCTTTTCCCCTTTCTCTTGCACTCACACTGTCCACTATGATAGCCACTAGCCCTGTGTGGCTATTTAAATTTAAATGAATTCAATTAAGTACAATTCAAAACTCGGCTCCTTATTCACACAGCCAGATTTCAAACGCTCAGCCGTGTGCAGCTGGCGGTTACCATATTGGGCAGCACAGATATAGAACATTCCCACCATCGCAGGAATTTCCACTGGGCGCACTGCCTTGCTCCTGGTGTCTGCTGAGACCCTGAGATAGAAGCCAGAGCCCTATAAATTGCAACCAGCTGGGGAGAGGGGATAATGAAAGACTTAAAAATGAACAAGGAGCTTGGGGAGAGATTATTGACAGAGGGAAAGGTAGGAAGTGGAAATGATACTTCATTGCTATTTATTATGTGTCTGTGTCTTGCATCTACTGGCTCCATCTCCACGCAACATTCGCCCGTTTTATAGATGAGAAAACTGAGGCTCAGATAAATTAGGTAACTTGCCGAGCTCACTACGGAAGCTGAGCCCTGGGCTTTCTCCATCCCAACACATTATCTCCTATGTGCCCAGGGGTGACTAGGGGCCCTGAGGCTGAGGAGTGTCAGCTGGATTTAGGGTTAGGGATGGGAAATGGTGACCCCGCCCCTCTCTCCTCTCTGACCTGCAGGTGACACCTTACAACCCACAACAGATGGGACAGCAGATGGGACAGCAGATCTTCCGCTCTTCCTACACGCCCCTGCTGAGCTACATCCCCTTCATCCAGCCCAACTATCCATACCCTCAGAGGACACCTCAAAAGCTGTCCAGCAACCCCCGAGACCCTTCTCCCATGGCCGGGGATGGGCCGCAGTACCTCTTCCCCCAGGGATATGGGTGAGTCCTCAGCCCACACTGGACAGGGAAAGGAGGCAAGTGGGAGGACTTCACCCAGCCTTTCCTGGCCTGTGAGTCCCGGGGCTGGGATGGGGGGAGAGGCTGGTACCCGGGGGTCCTGGAAGGACCTGGTGTGGAGTTAGCAGTGAATGGGGCTTGGGAGGCCCCTTTTGTAGCTCCATTTGGGGCTGTGGCTCCTGGTCTGGCTGCAGAAGGGCAACTGCTTGGTCAGAAGCCCAGGGGTGGCCAGTTCTATGGTCAGTGGCGGGCGGTGGAGCGGTACGCAGTGCCCAGTGCCCTGACCCGTTTGCCGGGGCCCCAAGGGGACATGGCCAGGTAATGGCTGTCATGATAATCTGATGGCTGTCATACCCACATGGCAAGGACTCATCCTTGTTAACTAGTCTCCTCACATTGCACTGGATCCTGATGGGCCCCATCAAAGGGCTTTCAACTGCCTAGCACAGCTGCTCATGCTTTTCCACCAAAGCCCTCCAAAACAACAGAGGGGAGAGACTCTTATTTCTGGGATGGTCTGAGGGCTTAGTAGAAAACAGCTAAAAACAAACCCATGTTTTAGCTGGGTGTGGTGATACACATAGACAGGAAGATCACAGGTTCAAGGGCAGCCTTAATTAACTTAGCAAAGCCCTCATCAATTTAGAGAGACCTTGTTTAAAAAAAAAAGAAGAAGAGGGCTGAGAGTGTGGTTCCAGGGTAGAATGCCTCTGGGTTCTATCCCCAGTATATTAAAAACAAATATTTTAGTTGGCAGACCCGCGGAAATTTTACATATGTTTGGATAACAAATGTGTGCTGGTTTTAATATAATAATAGATAGCTACTCATCCCACCCACTACATCTTCAACTAATACTGATGCTCGAAGAGGCAGGAGGTGCTGTGTCCTCCCTGTGGATCTGGGTCTCCCAGGCCCACCGCAGGGCGTATGTGCCCCAGTTTGAGAAATTCAGCTAATAGGATTAGGATCAAACTCTGTAGCCTGACACGCAGTCCTCCCACCTTCCCATCACAGGCCTTCCACTGAAGGTCCACCGCAGGCCCCTAGACTCGCAGCCTTTCAATCTGCATTTCCCTGAATATCTTGTTAAAAGGAATAAATGCTCGAAAGAGGTTTCTATAGTCAGATCGGTTTGGGAAACGCTGTGAGAGACAAAGATAAACAGATTTCTTAACTGCTGGAATCCTCAGATCATTTGATTTCCTAGGGTGCGTAGGAAATGTTCAGGAAGGTGGTCGATAGTGTTATTCAAACACCATATCCACAACCCCTTTTATCTTGTTATTTCTTTATTTTTTTTATCCTCTTCCTCCCTCCCTCTCTTCTTTCTGTGGAGCCGCACATCATGGCGTGTTGCACCCAGCATACCCTGGGAAGTGTTGTGTTAATTCATGTAATTTGAATTTAACCTGTCGGGGACCCACAGATGAATAGGACACGCTTCCTGCCTTCATAGGGCCGAGATCAGATGAGATGAGGGAGGGTACAACAATGTTAGGGCCCTGGCAAAATGAAGGCCATCAAGGTGGCCTGAGGCCATAGGCAAGACCCCCCCCCCCACACACACACACACCTCCCTGCAGGGCGAGTTCCTGGGAGCAGGATTGGGAGAGGACCTCTCAGGCAGGGAGGCACAGGGTGAGCTGGAGGCCCCCAGATAAAGATGCCTGGTCGAAACATTAGATTTGTTCCTGGAAAAGGTAGAAAATGGGATTGGAACGGGGAGATTGTGCTTGGATTATTGCAAGCTCTTGGCCGCTGGGCTTGGGGAGCCAATGAAGGTTTTTGTTCAGCAGAGTGTATTGATGGGTGGAAGGCAATGGGGCGTGGTCTGGAGATGACACAAGGGCTCTTAGGAGGGGCCATGGCCTTCCTGGAGGTGAGAATGAATGAGACTGGGGGCGGGGGAGGACCCTAACAAACAACCTGCAGGCCACACAGTCCACCCTGAAATTGTGGGCTCAGGAAGAGACTCACTGCAGAGGCTGGACCGGCTGTCCTTGGGAGGGGTGGTAGACCCAATGAGTCTTCGCTGAGGCAGGGTGGACATTGGGAGGCACTGGCTGGGAGCATGACGAGTGGTGGGAAGAAGCCAGGCATGGTGAAACAGGCCTGCAATCCCAGTACTTGGGAGGCAGAGACAGGGGGATCACAGGTTGACAGTCTCAGCAACTTAGTGAGCTCTCAGCAACCTAGTATGACTCTGTTTCTAAAAAAAAAAAAAAAAAATGAGCCTGGAGGTGTAGTGCCAAGGTAGAATGCCCCTGGGTTCAAGCCCCAGGGCCACACACACATACACACAGAGAGATACATACATTCACACACATGGCCAAGATTGGAGGTCTGCAGAGAAGGGGGGGAAGCAGGAAGGGGAGTCTGAGAAATGAAGAGACACTGGAGAGGGAGGGGCAGTCATCTGGCAGGAATGGAGCCCCCAGAGGGTGGGAAGGCAGGACAGCAGAGTCAGCACAGTGATGCCGGGGGGGGGGGGGGTGTGCTGGTCTTTGTCTCCAAAGGCGATGACTTTTCATTAAAAAAACAAAACAAGCCATGCATCTTCTCGTGCCTAGCACTGTCTAAGGTACTGGTGTGAATAAGACAGAAAAAGTATATGCTGGGGGTGAGGGGACATAGAAAATATGAGATAAGCAAAGGTGCAATGTCAGGAGCTGGGGATAAAGGATGGGAGAACCAAGGGAGGACTCTTATGCCAAGATCTAAATGAGATGAGAGAGTGGACCACGCATATATATGGGGGATAAGCAGGAAGACTTGAAAGCACAGAGGCTCCCAGATGGGTGCATGTGGCTGGATTACAAGGAGGGATGGGGAGAGTGGGTGGAACTGAAATCAGAGATGCAGCCAGGGACGGGTAGATAGGGCCTGGTAGGCCTGGGAAGAGTTTTCTTTTAAGAACAATGGGGCCAGGCATGGTGGCACATGTCTATAATTCTAGTACTCAGGAGGCTGAGATAGGAGGATTGTCGGTTTGAGGCCAGCATCAATAACTTAGCGAGACCCTCAGCATGTTAGTGAGACCCTGTTTCAAAATAAAAAATAAAACAGGGCTGGAGGTATAGCTCAGAGGTTGAACACACCTGAGTTCAGCCTCTAATATCAAAACAAAAAATAAAAACAAATAGTGGGACGCCAGGAAGGCCTTGAAATTGGCAAGGAAATATTCTAATTTTCTATATAAAATGGACTATGGGGATAAGAAATAATGCAAGATGGGCAGGTCAGAAGCCCTAAATACTGTCTCTCTCTTTTTTTTTTTAAAGCACTTGTCTAGCCGGCTGTGGTGGCGCACGCTTGTAATCCCCGCGCTTGAGAGGCGGAGACAGGAGGATCACGCAGGTTCAAAGCCAGCCTCGCTGGCTTAAGAGAACCTGTTTCCAAAAAAAAAAAAAATATATATATATATATATATATATATATATATATATATATATATATGTATGTCTGGGAGTGTAGCCCAGAGGTAGAAGGGTTCCATTCCCAGTACCACCAAAAAAAAAAAAAAAAAAAAAAAAAAGCACTTCTCTAGCAGGTGTGAAGCTCTGGTTCAGTCCCCAGCATTGCAAGGGAAAGGGACAAATTAAAAGACCTGCGACTTTCATTTCCTTGGCAGAGTTGATAGAACTTGATGGTCCCACGTGGAATGTGGAAAAAGAGGAATGTAGATTCCTAGGTTTTGGACTTGTATAAATGGATGCATGGCGATGCCAGAATGCCAGTGTCAACACCACTAGAGCAAGGATCTGCTTACCAAGAGTTTGGTCCTGCCTGGTGCAGTGATGCAGGCCTGAATCCCAGTACTTGGGGGACTGAGATGGGAGGATGGAAGGCTGGAGGCCAGCCTTAGGGAGCAAGTAGGGAGGCAGGCAAGTAGGGAGACTCTCACAGTAGTGAGACTGTGTTACAAAACAAAAAGTAAAATAGGGTTGGAGGTATAACTTGGAACACTCCTAGGTTCAATCCCAAGCAACTCCCAATCCCCCCACAAAGGAAGAGTTTGTTTCCTAGCTGGGCACGGTGGTGCATGCCTAGATCCCAGCTGTTAGGGAGGTTGAGGTAGGAGGATCTCAAGTTCTAGAGTAGCCTGGCCAACATAGGTAAGACTCTGTCACAAAATAAGATAAAAAGACAAGAGAAAAGGTCGGGTTACAGCTCATTGGAAAAGCACTTGTCTAGCATGTGTGAGTATCTGGGTTCAAACTCCAGTACTGCCAGAAGAAAAAAAAAAAGTTTGTTCTTGGACATGTGAACTTGGAGATGTTTGTTAGATGTTTGTTAGAGTGGAACTGTTGATGGGCAGGTAGATGGAGGAGTCTAGAGCTCAGAGGAAAGTCTGGGAGTCATTAGCATATAGATGGGATGGGATGAGATTGCCAGGAGTATGTGTACATAGAGAAGAGACCCAGGGACTGAGCCCTGGGGCATCCAGTAGGTGGGAAGACGGGGAGATTCTGGGGACCCACAGAGGCTCTAGGAAGGAGCCTCTAGTGCTGTGGGGGAAACAGCAGGAGAACCAGGCAGAGTACCTGCCAGAAGCCAGTGTAGGACATGTTTCCTGGAGAAAAGCTGGAAGGATAAATAACTGCCAGAGGGAACATAGAAGCAGGAGGCACAGGGGTGCTGTTGGGGTAACCAGTATTGCCCCGAGGAATAAGATCTAGGTGAGGCTACACCAGGAAGAATACATGGGCCCACATGGAGAGTTTGGTCTGGGAGACAGAAAGGGGAGAAAGCAAGAGATGAACGTGTGTGGAGTGGGGGACAAAGGAGCAAGGGGCTTCCACGTTCTCAAAGGAGTTGGAGGAGACCCCTGCCTGGCCTCTGTCCAGTCAGTTTGCATACCTCCATCAGTGTGAGGTAATCCTATAATTATCTTCCATGCAATAATAAATTTGAGTATTAAAAGGGACCCAAGTAATAAGGACACCAGAAACAGCACTGTAGAGGTTGTCCCAGGCAAGCCAGGGCACACGTTCATCACACCGGAGAAGCTCTCCTTCCTCCTGGCCCTCTAGTGCACATATTGGAGGGACCCGGCCTTTGACAGTTGATCTGATCTGAAGCTCTGAACTTGGGGGACCTAGATGCATGGGTGTGGTGATGCGGAGACAAGTCAGGGGCCATTTGTTTACTCATAACTGTTATGGGTTATGACATTATTGTATAAATCAGAGTGGAATCCAAGGTCTCCCTAAAATAATATCACTTCTAATTATTTATATTCTGATGTGATTTTTGAAAGAGAGAAAAAGAGATGTGGTTACTACTAGTATTTGTTGTTTAGCAGGCACCTACTTCATGCCAGGTTCGGGGCTGGGCACTGAGTGACCAGCCCTGGTGCTGATCCTGTTCTGATGGAACTTATTTTAGTGAGAAGGGATGAAACAAAACCCAAAGCCTAGCTGGGCCACGGATGCTCCCAGAGAGTGACAGATCTATTTCCCAGTGGAGGCCCTGCAAATTAATGCAGGAGTCTGTTTCCGTTGCTTCTCCCGCCGCCCCACCACCCCTCCACTTGTATTGTTGCATCAGTTCATGGGAGGGCGCCTTGAATGTGGATCTCTTTTGTAATATGCATCTGCCCAGCTGAAAAGTGGTTGAGAATCCCTAGATTAGACTAAAGCTAGCCATTTGCTCTGCGGCAATTTGTCGTGAGCTCTGTTCCCATTCATTCAAAGTCTCCTAGCAGATGAGTGAAGAAATTGCAATCAGACCCCAGAAGTATGAATAAATCACTCTGTCTGGAGAGGCCAGGGCAGGCTTCTCAGAGGAGACAGCTTTGAACCCTCTTTTGCAGTGTGGGTAGGAGCGTGCCAGGAGAAAAAGCAGAGGCAGGTGCATTTCTGCTCCAAGAAGGTGAGGCTCAAGTCCTCTGAGCTCCTCCTTCCTGGCACTCGATGATGTCTTAAGGCTCCTCAGATGCAAAGAGATGGAGCCTCCTGGTTTAGCCAGGTGCTGGTGAGAGAGGAAGTCGCCTGGGGTTGTGTGGACTCTCAGCTCTAATACAGGACTTGCTCCCTGTGCTCTCGGGTGTCCTGGACTCTCCTGAAAACACAGCTTGTCCTCTTAGGCAGGTGGAGCGGTCCTAGGCATACAGGTAAGGTGCTCAGATCCAGGGAGATTTCCAGCTCTGTGGTTCTGGCATGGAATGTGTCGGCCCCATAGAAACAATCCTCACCGGCTCCCAGGGGCTTCCTGGTCCAAGTTAGTGGCAGAAGAAGCTCTTTATTGTCCTCTAATTATGTCGTTTTAATATTTTATTTCCCCAGAGCCAAAGTTTTTTCTTATTATGCGAAAGCTTTCAGCCTCCAAGTCTGTCATGGTCTTCATAGTCTTTGACAGTCACAGAATTAATATATTCTGCTCCCCCCCCCATCTCTATAATAACATCAGAATGCTCACCATGGCACCCCTCCTTCCTCTCTTCCAGGTTCAGCTCGACGTCTGGTGGGGCCCTGGTGAACAGCCCCTATTTTTCCTCCAGTGGGAATGGCATAAATTTTTAGACTTCCTTCTCTTTTCCTTCCTCCCCCTCAGCCCTTGGATCGGGGCTATGGGCTCTGGAATTCTGGTTTCTGCAGCAGCTTGGTATGAAGTTTGGAAAGCCAAGATTCCGACCAGGTCACAGACAGAAAACAGCAAGACCGGATCCATCTGCTGACCAGCACTGACAGATGCGGCCCCGTCACGCACAGCGCAGACCGCAGGCACACCCTCCTTTTCACACTTACTTGCTCTGCCACACGTGTACCTGAGTTACTTAGTTAACACGAGTCATTTCTTTTGTTGTTATTTTTGTTGTTGTTGTTGTTGTTGATAAACTAGAAGTAAGGTACTTAATTTCAGAAAGTTTGTATTTTATGATAAAATATGAGCTGCTTGCAATGGCGTGTGCCTATTTATTTCTTGGTGGTGATCTGTGTAATCTTTACCCCTTGTCTTCCCCATAAGATTCAATATTTCCTCAGGACCTGGAAGAAGACCCTGGGCTGGAGTCTTCCAAGTGCTGCTGTCTAAATGTGGGACCTTGGGCCTCGGGAGCTTGAGGGCTTATTTCTTTCCCACTCTGAGATATTCACTCCCCAACACACTGATTCATGCCTCTCGAGAATGGGCATCATGAAAGGAACGTGCCTCCTCTGCTCTATCCTAAGTGGAGGTTTTACAGAAAATCTCTCTTGAACACAGGATGGGAACATGTGACCTGGAAAACAATGTCAAAATGAGTCTTAAGTGACCAATGACGTCTGATGGGTGTACATCAGGGCCAACCTATTCTCGATGCTGCACCCGATGGCACTGTCCTTGAATTTGTCTTACCCAACTCTTATCAGTGACTTGAGGGGCAGCATTGAGAGCATGCAGTCACATTAATGGAGGACAGGAATCTGGGAAGAAGAAACTGTATGAATTAGTGATAGCTTTTGCCCTTTCGCTCTCCTCGCCTACACCCAGGGCAGGCATCACTAATCAGTGGCTGCATTTGATTCCCCTGAGCATGGGCAGAATCATTCTTCCTGTGGTGCTCCAGGCAGCCATCACTGACCAGAGTTGGTCTGTAAAATGAAACCCAGGGGCTATGCTTTAACAAACACTAACAAGACAAAATTAAAGAGAGGCTAATGCAAGGAAATTACTCTTTAGTCTAAGAAAAATGAACTAGGCACAACCGTGTTAGTTACCTGGAAGCTGAGCCTCAGAGTGAGATCCAGGTCTATGAATCATTAGAAGCCCTAGTCCTGATAGCAACAAGAGGCTGGCGGACTGGAAGACATCATGTCTTAGAGTGGGCTTAAGCTGGTACCCAAAATTTCCTTCCTTCCTTCCTTCCTTCCTTCCTTCCTTCCTTCCTTCCTTTTTTTTCTGTGGTTCAGGGGATTGAACCCAGGGGCATTTTACCTATGAGCTCTACCCCTATCCCTATTTAATTTTCATTTTGAAACAGGGTCTCACTACATTCCTAGGGGCCTTGCTAAGTTTCTGAGACTGGCCTTGAAACTGCTATCCTCCTGTCTCAGACCCCCAAGTACCAGGATTATATAGTTCTGCACACCCAGCCCACAGCAGTGTTTCTCCTACCCTCACGGAATGACTCCATTGCCCTCACTGGCCTTTCCTTCTGGATTCTTGGGTATAAATTTCTCTCCCAAGTTTCATTAGGACTAATGTCTTTTCCTTTTCCCCATAGTCTAAATTTGGGGTTTCCTATGGGTCCTTCAGCCTGTACTTTAAGTATTTCTTGTTTCTTTTTGATATCCTTGATTAACAGTATCCCACTAAGGGTGTCTTCAAATTATCCGTCCAGGTATTAATCCAAGTTTGACTACAGTTTACCACCCTTGCTTGACTTCAGCAAGTTGGGAGGCAGGAGAGAGTAAGAACCTGGATTTGTCCTCGGCCAGATCTGGTTTCTTAGTCCCTTCCCAACTTTGACCTTGGCAGAGAACTTAACCTCTCTGAAGTCCAGTTCTATTAATGGCAATGGTAAGAGTCATGAGGATTAAAAGATAATACAGACTCCCTGTAGTCTCAATGTCTACTCAATGTAGACTTGTGGTTTGAAGACAGTAGAGGAAGCCAGGAATGGTGACGCATGGCTGTAATTCCAATAGTAGAGAGGCTGAGAGAGGAGGATCATGAGTTCATGGCCAGAATGCGGTGACTTAACAAGAGCCTGTTTTTTTTGTTTTTTAATTTAGTACAGCCACTATGGATGTCAGTGTGGAGATTCCTCAGAAAACTAGGAATAGATCCACCATCTGCTCCAGCTATACCACTCCTGGGTATCTTTCCAAAGGGACTGAAATCAGAGCATTACAGTAATACATACATATCCATGTTTATAGGAGCATAATTCATAATAGCCAAATTATGGAACCAACACAGGTATATCAACAGATGAATGGATTACAAAATTATGGGATATATGTACAATGGAATTCTACTCAGCATAAATAAGAACAAAATTATGTTATTTTCAGGAAAATAGATGGACCTGGAGAATATTATGTGAGGTTAGCCAGTCATAGAAAGTGAAGGGTCATGTGTTTTCTCTCATAGACGGAAGCCGGGGAGTCATTGGGATGCCAGAGGAACTGTAGGTAATGGAGGAGAAACCCCAGTGGAGCGAGGGAGGAGGTCTGCGGGAGTGTGAGGGGGAGACGGAGAAATAATGAAGGAAACACGTCCACTGGCATTATGTACATATGTGAGAATACCAATGCATAACTCAATTTTTTTTGTGTGGGTCTGGGGATGGAACCCAGGGGCATTCGACCTCCAAGCTTCAACCCCTGCCCTATTTTTATTTTTTATTTTTATTTTGAAACAGGGTCTAAGTTGTGGAGGGCCTCACTAAGTAGCTGAGGCTGTCCGCAAATGGTGATCTCCGGTTTCAGTTTCCTGAATGCTGGGATTACCACCATGCGCCACCACGCCTGGCCTAACTTAATATTTTATATAGAGAAGGGGGAGGTAGAGAGGGAGCCAAGGGAAAGCCCACCAAGTGCTATGTGTACGTATGTCACTCTCACTATGATTTACATTATTATGTGAGACTATAATACAGCAATAGAAGTGTAAAAATAAAAAAGAGCTGGGGGTGTAGCTCAGAGGGAAAGGGGCTCTGGGGTCAGTCCCCATTCATACACACACGCGCATGCTTTGTTTCTGTTCCTCTTCTTTTGAAACTCACTCCCAAATATCAGGAAAACCTATACAAATTCTAACCTCACTGAACCAGGAGAAGTCAGCAATTTGTCCCATATCCAAAGGCAGAAATTAAGTGGAAGGATGGTAAGTGAGAAGATCATGTTGAAGTGTTTGCCAAGGAGACATCAACGAGGAGCAAGGCATGGTTCCCTGCACAGCCCTGAAAGTCCCAGGAGATGAAGCTTCCAGGTGCTGGCCAGCATGAGAGTTGAGCCTGGAGACAAGGGGTTGGTGGAATAAGTAGCTCCTATCCTGCCCCAACAGAGTCAAGGGCCACAGACAGGTCTATAGGAGACAGACATTTTTTTGGAGGGGAGGTGACTTAGGACCATGTGTTAGGATTATGGAGATGAGGGATCCAGGTGGAAAAAGGCGATCCAGTGAAATATGCATACACAGCCAGATAGCAGCAGCTAGGTTCTCGCCAAGAAGCAGGAGTCTGGAGGGTCCCCTGGACCCTGAATTGCCCTAATCATCCTTGAAGGTAACTGTGGCTGTAACCTATAATCCATGCCCTTTGTCGTGGGTTGTTTGTTTTCTTCCACCTGTGGAAGTAAAAAGCAAACAGGAAACACAAAGAATTTTGGATAAATGTGGAGATAGACCAGTAGAATAGTGGAGAGGAATTGGGGGAGTGAGGGGGGGAGGGGGAAAGGGAGGGATGAGGAAGAAAGAGTTCAAGTATAAATGGCAATGTAGGAAGGTACTGCTAGTTTCACCAGCAGGTATGGTGAGGAAGAACAGGACATTGGGATGGGATGTGGAGGGAAGTACAACCAAAGCTGTGCATGCGTGTGTGTTTGTATCACACTGAACCTCACTGTGCTGTACAACTGCAACACACAAATAAACATTTCAAAAAACCCAAAGAGCTTCCAATCAACTCTCAGGATGTGATACTTAGTAGGAAGTTTCCAAGAAGAAAGAAATACATCAAAGCAAGCAAAGGCGAAAGGGAACTAAGGAGAGAGAGAGAGAGAGAGAGAGAGAGAGAGAGAGAGAGAGAGAGAGAGAGAGAGAGAGATACACAATATAGGAGATAAGAGAAAACCGTGTTTTAAAAATAAGGGCAATATCTGCATGTGTATTTTTTGAAAAATAAAAACAAGAAAGTGTTTTTGGAAATTAAAACAGTGATAAGTGGTTTGATTTATTTAGTGAAAGGGGTGGAAGTTACATCAGCGAAATCTCATGAAAAGAATGAAAAATGACATGGGACACATTATAGGAGATAAGAGGAATGAAAAAAAGCAAGGGTAAGTCCAAAAGACCCAATATCTGGCTAACAGAAGTCTAGGCTTCAGAGTAAAAATAGAGAAGGGCAGATAGGTTACAAAAAATAGAAGCGTGAAAACTTCCCAGATGGGATGGTCCAACCCAGGGCTTAGCAAAATGAATGAAAAAGACCTCTATCAAGGCATATCTTTATGGAATTTCAGATCTGAGAATACTATGGATAAAGACAAAATGCTAAAATCTTCAGAAAGACCTTGAACATACAAATGCTCAAGAATCAGACTGGCATCAGATTTCTCAACAGTAACACCGGAACCTACAAGATCCTGGGACAAAGAGGTTGAAACTTTGAGTGGAAATGATATTCAAACCCCTAGAATTATAACCACAAACTCTTAACAGAAGAGAAGGTAGAATGAAGATGTGTTCAGATATGCAAAGAAAAATTGCCTCCTTGAAGTTTTGACAGAAGCTAGGAAAGGGTATGCTCCAGTAAGACAGGGGGCTAAAGCAAGAAAGGAGCCGTGGACTCCAGGAAAGCACATCCAGTTCTGGAGGGAAAGTCAGGTGATTCCCGGGGTGAGGAAGAAGAAAGGACTTAGTTTAGGAATCAAGAAACAGAGCAGCCTGGGTGAGCTGGTACAGATTGGAGCAGGAAGTGAGCGACTTCCAGAAAGGAGTGTGTTGGTGCAGGGCTGGAGGACAGAAAAAACGGTAGGTTACTCAGAGTTGAGTCTGTAAAATTGTATTGAGAATTGTTCTATAGCAGCTGGTGAGGTGGGAAGATTTAACTATAAATTTATAAAAAATGACACAAGTGTTACTAACTCAGCAGTGAACAATATTTACGTGGTCATAGTCATACAAGGCTCAAATGTAGATATAAGTGAGAATGGGGGGATAACTATGGTGGGGAGATGGGAGCAGAAAGAAGAGTGGGAAAAGGGCAAAGTCCTTGTCTGTCAAAAGAGGAAGTAACATCTAGAATGGAACATTAAAGAAACAGTGGAGTTCACAGAATCATTTCGAAATCTGGAGTCAAACACCAGAATAAAATCTCTCTTGTATTCCAATTACTTCCTATCCAGCACATATTACAGAAAATATATGACCCTACACTCTCTGTGATTGGCTAGTCTCGCTCAACATAATGTTTTCCAGGTCCTTCCATTTTCTTGCAATTGACATAATTTTATTTTTGTTTATTATGAAGTAGAATTCCACTGTGTATTTCCCATAGTTTTGTAATCCATTCATCTGTTGATGGATACCTAGATTAGCTTTAGGGAGACGATATAAGGGTAGGAGAGGAGGAAGACTGGGTTTCATTAATGAAAATACTACCATAGACTATGTGTATACGCGTGACTGTATACCAATGTCAATCTGGTACTCTGTATTGGGAAGGAGGGAAATGGGGACGGGAGAAACCAAGTTTCGTGTACATGTATGTCATTGCCAATCCATAATGATTTACATTATGATGGGAGACTATAATGCACCAATAAAAACACACCAAAAAAGAAAAAGAAAAAAAGGAAAAGAAAAAGGGCTTGGGTTGTAGCTCAGTGGTAGCGTGCTTCTGGGTTCGATCTTCAGTACCAAATAAATAAATGATTAAACAAATGAATTAAAAGAACACCAGAATACAGGGGTAGGATGGTGAGAGATTTGCCCATGAGATGCAGGATGGGTTTGGCGGGGGAAGGGGAGGGAGAGTGGCACAAGGATTGATACCTTTTTTTGTGAGCCTTTTACCATTTTTAAACCATGTGCATGTATTACTTTAAAAAATAAGTATATACATTAAAGAGAGAGATTTGCATGTGGAATGTCATCTAGTATGTTTGGCGCACGGTAGGGTAGGTGTCAAAATGCTTGCTGAATGGTGCTGCGTTCCCTTCTGACACAGCTGGAGGCCAGAGCTGCCCAAGCCCTTGTCCCAGGCTGTGTGAGAATCAGACTCTTTAGAGCCATTATAGCCTCAAGAAGTTCTTAGGAACATTTTAGGAAGTTCTTGAGAGGAAACTTAGCTAAGGGAGGGCCCGGCACCAATGCCCAATGTGTTTTCAACATGTTGCCCTCCCCAACCCTGATCATCTCTCAGGGGATCCCAGAAATGGTTGGGAGTACTGTGAAGAGGCACCCTGAGTGCTTTTCCTAGTTCAGGATGGTAAATTCTGAGGGGGGATCACAAACTCCAAGCCCCTCTCTGCTTTCCTTCAAAACAATCCCATCCCCACCTCCTTCATTCAAGCATGTACATATTTCTGTAAACTTACTTTATGAGGTCCAGTGGTGGGAAAGACAGACACGGAATTTCTAAGCATGGTCATTAAAATAATAATTACTACAAAAGTTGATGATCTTATCAAGGGCACAGACTGGGCACTAAGAGAACATGTGTCAGGCACGCCTAGCTCAGTTCAGAGGGTCCGACAAGTGATGTCTGCTCTCCTAACATCCTGGGTCCCTGCATCTAACTCTTTTATAATCTGTTTCAAGTCATAACCCCCACAGCCTCCCTCTCTGGGACAACCCCATTTGAAAATCTTAAATCTAGCAACAAAGCCGGGCAGAGTGATCCGTGCCCATAATCCCAGGACTTGAGAGACTGAGACAGGAGGATCACAAGTTAGAGGCCAGCCTTAGCAATTTAGTGATGTCCCCCAGTAACTGAGTGAGATCTTGTTTAAAAATTAAAAATGACTAGGGGTGTAGCTCAGAGGTAGAACGTACCGTGGGTTCAATTCCTAGTACAAAACAAAAACAAAATTCAAAAACTAGTGGTAATTAGTGATAACCCATGTTTGGCTTAAGTAACAAAGTTAAGGATTAGTGTATTTCTGTGGGTTCAAGAAATTCTTTATAAAATAATCACAGCTACTAATTATTGAGCACTTTCAAGGGAACAGGCACTGTGCTATATACATCACCTTTATTATCTAATGTTCATAATAACTCTGTGAGATATATATTTATTGCATATGCAAAAATTAAGGTTCAGAGTGACTAAGTTATTTACAGTATTTGGCAAGTGACTAAAACTCAACAGTCTCACCCACTTTTTCTCCTGTCTCCCTGCTGCTAGCAGCAAGCCTAAGTGAACAAATGTTTTTAGAACCTACATCATATGATTAATGGCTTTATTTTCAGACAATTAAGATTTCTGTAGCCTGGCATGGTGGCGCACACCTGTAATCCCAGTACTAGGGAGGCAGAGACAGGCGGATTACAAGTTCAAAGGCAGCCTCAGCAATATATTGAGACTCTCAGCAACCTAATAAGACCCTATTTCAAAGCAAAAAAACAAAACAAAACAAAAAAAAAAAAAAAACAGAAAGGGCTGGGGTTAAAGCTCAGAAGTAGAATATCCCTGGGCTCAATCCCTAGTACCATGCACAAAGAAAAAAGATGCCTGTCATTTTCCAATATTAAGCCACTGTCATAAGAAGTGGAGGGCAGAAACTGAGGACCGCAGGGAAGTGGTGTGGGACCCTTCTGTAGGGAGTGCTGGTGGGGTGCTGCCTGGAGCAAGGGCGTCTAAGCCTTCAAATCATCCTCCAAAGTCCCTTTGGGAGAGCAATCTCACTCTGTGTCATTTGTTCCTTGGACTGACATGGCTTGCCAGTTGGTGTCAAATTTGCATCGCACAATCTCTCCTTTGTAACTGAACCACACTTTCAAACTGACGCCTGACCGACTAGAATTTGCAGCTCCCTTCTGGCCAAATGGGATAGCGGCAGAAGTGCCCTGTGTGATTTCTGGAGGGACAAGATATATCATGAGCCAGCAGAGCAATAAGACCGAAGGGGCTGGGCCTCTTAGAACCTCTCTGACAGCAGGGTTGCCAGACAAGCCCCGGAGCCCATTCCTGGGCTTTGTTTCCATGAGAGGCAAGTGAACTCCTATTAGAAACCAGAGTTATTTTGACCCTCTTTTATTCAGTCAATCCTAATCCTAACTGATGTGGTCAAAAGTGAAGGAATGTTAAGTTTTCCAAAAGTCTTTCTTCTTCCCACTACTAGATGTGCCTGAGATGAGGTACCACCAAAACAGCCATCCCTCCCTCCCTCCGTCCATCCCTCCTCCCACCTGTCCGTTCTTCTATTTGCTCCTTCAGTTACTTAGCAGACATCTATTGACCACCTCCCTTGCACCAGGCTGATGTGAGGTGCTGAGTTGCACAGATGGGCAATCATATTTTCTGCCCTCACAGAGCTAACTGGCTGAAAGAAGAACGGCTTTAACAAGGAGCAAACCACACTGCCCAGGCATTACCAAAGTAAGAAATAGAATTTTGGCTTACTGGGGTCAGTCTCATAAATGAAACATATTTATGGTTTGCTTCACTTTACAAAGGAAGAAACAGTCCTAGAGAAGGCAAAGGTGGCCTGTCTATATTTTGTAGGATTGCATCTTTCTTTCGAATGAATGGGGCCAAGCTCCCACTATCAGTCAGGGCCAAGGCAGGAGCCAGAAGTGACTTTGGTTATTTTAGCAGAAAGAATTTAATATAAATAATGGTTAACTTTGTATTAAAAAATTGAAACGGCATAAAAAGAATCCCAATGGTAACCCAAAGTAGCAACTGCAAGAAGCAGCTATCACTCAAAGGGAAGCAGGTAGAATTATTAACACTGAGAAGGCAGCCAGGTGTGGTGGCTGCCTATAATTCCAGTACTTGGGAGGCTGAGACCGGAGGGTCACAGGTTAGAGGCCAGTCTCAGCAACTTAGAGAGATCGTCAGCGACTTGAGACCCTGTTTCAAAATAAAAAATAAAAAAGGTCTGTAGGTATAACTCAGAGGTAGAATGTTTCTGTGTTCAATCCCCAGTAGCAAATCAAACTAAACCAAACCAAACCAAAAGCCATAAAGGCTGGAGGTGGAGCCTTGGGGAGCTGGAAATCAAACATCTGGATCTGGGAAACAGGGCTATTTGCCTGGTTCCTGTATCTGGGCTCAGGGGAGGACCCTGTAGGGAAGGGACCCATATCTGTGAGAAAATGGCAGTAGCCTACTGGTACTAGTTTCAATGGAGACACATGAGGCTGGTTTTGCAAGTGTTTGGAAAATGGCAAACTGGTTGTAACATTGGGAGAAAAACTGTCGATGCTGAGCAGAATAGGACCCAATCAGGAATAAACAACCTTCTTGACCCTCTAGCTTTCGTTCTCCTTGTAGGGCCCCTTATTGGCAGAGCCTACCAGAGGACCAGCAGGCAAACAGAGATGGTTTATAGTTTCACAATCATTAGGAGTGGGTTTGGATCCAAGTAACAGGCCTAGTAACTGGAACGCCCACTGTTATGCACTGAATGTTTGAATCCTCCCCCAATTCACAGGTGTGAATTCCTAACCCCAGTGTGATGGTTTTTGGAGGTGGGGCCTAGTTATCTTTAGGAGATAATTAGTGTTGGATGAGGTCTTGAAAGTGGGAATTAGTGTCTTTATAAGACAGACATACAAAACGGGACACAGTGGCACACTCCTGTAATATCAGTACTTGAGAGGCTGAGACAGAAGGATCACAGGTTCAAGGACAGCCTCAGCAATTTAAGCTGGCCCTTGGTGACTTAACAAGACCCTAAAATAGGGCTGGAAGTGTAGCTCACAGGTAGAGCGTCCCTGGGTTTGATCTCTAGTACCACATATACACACAAACCCAAACAAACCCAAACAACATTCACAAACCCAAACAACAACAATTCCAGAAGATTTTCCCAAAGAGGTCACAAGACCAGAGTGAAATGGCGACCACCTACGAGCTCGGAGAAGAGGTCTCAGAAAGGAACCTACTTGCTGGCAACTTGACCTTGGTCTTCTCAGCCTTCAAAACTGTGAGCGATAAAGTTCTGTTGTTTAAACCACCAAGTCTATAGTATTTTGTCTTGGCAGTCGGGAAGAGAAAGACAACTGATATTGACCTTGACATGGAGACTTCTCATGGTTGCTGAACTGCTCTGAAGTTGTCAAATATGGAAGTGACCATCTTCTGGGATTCACCTCAACCAGCTCTCTATCGCCTCCAGCCTCAAAGAAGTGTAGGTAGGGTTTCTGAGGCGATTAAAATCTTAGCACGAGACATTTTTACACGATGTTTCCCCAAATCTTCATTCTTCAGAAATTACCTGTTGTCCTTCAAGAATCACCCCAGCAGGCAGAGGGATTGGGCGAGGGATGATCTGAAACTATTAATCAACAGACAAGTCTTCTTCTTGCTGCATCATAAAGTCTTAAGGCTGAGCTTCAGCAGTTTATTAAATTACCAGAATGCCAAGAAAAATAGCTTTAATAACACATTTCTGCCTATCTATTATTTTTTTTATAACCCGGAGTGGGGAATTAAAAGGCTCCCTACCATTTAAAATAGCATTTTTGAAATTAAAATGAACATGTTAGAGGGATTTTTTTTCAAAATCAAAAAAAGAAGCCATTGATTCAGGATGTGATTACTCTAAGCCGAAATTTTATGGCTAAATCTTTCTGTGGTGTAAAGGAAGGAGGAGAAATGGTTTTCCTTGAAAGGTTTAAAAGTATATTAATTAGAACAGGCGGATGGGCAGGTCACTTTGTCCTTTCGTGTGGTTTAATACTACAAACACTATTTTTAAGAATTACGATGTTGGAGATGATGAGAAGAGATGTTGTCTAGGGGACCAGCTGGCCACCCAGATGGGGCCTCATGGGGAGCCAAGCTATGGAGAAGTGCCCATGGTTCAGGTTTGGCTTCTAAGCTTTGTAAATTCAAGAACATGATCAGAGCCTGAGGGCGGACTACATTCATAGGTTAACGTATAAACCCAACTACAAATGTACTTCTAACAAGATACTCCTCAGTAATTTTTAACAAGCATTTATTGAGTTCCAAGTATAATAGCATCACTGTGCTATGCTAAGATGGTAAGCAAATCACAGTTGGTGCCCTTGGGGTTTATAGTGTGCGCGATGGGGAGGGTGGAAGATGCAGATAAACACAGATACCACGCATTTCTATGATTGTAGGGAAGGACAGGGACTGTAGAGCTGCAGAGGGTTGTAGTATTTGATATCCATTGCACCAGAATGATTTACTCCAAGATTTAGTGTCTTAAAACACCAACATTTATTGTCTTGCAATTTTTTATGGGTAAGGAACTGGGGCATGGCTTAGCTGGGTTCTCTGCTTCTGGATCTCCCCAGCTGTCTGCCGGGGTTGTGGTCTTATTGGAAGGTTTGACTGGGGAATATTTGCTTCCCAAGTGAGTACTTCTGTGTCTGTTGGCAGGATTCATTTTCTTGTATGCCATTGGCTAGAGGCCTCCCTTGGTGTGGGCCTCTCCAGAGAGCATTTCACAACATGGCAGCAAGGAGTCATAGTATTTGGGATCTAACCTAATCAACACTTTTTCCACATTCACTTTGTTAGATGTGAGTTACAAAATTTAGTCCACACCAAAGGCATAAGTCCCAGGAAGTGGAGGTTTTTGGAGGTCAGGTGAGACGCTACCTACTATAGTTGTCTCCTTATGAATGTGGCAAACCAGGGGCTTCCTGGAAAAGCAGAGTCAGTACAGCAGAGTAGGTAATGATTCCAAAATCATCCTATCTGTATTCAAAGCCTGGTTCTACCATCTGCAATTTTTCCTGAGGTTCTGCCATCTACAATTTTTCCTGTCTCTCTTCTGAAGTGGAGGTGTTTCACTCAACACAGATTTATCGAGTGTCTATGATTTACCAGGTGCTGTGGAAAATGCTGAGAAAACATCAGCCAAAGAATTCCTGCCCCCATGGAGTTTGCAGTCTAGTCAAGGAAGAAATTGCCATGGCCGCTATTATCCATGCAGCTCAGTGGAGAACAGAGAGAGGTGAGGGAGGGAGTCCATGCAGGCACCCGGAGGAGGACAGTGCTCCAGCTAGAGGCCATTGTAAAGGCAGGGAGGAATACATACTACTTTCTGTGCTGGTTCTAAGAGTTAAATAACATACATTCTAGTTGGACGTGGTGGCGTGTGCCTGTAATCCCAGTAATTTCAAGTCAAGAAAAAAGGATTGCAAGTTCAAGGCAAACCTCAGCTACTTAATGAGATTCTCATCAACCTAGCAAGACCCTGTCTCAAAATAAAAAAATAAAATATAATAGGGATGGGGGTGTGGCTCAGAAGTAGAATGCCCCTGAGTTCAATCCTCAGTACCAAATACATTTATATAAACAGTTATATTTATATAACCAGTAATGATAAGGACCATGCACACACACACAAAAAGAGTGAAGAATGGAGTGATGAGCTCTTCTTTTCTTTTGGTAAATTTTGTTTTTTGAAGTAATCTCAAATAGACAGCAAAGTTGCAAGAAACAGCTCTCATGTATCTTTTACTCAGGTACCCTGACTTAATATTTTGCTGTGTTTGCTTTATCCTTCTTTCTTTTATATTATTATTTTCTGAACCATTTGACAGTAAATGGCTGATATGATGCTCCTTTACCCCTAAGTACTTTAATATGAATTTTCTAAGAACAAGGACATTTTTTTTTTACGTAGGCGCAATATAGCTTGAAAAATCACAAAATTAATATTGATGCTATTCCTCAATATACAAACCTCATTAACAATTTAACAGTTGCGCCAATAAAGTCCTTTATTTTCCTTTAAAGCGCTTGTTCCTTCCTGGCCCGGGACCCATCCAGGATCACACATTCCACTTTGTTGTCATCTCTCTTTAATCTGGAGTAGTTGCTCAGCTTTTCTTTCCTTTTCATGACTTTGAAGTTCTTGAAAAGTACAGGCTAGTTATTTTGCAGAGTGACCTCTCAATATGGGCACTTCTGATGTGACAGGAGGACTGCAGAAGTGATGTGTTCCTCTCAGCACATCATATTAGGATGCTCATGAGGTAGCTTTATCCCATTACTGGTGATATTAACTCTGATCCTCTGGTTAAGGTGCTGCTCACTAACTTTCTCCAGCATAAAGGCACTATTTCTTTCCTAATAGCCATTAAGTATTTTTTTGGTGGGGGGATATTTTGAGCTTATATAATTGTTGTGTTGGTTTTAGCATCCACTGATTATTCTTGCTTGAATAAGTTACTAACTCAGTGGTTGCCCAATGGTGATTTTTTAATTCCATCATTCTTTTCTGAATTCATTAGTTGGCATTCTACTATGAGCTATTTTTAAAGAGGGTCATCAGGGAAGGCTTCTCTGAGAAGGAGATATTTGAATGAAGACCAGAAAAGAGCGAGGGAATTAACATGAAGATAATGTGGGGGAAGAGTGCTAGGCAGAGGAAATTCTAAATGCCAAGAATAAAAATAACATCTACTTTCTATGGTTGTTAAGAAAAGAAAATATAATATTATATATATAAAATGTGGTGCATGGCTCTCAGAAAAAAATAAAAGCAGCACAAACTGTTATTAAGTAAATACTAAATCGAGACATCTAAGCTGAGAACTAAAAGGAGGAAGTTGGGATAGTGAAATTGAAGGGGACTGGGGGAACCTAAGTGTGGACAGCAGAATTCTAAGATGACCCTCAAAGGCCCATACCTTTCTATAACTTCCTCCATCCTGAGCAGGAAGAAATCTATGAACATGATGAAATATCACTTCCATGATTGGGTTATATTAGAAGGCATTTTAAATGACCCAATCACAAAAGCCCTGAAAAGGGACAAGGCTCAGCCAGGTGTGATGGTGCACACTTAAAATTCCAGTCCTAGGGAGGCTGAGACAGGAGGATCACAGGTTCAAAGCCAACCTCAGCAACATAGCGAAGCCCTCAGCAACTTAGCAAGACACTGTTTCAAAATAAAAATACAAAATAGAGCTGGGGGTATAGCTGTAGAATGCCCCTGGATTCAATCTCCACTAACACACACACACACACACACACACACATTGGTGAGGCCCTTTTCTGGAGAGAGACACTCAAAATTAGGGGGATTGGAAGCATGAGAGGAATTAGATGCAGGGAAGGTTCCCCACTGCTGGCTTTGAACATGGAGTTGCCCAGGCCACAAAGACAGGAGAGTAGCCTCCAGGAGCTGAGAGTGATTCCCCATGGAGAGGAGGCCACTCAATTCTGCCAACAGCCTGAATGAGCTTGGGAGACCCTGAGCTCTAGATGAGAAGAAAGGCAGCTGTCACCTTGGTTTCAGCTGTGTGAAACCCTGAGCAGAGACCCCTGCCACTGTGCTTGGACTTGGCCTCCTGAAATACTGAGATGGTAAATGATAAGTGGGTGTTGTTTTAAAGGGACTATGTCTGCAGTACTTTTTCTATGCATCAGTGGGAAGCAAACACATCCAGGGAACAACATTAAGAGAGGTTTCCAAGGGAAAGAGGGCAGAGCACTTAGCATGCCTAATGTGGGCTCAGGGGTGGGGGGTGGGGATGGGAAATGTGTCCATAGAGAACGTGCATGTTCAACCTGGATATGGAGTTCAGGTCTGTTCAGTACAACACCTTCACTAAGCATCTTGGTAGCAGGCCTTGTGCCCCGATAGGCTGGAGTCCCAAAAATAAGAACCAATTTCTGCTCTCAGTAACCTCACATTCTGGTGGAAAAAATCCACTCAGTGGGTAATCAAAGACACACACAACGGAGCTTCATGAGAACAGGCCTCTTTGTCAGTTTTGTTCACTTAGTATCCTGTATACCAGGGATTGTTGAGTTGATTGAAATTGAAGTGATATGTAACCCGCACCAGTGATTTTTAACCAGAGGACATTTTGTAACCCTGGGGCAATTATCTTTAGACATTTTTGGTGGTCACAACTGGGAGGTACCACTGGCGTCTAGTGGGTGAGACCAAAGATGCTGCTAAACATTGTGCAATGTACAGGACATTGCCTAGCAACAAAGGATAACCTGGTCCAAAATAGTATGAAGGCTGAGAAACCATGATCTAGACAATGGTTAGACCTAATGAAACCTTTTTCTCCCCCCAATAAAGCAACTTGTTGATGCTTATTACTCCCAGTCACAGTGTGTCTTCCATCTGTTAGGGATGGAAAAAATAGTGATATTCCCCTTTCCTGGGTTCTTTTAGAGCTTCAGGAAGTATAGTTTTCTTTCATTGGCTTTTCTTTTTCTTCAGAACTATCAATGTCATTGATTAGAACAAGATGAACTCTTATGCTCAATCTGCTGCTCTGGTATGGGAAGTACAAGTAGTATGTTAGTCAATGTTTAAATAGCAGCTCTCCAAAAGATGTGCACAGACTATATGTAAGTTTATTAAAAAGTCACCGATAGAAAAGGTAGGTAGCACACATTATGTGAATCATAAAATACACATTACTGTTTCATATCAGTTTCATATAGCCAGTTGGTTCTCATAGAGTACTCCCATTGGTTTTTACTGAACTCTTTTATCTATAGCTGACCTCTGGAAACAATTGAGGAATAATATAGTTCCAACATGACTGTTGGTTGATTTATTCTTTTACATTGATATATAAGATGAAAGTAAAACAATGAGTATCCTGGCTCTCCGTGGTTTATTAACGATGCCACTGCTTTGCTGAAGTGAACAATGTGTTCCAAATAATAGAAGAATGTATCTTCAATTTTTGTTTCATTCGCCTAGCAACACTTTTAACTTTAATCTGCATTATTGAAATTTTCTCTATCACTTTCTTAACAATCAACAAAACAACAAATGAAGCCTTGATTTGTAGCATTTTCTGATTTCCACAGTATAAATATTCCACTGTGGCCATTTCAAGCGACCAATGTGATATTAATGAACACTGAGTTGGGAGGAGATGCGTAGCAGCATGCCATGACATCTATTTTCACCATATGGATATAATAGATGCAACTCATCTCAAGAGCAGAGATGGTAGTTAAGTATCAAATAATTAGGATGTGGTGAGTTCTGCATACTTATCTTTGTTTTTAATAAGATGTAATTAGTTGAGGACTTAGAGAACTTAACTTTTCACAAGTGTCTGTGCTTCATAAATAGTTCAAATTCTGGAACAATTGACTCTTGCAAGCCATATACGCTGGCTTCAGCATACTATTTGTTTATCAAATTGGGGCCTCATGCTGATGGTCAAAATCCCTCTCTATTTCACACATTTAATGATCCACTGTCAAAGAATTAACTTATTGGAAGTTCTGGAGATAGTGGATTACCTACACACACATAGTATTTACGCGCCAATCCCGTGAAAGCTTATCCCGTCTACATATCACATCTTCAGGCCTTACTGATCATCTCAATAAGATGGGAAGAAGATTCCTGATTTCTACAATCTGGTGAATACTACTGGATTTTACTTACCCTGTTCCCCATGGGGCTCTTCAACAGGTAGCTGTGGCAATGAGGAAAAGGAAGAGATATGGATTCACAAACTTTAACTGGCGAACACAGGCTGCCACGTGCTCAAAGCAGAAGCATGTAATCAGGCATCTTGCTCAACATTTATCAAGCACATGGGCTTGCTGATCCTTATATTAGTCACCCCTTTTTCATCTCCAGATGGTATCACATCTTAACCTCTTCTCAGATCCATCCTCTTTCCATCCTCTTTCTCAATCCTGCGTCTCAAGAAGGCAAACACTTGACATCTTTGAGTTCTCTTACCTGTTTTTGCCAATGTCTCAATGGACTCTGCATGTTGAATTTCCTAACTTAAAATATTTTTATTTCCATCAACAAAGCATAAAGCACCAATCATCCCTAAACATATTTAAGCCACATAATTAAACCTTACCCACCACCAAATCTCTTACAAAATACATTTAATATTTAACCTACAAATTCTCTTTTTCTAAGCCAACACATTTCCTCTTAGCCAATTTAGACATTAAGGACATTATTTGCTTTATGGAAAGTATTTATTTATGCCTTTTAACAAATACAGATGCGTGCCAGTTCTGGGCTAATGGATGGGAATATATCAGCAAATAAGAAAGATTATTTTTCCTCCCTCCAAGGTGCTTTTTGTCTGACTAGGAAGAATGACACTAAACACACACACACACACACACACACACACACACACACAAATATAGAATTAAAATAATGAAAATCACGACAAAGGCAAAGAACGGGGGTCTTGTGACAAATTAATATGCTTTGTATTGGGGACAGGGAAGTCTTTATTGAAGGAGCAACATTTGAAATAAGGACAAGAAGAAGCAGCACCAGAGTGCAGGAGCAGACCCTCTCCAGCCCAGGGACCAAGGAGATGGGTGATATGGGGTTAGCGGTGACATCAAGGTAGATCTGATGACACAGGCTAGTAGGCCTTCCTATAGCTTTCACTCCAACCTCAAAGAACCATTGAAGTCCTAATGCAGGGGAGTGAATGTTCCCGTTCGCTTTCTAAAAAGGGTACTCCGGATGACAGGTGGAAAGTGGATTGAGAAATGAGGGCAAAGAGGAAGCAGAATGACAGGAGGCAGTGGTAGAGGCCCAGAAGGGAGATAATGGTGATTGCAGTGGTGAGGGAAAGAAATGGACAGATTAGAGAAGACATTTAAGAAATGACTGACTGTGGAAATGACTGACTGTGCCAGAAAAATCACCTGGGTGAGGGGCTTGAGTGAAGGAGGTGTCGGGGATACAGCTCGAGTTTCTGGTTGGGCAGAAGGAGGGGCCATTCTTTCAGAAGACTGGGCGGGTTCCATCTGAGAAGAGTGGCACTGGACACCGAGGGGGATATGTGGATATTCCTGCAGGGAGAGAAACTAGATGACGTCAGTTACCTCCTTTTACTGGAAACACAAATTAGACAAAGAGGAAATTTTCTGTTGATGGAATGTACTGGTTGTTCTGCACCATCCTCTCTGATAACCAACTGGTCCTCAGTCTCCCTGTCTGTGGTCATTCATTTAACAATTCTGACCAAGTTCAAACACTCCGAGACAGTGTTCTCTCAAGTGTCGAGCAGGTAGCACCAGTGGGACGTCAGATGATCGTGAGTGGCATGGGAGACGACTTCCCGGTGCCGTGTGGCACCACATCACATTGGATCACATAGTGAGAAAGTAATTTCCTTTTCAATTCTTTCTTAGGCCTTCTGATTACATCAGGGAGGAAGGCTCAGTTTGGTGTTAGTATGTCTTTACACCTCTCGAACACTTGATAATCTCTCTTTTTAACAAAGAGAGAACAAGGCCACTGTCTCCGTGTTTTTAGCAGGCCACCGGCCCTAGTATAAATTTAATAACACCGCTTTGTTTTCACTGCAAAAAAAATTGAAGATTACCTCCTATTTTTGGCAAGTGATATTGGTTTTTCCATTTACGGCAGTATTAGAAAAAGATGTATTTAAAAATGAAGCTCTAAGTACAAAAGGAGCCTGGAAAATGCTAATTAAATAATAGTATGCTTGGTACATGAACAAACTAAATATTATGGAGGAGGAACATAAGATCAAAGCCTGGAAAATACAGCTTGACATCGAAGCAGTCATTTGTTATTCTTGAGTTCCCTTCCTGGGGCAACATTTCCTGATTTGCTTTGGCCAATTATCTCTTCTCCCATGTGCTCCATAAAAGTAATTTCCTTCCTGAGCTCTAGGGGGCAGCACTGGAAGCTTGGCTAAGCCAATTAGCATATCCCATCATCTTGCCCACTGATTGGCTTATGCCTGGGCACCTGATCCGGGTGGGGCCAATCAGGTCCGGAGCTGGGATCTGAACCCAGTTTGGCCTTAGAGGCCATGTAGAAAATCACTCTACTCTCATACTGTATGGCTTTGGGTTTGAGACCTACAAGATAACTATTAGGATTAAGTTGGAGGGGGGGGGGCAATGAGGTGACAGATATAGCCAGGGAACAGAACACACAGGGCTTTGTAGACCCTGGTAAACACTCCATCTTGGTAGTGATGGGAGAGTCTGGAATGGTTTTCACCAGAATATGCTTAGATTAGTATTTTTTAAATTCACTTTGGTATATAAAGTACTTGCCATGGATTTAGACACTTAGAAAATCTGAATATTAAACTGGAGAGTATCCAGTATGTGAGGGCACATTATCAGGCCCCTACCCTGCTTCCCGTCTGCTGTTCCAGAGGCTGCTCCCATTAGAGGGAGCCTCTTGCATCAGATCTTCGTAGTGAGGGTTGGTGGAGTAGCCTTAAGCAGAACCAAGCCTTGCCCAGAAGTTTAGATGGTATCTGTTAGCTGAGGGCAAAAGCAGGAAGCAAAGGTGATTGCTTCTGGAACTTTTAAGCGCTGATATCACTGAACTTCTGTAGTTAAAAAAAAAAAAGGACTATGGAGTAAAGAATTAATAAATCAAATAAGAAAAAATAAAAAGGAGTCAGGCATGGTGGCTCATGCCTATAATCTCAGTACTTGGCAGGGGCGTGGGGGACTAAGATAGGAGGATTGCAGATTCAAGGCCAGGCTGGGCAATTTAATGAGACCCTCAGAAACTTGGTAAGATCTTGTTTCAAAATAAAAAATAAAGCCAGAAGTGTAGACTGGAGGCAGAATGCCCCTGGGTTCAATACCCAGTACAAAAAACAAAAAAATAAAATAAATAAATAAATAAAACCAGTGAGTAGCTAAGGGAAAAGGTCTGGCTTAACATAGGGCTGCCGGAGTCAGAAGAGCGCTCCTCTTATGGGTCAGGGCCAACGGGCAGACACCATGTTTAGCCTACAGGAAACAAGACTTGTCTGCTCGCAGTCCCTGTTTGCAAGTGGGAACGAATACACAGCTACAGGAGGAAGATGAGAGTGTAATTTGAAGATAGAAGTAGTCAAAGGAATTCAACTGAGAAATAACATCCTGGCACCAACTTAAGACATAAAAATAAAATCAATTTCACAAGACCCAGAAAACCTGATTCTTCTTGTAAAGTGCCCCCATAGAATCCCAACAAGCTTCCTGCCCCCAGTCTTCCAGCCCCTCCCACCCCATGCCTTTGCCTGGGCCCCGATGGAACTGCGCACACTGGCAGTCCTCGCCGTCTTCATCCTCTGTCCAGAGTAGGCTGTAGCCATCAATCCTGCTGTTGCTCTGCTCCCTAGATTGAGAAGCCCACCCAGAACCCCCATCACTGAACAAAGTCACCTCGGATTGGATTGTCTTCACCTTCTCACTTTACACCTGGGCTCCTGCTCTACCAGGGAAGTGTGGCTCAGTAGTTGGGTACAGTCCCTGGAGTTGGACAGACAGACCTGGGGTATAGAGCCAAGGCTAAGGGAGCAGGTGTTGGTGCGAGGTTGTGGACGTCCAATTTCTCCACGGACCATGTCTGTTCTGTTGGATAGGTTATTTAACCTCTGTGGGCCTAAGTTTTTTTCATCTGCAAAATGGGGATGATAGAAACTGCCTTGAGGAGGTAGCTAGAAGGTTTATTAAATGAATTCATATGTGTTAGGAACTCAGAACAGCTTTTGACACCTAGCAAGTGCTCCGGAAATGTCAGATATTATTATTATTTGAATCTTTCCTCTTCCATTTACCGGTTGTGAAACCATGTGCCAGTGACTTAGTCTGAGCCCTGGCTTCAAAATGATCCTCCTTGTCACCTGCGGCAGCACATCACTTCATGAACAAGTGGGAGCAGCTGACAGGCCGCCCTCGTGACCTGGAGGCCCAGCAGGATGCAGATGGCAAGGGCTCACCTGCACTGAGCCACCTACCATTGGGTCTCTCTCCCCTGAAGGATGCATCAGCAGCGACGCCTGTGACTTGACTCCTTTTGCTTCCTTACGCCTGAAATGTTTGGTTCGGGTTTTTCTTTTCAATGTGGAGCTTAGTGATCTCCCAACATCAAGGCCCAGGCCATCTCTAGAATGAGGCTGACCATTGGACCACAGCACAGGTGGCTATGAGGATAACAGGAAGTAACACAGAAAGCCTTGATGAGCGGCCTCAGCAAGAAACCTGGAGTCATCCCGGACCTTTTGGTCTCCTTTGCCTCCTACCTCCACTTGGTCCCGAAATTCCATCATCACTACCTTTTAATGTCACCTGAGCACGCCTCTCTCTCCTCATCTTCACCACCATCTGTCAGCTCAGGCTACCCTTCTCTCCGCTCTCTATCACTGCAGGAGTGTCCAGGCTGATGGGCAGCTCTTTTTCCAGGGGAAGAGGGTTCTCTCTGTCATGCATCTTGTCCCCTTGGGGTCAGTGTGACCTTTCCCAAACAGAAACATGGGAATGTCCTGGCCCTACTTAGAACTGTCTCATTCTCCTAGCTGCTGTAGATAAGACCCAGGCTTTAATTAGGACGCCCATCAACCCCATCTTTAACTTCATAAAGTTTCTAGACACCTCTCTGAACCTGAACCCATGAGAGCAGCTGTACATTTAGTAACTGTCAGTTGGCAAAATTCATGATGGTGAAAAGTACTGACTTTTATTTTTATTTTGGCCCTGGGGATTGAACCCAGGGGCAATCTACCTTTGAGCTATACCTGCAACCTTTTTTATTTTTATTATTTCTGGTATTGGATATTGAACCCAGAAGTATTCCACTCTGAGATACACCCTCATCCCCCTTTTTTTCTTTATTGTTTTGTTTTAGAAACAAGAGTTTTCCTAGGTTGCTGAGAATCTTGCTGCATTGATAAGGTTGGTCTTGAACCTGTGAATCTCCTGTTTCTGCCTCCCAGGTCCTGGAATTACAGGTGTGCGCCACCACGCTCTGCTGGAAATGCTGATGTTTAAATGCATGAGTTTTAAAACTCGTTGCAATATTTATTTACATTTAAAACTAACATAATAAATATGTATATGTGCACATATATATTTGCAATGTTTATTCATTCAACAGGAAATACTCAGTGCACAGAATTTGAAGACTCCCCTTATATGACTTCATAGCCTCCAGAAGGTCTTTGGGAACTCGGAGGCTGGGAATAATTGGCCTGGAACTTGAATCCTAAACTTCTTGTACCCTGCACCTCTAGAACTCCTAAAGGGTCTTTTTTCCTTTCCTTTCCCTTCCTTCCTTCCTTCCTTCCTTCCTTCCTTCCTTCCTTCCTTCCTTCCTTCCAGACCTATTTTTTATATTTTTTTATTTGGAAACAGGGTCTCTTAAGCCGGCGAGGCTGGCTTCGAACCAGTGCGATCCTCCTGTCTCTGCCTCCCAAGCGCAGGGATTATAAGCGTGCGCCACCACGCCCAGCATGTACTGGGGATTTAACCCATAGGAATTCTGCCTCCAAGCTACATGCCCAGCACTATTTTTTATTCTTTATTTCGAAACGGGATCTCATTAAATTGTGAAGGGCCTCACTAAGTAGCTGAGGCTGGCTGCGAACCTGCCATCTTCCTGTCTCAGCCTCCCAAGTACTGGGATTACAGGCATGCACCACCACACCAGGCTAAAGGGCCTCTTTTAAGACCACCTTCCCATGCAGATCCAAGATCCAGCAGAGGGCCTTTTTTAGTTTCACCAGAAGACACCAGAACTTTCTGCACCTTCTGAAAATATCTATCCAGCCCCGCTCCCTTTTCTGGCCCTCTGATGGTTAAACTGGAATGTCCGTTTTGACTGGTTTAGAAAACATCTAAGATTGTTGTGACTTTGGGCTTGTCACTTAGATGATTGGCATGTGGAACAGCAGACTGAGGGGAAGTCCCGCCTTGGATGTGGGCAGCGCGCGTTCTGATAGGCTGGAGACCCGGATAAAAAGGAAGAGGAAGCAGCCTGAAGGCAAGCAAGTGTCTGCGAAGAGCGAAGGTTTGTCAGCTTAAGGCTGGGAAATCGGACTTCAGCCCTTTGGCTCCTTGAACTGGACTCGCACCAACGTTTCTCTGGGGAGCTTCCTGGCCTTGCCATCACGGACTGAGGCTGCGCTTGTATTCTGGGACTCAGCTCTTGGACGGCTCCACCAGCTGCTGCTTCCTCGGCTCTCTGGTGCAGGTGGCCCCTTGGGACTACACTGCTTTGTAGTGTAAGCCGACTTGATAATAGGTACATCCTCTGAATGCTCTTACACCAGAAACCTTGCCTAATACAGGCCCCATCTGAGATGTCACCTCTTCTAATGAGTACAGCGCTTGACTACTTTCTCCTTGGTACGAAACTCAATTAGAACCAAAGTTAATTGTGTCGCAATTATAGGTAGGCATGTTTTCCCCTTCGATTTAGATGCTTTTTGTGCAAAAAAAAAAAAAATACCTTGACTGCATTATTATAGTTGTTCTTCCTCCACTAAGCCAGAGACTGTAATGAGTAGGCACTTAATAAATGTTGGGACTAATGAGTGGATGAAGGAGTAGTCTCTAAAGAGATTTGATCTCATCAGTGTAGACGAGCTAATGGGAGAGGGCCTGCAGGCTTCCCAAAGTAAAGAAAGTGCATCTTAATATAGTCCTCAGGGAGGAACAAATGATAAGCCCTTCCTTTCAACCAGGAAGTTGGGTAGTAGGTCGATAACCTTTCCTAGGAAATCTTATGAGCCCTCTCTTTCTATCAGAGGTGGTTTTCTACTTTGCTTATGATTAGGAAGGGGGCCCCAAAGATGGCTCCTCTTATGTGACTTGCTGGACCCTGAGATTCTAGCTGTCTTGGGATACAATGAACACGTGCTGGAAACCAGCACCCTTGCTGTCTATTACCACCACTAGGAAAGAGAAAACCCTTCCCAGTGACCTAGCCTGTGCAGGATCTGATCTGCTGCCCAATGTCCTAGTTCTGAAAGGACTGCAGATGGTGTCGACTATGTCCATGGATGACGGAGAGAGGAGGGTGAGAGCTGTCCCCCAGCCACCTGCTACACCACCTGTATCCTCATTCAACTTCAGTCTGCAGGTAAGATGATAAATCTGTTTCTCTCCTCGGTGCTCAGGGTCAAGAAGTTCAGAGATTTCAGGGTTCAAGAGGAATGGGTTAATGTTCCAGCTCCGCCATTAAAATGCTGTGTGATTTAAAATGTTTACATGTTAATATTATATTCATACAAAAATAATTACAATGGATGTTCATAAAGAAGAATTAAAAATACTGCTATGATTTAGTGTAAGGGAAGGGATATTGCCAACCTTCACCTCCTCCTGGGTGCCCCACTTGAAACCCATATTCCTTCAGCTGCCCCAGAGGTCATCACTATGCTGCACGGATGTAGCCATTTTCTCGCTTTTTCTTATAATTTCCTCACACACTTAAAACACATAAGTTAAATATATGTTTATGAACTTTATATATGGACTCCAATCTTTGTGTTCTTCTGAGATTTGTTTTTTTTCCCCAATCAATATTATGTGTAGAAGGGTCATTCACGTTGATGTGATTTTTAGAGTTGCTTATCCTTTGCACTACTGCATAATATTTCACTATGTACATCATTACAGTTTTTCTAAAGATAGATACTTGGGTTGTTTCTGACAAATGGCTAATACGGATAAACTGCCATGAACATTTAAGTACCAGCCTTTGTGTGCACAAATGTTTTCATGTCTCTTAGGTACACACCTGAAAGTGGAACTGCTGGGTTGTAAGGATAGTGAGATTTAACATTAAAAGAAACTTCTGTTTTACCTAGTGGTTGCACCATTTTACATTCCTACCAGGAATCAGCGAGAATTCCAGTTTTTCCATGTCCTTGGCAACACTTGTTATTATCAATTTTGTGAATTGTAACTGTTCTATCGGGTGTGTAAGGGTATCTTGTTATTTTCATTTCTCCTGATGGCTAATTATGTCAAGCATCTTTTCATGTCTTTATTTCCCATTCTTTGATAATCTTTGAGAAATGTCTCTTCAACTTTTTGTTCATTTTTAAACTGAGAGTCATCTTCCTGTTACTGAGTTCTAAGAATTCTTTATGTATTCTGGATACAAACCCTTTGTCAGGCACAGGCAGGTGAAGACTTTCTTCTAGTCTGAGACTTGCCTTTTCATTTTTAAAAATAGCAACTTTCTTTTTTAATATTTTTAATTGACATAATTATACAGAGTAGTGGGACCCATTGTGCTCTCTTCACACGTGCACAGAGCATACATTGGTCTGTTTTACTCTCTCCTCTCTCCCTTTCCCTCCTCTCCTCATCTCCTATTTTCATGAAATCCTTTCCTCTTCTCTCTGGCTTCCATATATGAGATTTGACCTTGACTTCCTGGGTCTGGCTTATTTCGCTTAACCTGTGATCAAATATTTTTAATGCTGACATAAACCAGTTTACCAGTTTTTCTTTCTACAGCTTTTGCCCTCTTCTGGGTTATAAAGATTTCTTAGAAGTTTTAGTTTTCATGCTTGTTCCTTTTCAAGATAACATTTTTTTTTTTGTAGCTGGGATATGGTTGATTTTTCCAGATGGATATCCAGTTGAACTAACATCATCTGGTTGGCACTTGTGGTGGATAGGATATTCTCCTCCCCCAAAGATGTTGATGTCCAAATCTAACCTGGGAATATGTCACGTGACAGAGAGAAGCTGAATTAAGGTTATAGATGGAGTTCAGGGTGCTAATATCCTGGCCTTAAAGTAGAAAGATTATCTTGGAATATCTGGACCTGACCAATAAAAAATATAAATGTCCTTAAAAGCGGAAGTGGATGCAGAATAGAAGTTAGCGTGATGCTGTATGGAAAAGACTTGACTTACTATTGCTGAATTTGAAGATGAAGGAGGGGGCTACAAGACAGGGAAAGTGCGGCCCCTGCCAGCTGGAAAAGCCTGGACAGAGTCTCCCACGGAGCTTCTAGAAGGCGCACAGCCTCGCTGATACCTTCACATTAGCTAAATGAGACCTGTGTTGGACTGTGAATTTACAGAATTATAGACTAATAAATTTGCATCGTTTTAAGCCTCTAAATTGGTGGCAATATGTTACATCTGCAAGAGAAAACTAATACAGATTTACCCTGGAGATAGTGCTGGTTTGATTCCAGACCTCTAAAATAAAGCAAATATTGCAATAACAGGAGGGACATGATTTTGGGGGATTTCCCAGTATATAGAAAAGTTATGTTTATACAATACTGTAGCCCATTAAGTGTGTAAACAGCATTAGGTCTAAAAATGTACATACCTTAATTGAAAATACTTCATTTTGAGAAGCACCAATGATCATTTGAGCCGTCAGTGCACTGGAAACTTTTTGCTGGTGGAAAGTCTTATCTCCAGGTTGATGGCTGCTGACTGATCAGGATGGTGCTTGCTGAAAGATGAGGTGGCTCCGGCAATTTGTTAAGACAAGACAACAATGAAGTTTGCCACATGCATTCATTCTTCCTTTCATGAAACACTTTGTAGCGTGTGATGCTGTTTGATAGCGTTTTGCCCACGGTAGAACTTCTTCAAAATTGGAGTCACTCCCTCCACATCCTGCCGCTACTTTATTAACTAAGTCTGTTCAGTATTCTAAATCCTTTATTGTCATTTCTAAGATGTTCACAGCATCTTCATGTGGAGTGGATTTCATCTGTAGAAACTGAGTGGATTACATCGGTAGAAACCACTTTCTTCGCTAGCAACTCCTTGCCTGTTAACACGTTACCATGAGATTGCAGCACTTCCACCCCATCTTCAGGCTCCACTTTGAATTCTAGTTTTCTTCTATTGGCACCACATCTGCAGTTAATTCCTCCTCTGATGTCTTGGGCCCCTGAACATCACCCAGGAGAGTTGGAATCAACTTCTTCCAAACGCCTGCTAATATTGATTGATACTTTGACTTCTACCCATGATGCCATATTCTTAAACTAGAACGGTGAATCCTTTCCAGAAGATTTTCAATAGATGTTGCCTGGATCTATGGAAGCCATAGGCTTACAAAATGTATTTCTTAAATAATAAGACTTGAAAGTCAATATTAGTCCTTGATCCATGAGGTGCAGAATGGATATTGTGTTAGCAGGCATGAAAACAACATTAATCTCATTGTACATCTCCATCAGGGCTCTGGGGTGACCAGGTGCATTGTCAATGAGCAGTATTATTTTGAAAGAAATCCTTTTTTTTTTTTCTTTCCTGAGCAGTAGGTCTCAATCGTGGACTTAAAATATTCAGTAACCATGCTGTACACAGATGTGCTATCATCCGGGCTTTGTTGTTCCATTTATAGAGCACAGGCAGAGAAGATTTAGTATAATTCTGAAGGACCCTAGGATTTTCAGAATGGTAAATGAGCACTGGATTCAACTGCAGTGGCTGCTAACAAGAGTCAGCATGTCCTATGACGCTCTGAAGCCAGACAATGACTTCTCTCTAGCTCTGCAAGCCTTAGATGCCATCCTCTTCCAAAATAAGGCTATCTCATCTACACTGGGAATCTGTTGTCCAGTGTGACTACTTCACCGGTTATCTTTTTTTTTTTTTTGCGGGTCTGGGGATGGAACCCAGTGGCATTTGACCTCTGAGCTACACCCCCTGCCCTATTTTTTAATCTTTATTTTGAACAGGGTCTCATTAAGTTGCAGAGGGCCTCACTAAGTAGCTGAGGCTGTCTGTGAACCACGATCCTCCGGTCTCAGCCTCCCGAATGCTGGGATTACAAGCATGCACCACCACGCCTGGCCTTCACCTGTTATCTTAACTAAATCTTATTCATAACTTGCTGCAGCTTTTACACCAGCACTTTCAACTTATGGAAACAGCTGCTTCCCTTAAACCTCACGAACCAACCTGGGCTAGATTCCAGCTTCTCCTCTACAGATTCTTCATCTCTCAGCCTTCCTGGAATTGAGAGTTTACACCTGGCTTTGGATTACTGTGACCCGAGGGACTGTTGTGGCTAGTTTGCTCTTTTACGCAGACCACTGGGACCGCGTGAAGGCTGTTCTGCTTTCTTATCTTTCATTTGTGTGCTCACTGGGAGTGGCATTTTTAATTTCCTTCAACGAGGTTTCCTTTGTATTTACCACTTGGCCTGCTGCTGCGGCGTAGCTTTGGGCTTGCCTTGGCTCAGACATGCCCTCCTCACTACGCCTAATCATGTCTAGCATTCGGTTTAAAGTGAGAGACACAGGGCTCTTCCTTTCACTTGAACACTGAGAGCCATCGTAGGGTTATTAATTGGCCTAGTTTTAATATTGCTGCGTTTCAGGGAATAGAGAGACATGAAGAGAGGGAGAGACAGTGATCAGTGGAGCGGTCAGAACACACACACATTTATAAAGTCTGTTGTCCTATGTGGGCATGGTTTCTGGTGGTTTCTAAAATTAATACCATAGTAACATCTGACATCACTGATCCCAGCTCATAAAATGAACAAGTTTGTAGTATTGGAAGAATTATCAGAATGTGACACGGAGACATGAACATGCCATTGGTAGAATGGCGCACGTAGACTTGCTTGATGTGGGGTGCAATAAACCTTTAGTTTGTATGAATGTGTTGTATCTGTGCAGTGCATTATGATGTGTGCCTTTGTTGGAACCATACTGTTCCATGGATCTATGTATCTACGGTTAACACCAATGCCACATGTCTTAATGTATTTAGCTTTATGGTAAATCTTTATTTAATTTATTTTTATTTAATTAATTAATTTTTTTGTGGTAATAGGGGTGGAACCCAGAGGCTTTCTACCTTCGGGCTATACTCCCAGACCTTTTTTATATTTTATTTGGAAACCGGGTCTCACTAAGTTGCTGAAAGCCTCACTAAGTAGCTGAGGCTGGCTTCGAACCCGTGCGATCCTCCTGTCTCAGCCTCCCAAGCGCAGGGATCACAAGTGTGCGCCACCACGCCTGGCTATGGTAAATCTTTAAATACAGCAGTAGAAATCTTCTATTTTGTTCTTTAAAAAAAAAAAATAGCCTTGCCCGGCGTGGTGGTGCACATTTGTAATCCCAGCATTTGGGAGGCTGAGACAGGAGGATCGTGGTTCGCGGACAACCTCAACTACTTAGTGAGGCCCTTTGCAACTCAATGAGACCATGTTTCAAAATCAAGAATAAAAAAATAGGGCTGGGCTTGTAGCTCAGAGGTAGAATGCCCCTGGGTTCCATCCTCAGTACTGCAACGACAATAAGAAATAGTCTTTGTTATTCCAGTTCCTGTATGAATCTTGTTTCTGTATGAATCTTAGGACCAGATCTTTTTAATTTCTGGGTAAAAACAACTAAGGTTTTATTGAGATTACATTGACTCTGTAGACCAGTTTGGAGAAATGTGACCTAATACAATAATATTGTGTTCTAATTCATGGACATGATACATCTCTCCACTTTTTAACTTTTTAGTTCCTCTTCATGTCCTATTTTGGTAGTTTTTGTCATATAGGTCTGTAACATATTTCATTGCATGTATCCCTAAGTATTTCACATTTTGTGATGCAATTGTAAATGGCATGGTTTTCTTATTCCAATTAAATTTAGGCAGTTTGTAGAAATGCAGCCTATTTTGTATAGTGACCTTACTGAACTCATTTATTAGTTCCAGTGGCTTTTTTGTTCATTGCCTAGGATTTTCTACTTAGAGATCATGTCAACTTATGCCTTTTATATCTTTCTCTTGTCGTTTTGTGCTGCCTGGGACATTGAGTACAATGTTGAATAGGACTGTTGAGAGCAGACATCTTTGTCTTGTTCTGAATTTAGGGGGCAAAGCATTTAGTCTTTCACTACTAAATATAATGCTAGCTTAGCTTTAGTATTTTTTGTAGATGTCCATTATCAGGTTGAGAAAGTTCCTTTTTATTCCTAGTTTGCTGAGAGATTATATCATGAATAGGTCTTGAAATTTTCAAATGCCTTTTTCTCTTTCTATTGAAGAGATCATAGGCTTTTTCTCTTTTATTCTATTACTACACTGAGTAACACTGATTTATTTTTTAATGTTAAACTAATATTACCTTACCAATTAGTCAAGAAATATTATTATTTTTCAATTTTTAACATTTTGTTAAGGATCTTGTGCCCATGATCACAAAGAACATTGACTGCAGATTGCTTTTGTTATAATATCATTGTCTAATTTTGGTATCACAGTACTTCTGATCTCATGAAATTATTGGGAAGTGTTTCCTCCTATTCTGTTTCCTAAAAGATTTTATATGAAACTGGTATATTTTTATTTTTTCTTAGCTATTTTATGAAACTCACCAGCAGAGCTTTCTGGGGCATGTGTTTTCTTCATGAGAAAGGCTTAAATTAAGAATTCAACTTGATTAGCTGGTGTGGTGGCACAGTCCTGGAATCCTAGTACTTGGGAGTCTGAAACAGGAGGATCATAAGTTAAAGGACAGCCTGAGCAACTTAGAAAGACCCTGTCTCAAAATAAAATATAAAAAGAGCTAGGGTATAGCTCAGCAGTAGAGCACCCCTGGATGCAATCCCTAGTACCATATACCCAGACAGAAATAATTCAATATCATTAGTAGATTAGGACTATTCTGATTTCTTGTTTCTTTTAAAGTAAGCTGTAGAAGATTGTATCTTTCAAGAAACTTGCCAACTTTATCAAGACATTGAATTTATTGCACAAAACTACATTATATGCTCTACATAAGATGTAGTGATGGTCCTGCTTTCTTTCTTCACTGGTTGTATCCTTCTATGTTTTTTTGTTTGTTTGTTTTTTGCAGTACTGGGGATTGAACTGAGGGGCATTCTGAACTCCACCTACAATCCAATTTTTTTTCCTTTATTTTGAAACAGGGCTAAGTTGCGGAGGGCCTCACCAAGTAGCTGAGGCTGGCCGCGAACCTGCAATCCTCCTGTCTCAGCCTCCCAGGTACTGGGATTACAAGTGTGTGCCTTCACGCCTGGCTAAAGTTGTATTTTTTAATGATGTTTTGATTGTATTAATTTTCTCAATTTTCCCCTGCTATTTTATTAATTTCTGCTCCTTATTACTTCTTTTCTTCTACTTAGGTTGGTTTTAAATTTTTTTTATATATTCTTAAGGTAGGAGTTTAGATAACTGATTTTAGATCTTCCTTCTTTTTTAATGTAAGTATATAAAGCTCTACATTTTTCTGAAAGCATTTCTTTACTTCATTTCACAAGTTTCAATATGTTTTGTTTATGTTTTCATTTAATTTTAAATATTTTCTGATTTCCTTTGTGATTTCCAATTTGATATAAATTAGAAATGGTAGGTTCAGTTTCCAAATATCTAGGAATTTCCTATATATTTTTGCTACTAGTTTCTGATTAATTTTCACTGTGTTCAGACGACATCTCTCTATGATTTCGATCACTTTACATTTGTGAAGATTTGTGTTGTGACCCAGCATACAGTTTGTCTTCATGAATGCGACATGTTGTATTAGGTTTCTCTGGAGGAACAGAGCCAGCTGAATATGTATATGTGTGATCATGAAAGGGGATTTGTTGGAGTGGCTTCCACGATCAGGAGCTGGATGGTCCCATGGTGGCTGTCTGCACACTGGAGAGCTGGTGGCTGTCTGCACACTGGAGAGCTGGAGGAACCAGCAGCTCCCCAGTCCGGGAAGCTGGAACCTCAGAACAAGAGGGGCCAGTGGTATGGCTCCAGTCTAAGACTAAAGGCGTCGAGGTTCCCTGAATAATTGCCGGTGAGAGTCCACACTGGAAGCGCGAAGGAGCTGGGGTCTGACGTCCCCTGGCAACGGCAGCATCCGTGGACACACCGCTCGAGCTTGCATCTACTATGGCTTCCTCCTTCTGCCTTTGTTGCTCTGGGCCCCTGGTCTACTGGACAGAGCTGCCTGTATTCAGCAGGAGTATCCACCTCAATTTACTGTCTCACACGCCAGTCGTCTCTGGAAATACCCACCAGAGACGCTCGGAAGTCTTTTAATTCTAGGCATTTCCAAGCATCTCTCAATTCGGTTGAACTGACACCAGAGACATCACACGTGTCAACTTGAAAAGGACGTCTGGTCTGCTGCTGTTGGAGTCAGATCCTCTCAGTGCCAGTTGTTTCCAGTTTCTCATAGTTCAAGGATTCTGCACCCTTACTGTCTTTTTGTTTGTTACATCAACTACTAAAAGACAACTGTGGCAGTATCCAACTCTAATTGTGAATTTGTCTATTCTCCTCAGTGCTGTCAGTTTCTGTTTCATTTGTTCTGAAATTCTGCTATTGTGCATATACACACTTATGATTGCCATATCTCTTTGATTGGTGAAACTTTCATCTTTGTGAAATGATCCTCTTTTTTCTGATAATTTTTTTTGTATTAAGGCCTCCTTTGCCTGACATCAGGATAACTACCCAGTGCCCTGTGATTAGTGTTTGCATGATGTATTTTTGGTACCATCTTACTTTAAACTGTATTATTAAATTTGAGATGTGTTTTTTGTGGACAGCACATAGTTGAACCTTGCTTTATAAAGTCAGTTTAACAATCTTTGTCTTTCACTGGAGTATCAGGCTATTTATAAATAGTGGAATTGTCAGTCTGGGACTTACATAGACAGTCTTGGCATGTATTTTTTTTGTTTATCTCATTTGATTTATTTGTTTGTTTGTTTGTTGTTTATTTATGGTACTAGGGATCAGACTCAGGGGGCATTCTACCTCTGAACTATACTCCCAAACCTTTTGTATTACTATTATTTTGATTTTGAAATAGGATCCAGCTAAGTTTCTGAGGCTGGCCTTGAACCTGCAATCCTCCTGTCTCAGCTTCCCAAGTACTGAGATTATAGGTGTGCACCACTAAGCCCAGTTTATCTTTTTATTCTCTTCTTTTTCTTTTTGTCTTAGTATTTCATTTTATTTTCGTATTGCCTTATTATATGTACTTTTTATTTATTTGGGGTTTATAGGATGCTCCTCTCATTAAGGCTGTTTTAAATAATGTGTAGCATATGACCTTCCATCAGTGCTGGGGGTTGAATTGGAGCCTCGGTTATCTTGAGTTGACTGTTGGTAGGAATATGGACACGAAAATAGATTCTGGTGAGGGTTCAGAAACAATAGACAAAAGCTATAGAGAAAGCTTTTGTTGTCGTAGAGAATACATATATCATTGTGAAGAGTATTGCTAGAAATATGAATGTGAAGTTTTAGGCAAATCAAAGCTATTTTATTGGAAACTGGAGGAAGAATAGTCCTTGTTAAAAAGTGGCAGAGGATTTGGCTGAATTGTGTTTAGTTGGCTGGAAAGTAGAACTTGTAACCTATGCACATAGATATTTAGCTGAAGAGATTTCTAAACAAAGTACTAAAGGCGTGGCCTGGTGTCTCCTGGCTGGGAGAAGAGAGAAATAAATTGAAACAGGAATTGCTAAGCAAAAAGAAACCAGCATCTGATGATCTGGAATATTCACAGCCTCTCCTCAATATCGCGCTCTGGGAATGTGGCCAAGGGTGAGGCGGAACACCACCACTGAAGAGATTCATGGTTCCCATCAACTGTCTTCGTAGAAAAGCAGGAATGGAGATGTGGTTATCAAGAGGTGGGGGAAGATACGTGAGAAATCCTTTTGTTTTATGGCATGAATACTCATGAATTTCACAGAAGGGCAACACAGTTGTTGAGTTTTATACTAGCAGAAACATTTCAGCTTGGACTGAGAAGGGACAGAGATGGGATGGAGTACAGAAAGAATGCTACTGAGAGCAGAGGCACAGGTACAGAGGCCCGCAGTGCTGTGTGTCATTGCGACAGGTCTAGAGGGTACAGGCCCTGGGGCCAGGGCTCTGGCCTAGAACAAGGGGACAGGGCCTTCATCTTAGTGGTCTTGGAAGGTAAAACATCAAACTGAGGAGGACTATTCTCAAGTCTCACACACACACACACACACACACACACACACATATTTTGGTACTGGGGATTTAATTTTGGTACTGGGGATTTAATTCTGGGGATTTAATTCTTGTTCTGATGGGCCTTCTGATGCAGAGATACAACTCCAGCCCCTATTTTATTTATTATTTTGAAACAGAGTCTCACTAAATTGCTGAGGGTCACCCTAAGTTGCTAAGGCTTCCTACATTGTCATTACAGGTGTGAGCCACTATGCCTGGCTCGACAGTTTATTGGAGTTTTTCCTGCTTGGTTTTAGACTTTCTTGGGACCTGTGACGCCCCCTTTTTCTTCCAGTTTGAATGGTATTTCTAGCCTACATCTTTCTTCCCATTGTATTTCAGAAGTGGTAGCAGATTCTCAAATGAACAGGAAATTTCCCCCAGGATAAATCATACCCCAACTCTCACCCATATCTGATGTAATTGAGATTTTGGACTTAGAGTTGATGCTGGGATGAATCAAAACTTTTGGAGACATTGTGATTACGGGTAATATATTTTACCTGTGAGAAAGATGATTTTAGGGGAGCCAGAGGATGAGATGTTATGAGTTAAATTGTGCTACTACCAACCCCTACCAGATTTATATGTTGAAGTCCTCAACTCTAGTACCTCACATATGAAAATTGAATTGTTGCAGATGTTATTAAAAGGTAGGATGAGATTATGCTAGATTAGAGTGGGCCCCTAATTCAACATGACTAGTGTTTTTATAAAAAGGGGAAATGAATATGGCCATGTTTTTAGGGAAACCTCAGTGTTGAAGATGAAGGCAAGACTTAGGTGATATTTCTATAAGCCAAGGACTGCCAAAGATTGCCAACAAGTCACCAGGAGCTAGAGAAGGAACGTGGAATAGATTTTCCCTCATACCCCTCAGAAGTCACTAAACCTGCCAAGACCTTGATCTTAGATTATAACCTCCAGACCTGTGAAACAATGTATTTTTGCTGTTCAGACCATCCAGTTTGTGGGACCTTGCTATGGCAGCCCTAGCAAAACTAAAATAAACAGACTGTCTTCTTTTCTTGTCCATCATGATCTGTGCTTTCTTTGTCATATAGTTCATTTTTATATATCTTAAAAATTCCATGATACATTGTTATTAATTTTTCTTTAAATACTATCTTTTAAAGAAATTAACTTCAATTTTGACAGCTGTATGATGAAAGCTATCTCATGGTGTTATGGGTTTATTTTGTGTGTGTGCTGGTAGGGATTGAACCCAGGGATGTTCTACCTTTGAACTACATACCTGGCTTTTTTTTTACTTCTTACTTTGAGATAGGGTCTCACTAAATTGCCCAGATTAGCCTTAAACATGTGATTTTCCCGCCTCAGCCTCCTGAGTAGCTGGGATTACAAGTGTACGTCAATATATTGACTTCATTGTAGTTTTAATTAGTATTTTCCCCTGATTTTTCTTGGAATTGAGCATCCATTTATCACATTGGTCATTTTTATTTCCAGATCTGTCTACTAACTGACTTTTCACACCTTTTTGTCTATTTATCTATTGGATTTTTCCAGGGGCTTTTTCCTTATTGATTTGTGAGAGTACCATGTATTTGCTGAATACTAATCCTTTGAGATTTTCCCTATTCATGGCTGTTTTCCCTTTCTGAATGTTTTCCCTTCTCATTAATATTAATGAGAAGTCTTAATTTCAATAAAGTTGAGTTTATGTATATTTTCTTTTAAGATATATTTTTGGAGTCTTTTTTAAAAGAAATTCTTTCCTGCTCTGAAATCTTAAAGCTATCCTTTTCTTTTGCTTTTCTGAAAATTCTACAGTTTTTCCTTTCACATCAAATATTTCATAGGTCTAGAACTAATTTGTATATATGATTTGAGATAAGTTTTCAATTTACTATTTTCTGTAAGACTGCTAACTCTCCAAGGAACATTAAAGGAAAATGTATATCTCCAATAATAACTTTTATATATCAAGTTTTCATATATTTCTGGGTTCCCCAGTTTGTTCCACTGGACTGTTCCATATTCTGCAAAAAAAGATCATTGTCACCATTATTCTGATTTTATAGTACATTTAAAATTTTTATACAAGTCCCCCATACTAATAGTCTTTTTTAGGGGTATCTTTTGATTTTTCATGTGATTTTATAGTCTCCTTGTCAAATTCTATTCATAATACTGTGGGGATAGCTATAGGAATTGCATTGCATTGATACTGTTATATTTTTTAGTCCTCCTATCCATGAATAAGGTATATTTCTCCACTTATATCATAATATCTTTTAATACATTCATATAATTTTCTCCTGTGTCTTGCATATTTTTGTTAGATTTATTTTACATTTTTTCTTGCATTTGATTCTGGTATGGAGAAATGAATTGTTCATACACATATTAATTTTGTGTCCAGAAACTTTATTCAATTATCTCAATTTGAATAATTTATAGGTCTTTTAAGTATTCTTTGAAGATAATCATAGCACATCAGAATGATAGTATTTTCTTCACTCCTTTGTTATCTTTATGACTTATAATTTTTCCTTTCATTACACAATTGGTTAGGATTAAAATGTAATGTTGAGCTGGGCGTGATGGTGCCCACCTATAATCTCAGTACTTGAGAAGCTGAGACAGGAGGATTGTAGGTTCAAGGTCAGGCTCAGGAACTTAATAAAAACTGGCTGGGGGTGTAACTCAGAGGCAGAATGCCCTTGGGTTCAATCTCCAGTCCCAAACAACAACAACAGAAAAGTAATGTTGAATATAAATAGTAAAAGCAAGCATCTTTTACTTGCTCTTAATTTTAAATAGAACTATTCAGTATGTTGTTTGCTCTGAGGCTATTTTAAATACCCTATAACAGTTAAGGAAGTTTCCTTCTATTCTTAGTTTATAATAATGTATTTTAAATAAAATAATCAATGGATATTAAATTTTATTGAATATATTTCTACTTCTCCTGGAATAATTATATGCTATTTCTCCTTTAATCTGTTAATGAGTTAAATTACATTTATTGATATTATAATATTTTATCAGTCATTTGCTAATGTTTTGCTTAAATTTTATATCAATGTTTATAAGTGAAGTTGGGCTGTGACATTACATTTAGCTTATCTTATTAGGTTTAAGTGTCGAAATGTACTAGCTTCATAAAATGAGTTATGGACTCTTATTTCTTCTTTTTTAGTACTGGGGCATTCTACCTCTAAACTATACCCCCAGCCCTTTCTTTTTCCTTCTATCCTTCCTTCCTTCCTTCCTTCCTTCCTTCCTTCCTTCCTTCCTTCCTTCCTTCTTTCTTTCTTTCTTTCTTTCTTTCTTTCTTTCTTTCTTTCTTTCTTTCTTTCTTTCTTTCTTTCTTTCTTTTTGGTGGTACTGGGATTCCTGGAAACCCTTCTACCTCCGGGGTACTCTCCCAGACCTGTTTTATACTTTTTATTTGAAACAGGGTCTCTTAAGCCAGCGAAGCTGGCTTCAAACCTGCACGATCCTCCTGTCTCCACCTCTGAAGCGCGGGGATTACAAGCGTGCACCACCACACCTGGCCCCTATTTTCTTATTCTTTATTTTGAAACAGGGTCTCACTGAGTTGCAAAGGTCCTCATAAAGTAGTAGCTGAGGCTACTTGTGAACCATGATCTCTAATGCTGGACTTACAAGTGTGCACCACCATCTGGCTCTATTTTCTCTTATAATACCTGTAATGAATTTATGTAATTTTGCAATGGCACTTTCACTAAATGCTTGAAATCATTCATGGGTATGAATTTCTGGGCCTGATATTTTACATATAGAATAATTTTAAGCCATGGGCTTAGTTTCTTCAATTGTTATAGACCTGTTTATATTTTCTGTTTTGTTTTTGATAAGTTTTGGCATTTTGAAGGGATTTTTTCATTTTATAGGTTTTCAAGTTCACTGTAATTTTGCTGATAATAGTTTCTGTATCATGTCCCATCTTATATGCCTTACATTTTGAAAGTTCTCTGACAACCTCACCAACTATTAACAATTATTTTGGTCTTTTGGAAGTATTTACTTAAGACTTTGCTGATTCTCTCTACTGAACATAGTTCTAATTTTAATTACTTTACTCTTATTTCTTTCCTTTAACTATTATTTGGCTTATACCAATACTTTCTATTTATAAGTTAGAATAGGCTTAGTTTATGAATTTGTAATATTCATTAAAATATAAGCATTTCTGTCTATAAATTTTTTATAATTATAATTTTAGCTACATCTCAAAGTTTTGATATGTAGTATTTTTTAATAGTGTTTAGTTTTAGACATTTTTAATTTACATTATATTCTCCTGTGTTTCTGGATTTTTATTTGCACATTGCAATTATGCATGAGAGTGAGGTTCAGAGTCATACAAACAAACCTACACACAGGTCTTGGTTTATTAAGTTCCTACCCTGCTACCCACCCCTCCTCATACATACCGGTGAAATTGGTAGCAATATCGTCAGACAGGGGCACAGCATCATTTAGACCGCTTCTTTCATCAGTTCTTCCTTCTTCCCACCTGCCTCCCCTAGTCCCTCCCACTATTCTACTGGTCTCTCCACTCAGTTATCTAAAGTTACTTTTGCTTCCTGTTTCTCCCTCACTCTTACATATGACCCTTGACTTTCTGAGACAGGCTAATCTAACTTAGAATCGTCTCTAGTTCCCTCTATTTTCCTCCACATGACATAAGTTGTTCTTTATGACTAAGTAGATTTTATTGTGTGTGTGTGTGTGTGTATACATATATAAGCATAATAACATGTCTATATAATGTTTTTTGGTGGTGCTGGGGTTCCTGGAAACCCTTCTACCTCCGGGCTACATTCCCAGACCTATTTTTATATTTTTATTTGGAAACAGGGTCTCTTAAGCCAGCGTGGCTGGCTTTGAACCTGTGGGACCCTCCTGTCCCTGCATGATCCTCCTGTCTCTGCCTCCCAAGCGCTGGCATTACAAGCATGCGCCACCACGCTGACTACCTGTCTATATAATTTTTGTTAAACATGTATCTGTTGATGGGCACCTCCATGGCTTCAGCTCTACTGCTGTAAACATGAATATGCATGAATCACCATAGTATTCTCTCTTTAATTTTCCTTCTTGGCATGTGAACTATTTATAAGTCTTAATTTTTTTTTATTTTCAAGTGATTCTTTTCTAATTATTCATATTTTGTTATCCATCTTAGTTGCACAGCAGTCATAGTCTATATAATACACATTATTTTAAATTTGTTCAGACATTGTTTAATGTTCCTTATTAATGTGGGAAAAAGTTGTTATTCTCCAGTTGCCGCTACAGAGTTTAATAAGATCAAGCTTTTTAATTTTTCTATTAACTGTACAAGGTCTTGGGTTAAATGCCTACCACTGTTAAAAATTTTTTTATATCATGTATATCCCTATGATTTTTTTTGTTTTGCTTAATGTATTTATTAGTGCAATATTGAGAATATTTCAGTCTCTCACTATGAAGTCAAAATTTTCAGTTTCTCCTTGTAGTTCTATCTGTTCTCGTTTTATTTATTCTGAAGTAACATTATATGCATATAAGTTTAGAACTGTTAAATCTTAAAAGCCGGACATGGTGGTGCACGCTTGTACTCCCAGCGTTTGGGAGGCCGAGACAGGAGGATCGCACAGGTTCAAAGCCAGCCTCAGCTACTTAGTGAGGCTCTCAGCAACTTAGTGAGACCCTGTTTCCAAATAAAATATAAAATAGGTCTGGGAGTATAGCCCGGAGGTAGAAAAGCCCCTGGGTTCCACCCTCAGCACCACCACACACAAAAAAAAATTGTTAAATCTTCCTGGTGAGTGAAGTTTTTATCAATATGTAGTGAAACTTTTTATCTCTGGTAATGTTTTGTGCTTTAAAGTCAACTTAATCAGATAATACTAATAAAGATGTATAAGCCTTTTGTTTAGTATCTGACATTTTTTTCATCTTCTAGCTTTAATCTTTCCCTTTGCTTTTGATCACTTCTTGTCTTCTATACAGTACGGAAGTGAACTGTTCCTTTTTTAAACTTTTTTGTCTTAACTGAAAAATTTATTCACTTTATATTTATTGGGATCACTGGTAGAGTTGGACTTATTCTACCATTTTATTTTATGTTTTCTGTTGGTGTTACTTCTTTTTTCTCACTCTGTTCTATTTTTTTGCCTTATTTTGGATTAATTTTACCCTCTAAACGTATTCATCATTTTTTGAATTGTATCAAAATTATGATCCTATTTCTTGTTATTTTAGGGCTACCTGAGAAATTTTATAATGTATATTTAACAGAATAAGTATAAATATATTTTTCATCTAAGTAAGTCAAGAAATTTAGGATCTAAGTAGTATGATCCCATTTATTACTAAAGGCTATCATTGTCTAGTGATTAGAAATGTTTGAAATCAGACATTGTTACTATTGGTATAGCTGATATTTATTTGGATTTACCTATATATTAATATGCTGCTTTTTCAGTTTTGGAAAATATCAAATTATAATCTCTTGACTATTGCCTTTTCTCTATTCTGTCTACTATGAAGAATAGCCAGATGGCAGGGAACTTCATGGAAGCTGGTGCAATCTCTAATGTCGGGTCTCCCCCGTCCTCGTATTCCCATCAGCAGAACTAGAACCTCATATTCCAGGGCAGATTCTCAATCTTGGGCTATGCAGACTGTTAGTTCATGGTCACCTTTAAGTTAAAAGGCATAAGGGTAGAGTCAGGCTCATGATCATACTGGGTTAATTGCAAGCCAAGTAATCAGAGAGAAGAGATAAGAGACTATGACCCACTGCAAGAGCAGCTAGCCTTGCCCCCCAGCTTGCCAATTCTGCCCCTTTGGGGCTCCGCTGTGCTCTTGTGCCAGGCCACATATGTCCTGGAGATTGTCCACCCCTAAAGGAGCTTGAGTAGCTTTCAGTTTTTGCAAGCAAGATTCAGTTCAGAATGCCTGAACCCCACTTTCTGTATCTGTGAGTTGGGACATCTCACTAACAAAATTGAAAAAGCAAAGTACAGTGGGAAGAAACAAAAATACAAATGACAAAATGAAAGCACCTTCCCAGTCCGAAGAGAACTAGCAAAACACTGGTTGTGTCGAAGGGCCTGGTGTTCATGGGCAAGAGCATATTTTGTTTTTAAAACAGAGGGAATTCCTGTCCATGATCTCTTTAAGAAACTATTCACCTCCTCTCCCACTCATATCTGTTAGCTAGCTTTCTCACTGTATAATTAGTGCATGTATCGAGTGTTCATATTCTTTGACACTAAGTGGATGGGAATTTTAAAGGGAGCTGACATTTATTGAATATTTTACGACGCATTGTCTACTTTTTACATACATGACCTCATTTATTCCATCCACATAGCAGCACCACAATATTGAGTTAGTAGGCTCATTCTATAAATGAGGAAACTGAGGTTCAAAGAACTGATGTGACTTAGAGCTAGAATTTGAGTCCAGGTTGATTTGACCAAAAAAAAAAAAAAATCCACGCTCTTTCAGTCTTACCACATCCATTCTATATGTCAACAATGAGTTCTAACATGGAGAAGTCATCAGGGAATATTCCCCACATTGATCGTGTCACTGGACTACACAAAACCATTTGCTGGGCCTCAGGGGCACCAGTTACCCCTCATTGGGTAGGTATTTTGGAAAGAAAGAAGACATCTAATGCATTGTTCCTGGGGTTACTAAATAAGGAGACTAGGTAGCTTCTAGAACATAGTAGACACTTATTAGATAAACTCAAAACTACAGGTTCCAACAGAGGCCAGATGGGGCCATAAATGAGTGGAGCAGGCTAGATGGGGGTGTTCGTTTGGGGACCAGAGCCCAAGTCCCAGTTATCAGGGACTTGCTACAATGTAGGAAAACAGGCTAATCTTTTATCATCTTCCAGTTTTTCCAGGGTCTAGAAATCTGGATTTCTGAGTGACATCTCTAGATTTTTCTCACATTACCTGTCATTAGTCAGAATCTAGTGTGCAAGCAGTCATCAGCCCCACTCTGATTTTCTTTTCCTTCCTAGCTCCTTGGGGGAGGCAAAATGGTGCCTAGAAGCAACATGGGGCACAGGTAGGCAGAGCTGGGAGTTGGGAGGGAAATCCAGGCTTGTGTTCAAGAGGAGACTTGTCATCTTTCAGTTGGGAACTCTGATCATCATCTTGGCTTGAGTTATAGGCCTGCTCAGTAGACTTCTTTCTCATATCCCCTGGCATTTTGGGGTTCACACATGTAGACGTAGGGAAAGGACTGAGTTTGTTTTGTGTGTTTCCTATGATCACATCCTTACTCAATGCCCTTGCATTGAGTCTCAAGGTCATGGTTTGCAGAGGAGAAAGAAAATGTATGATTCCTTGAGACCTGCCAACAATGCATGAAATCAGTCCTAGAAGTCGTGAAACTTAAGTCATGGCTCCATTTGTACTCTGGCGTAAACACTGCCAATTTTTCATCAAGATGGAAAATGAACACAGCTTTTTCCAGAAAGCGCCCCAGTGATTCTTCACTATCAGCCTCCTTCTCTACATCTGGGCCTGTTTCTCTATCTTATCTCCTAAGGTCCAAGCCCTAGGGCAGCAGCTTCTAAGCTACAAGACAGGTGCAAAGGAAAGATGGGCAACGCTGGAGTCAGACAGTCCTGCTGTGGCAGACTGTTTGATTCTTCTTGCATCTTTTCTGAAGGAGGGGTGTCTCACCTCACTCTGCTGACTATGGGCTTTGCCACTTTACTCTCTTAGGCCAATGGAAGGCAAGTAGACTTGGCATACTATTTGAACCAAAGCTTTACATGTGTGGTTCACGGCCCCCTTTCCCTCTTCCCCTCATCTCTGAGAATGGACATCTCTCACATGGGAGATGCTCCTTCCACCCGAGTCCTTGAATAAGATGCTGCATGAATACAGCGACCTGCTACATGAACATGAACTAACTGTATGTGTCATGAACTTTGAGGATTGGGAGTGTTTTTTATATTTCAAAGCTGACTAATGCTCCTGGCTTTGCCACTGTGGGCATCATGATCTTCAGAAAGTTGCTCTATTGATTCAATCCCAACATCCACTGATGGTTACTACATGATAGATCCTGTTTAGAAATTGGCAATCAAAGAGGAGTATAATAAGTTCCCGCCACAGGGAGCTCTTAGTGTAACTATTAAGGGCTATCACAAAGGTCAGGGAGAAAGGCCCCCTGGCTCAGTCTGTGAGATCAGGGATACCTGCTGGAACTCTTAGTGTGGTTACTTTCTGGAAGTAGAGATGCTAAGTATTTAGGCACACATAAGCCAGAGTAAAAAAATACAGGAAAAATATTTTCTTGAAGAGAAAGTAGCTTAGCTGACAAACACACTGAGGGCTGCTTAGGAAAAGGCTGGGGCCATATGGCTTCTAAAGTCCTGCCCTCTCTTCTTGTACTGAACCTCACAGAGAAAAGTCAAGCCCATAATCAGTCAGTAGTAGCCTTGGACTGTTTTTTGACATCTAAAGTCTACCGTGCATTGTTTTGCTTTGGGTCTGTCTAGCAGGAAACTGGCACCTTTCACAATGGACCTGGTTCAGAGGATCCCACTATCATCGTCCTGTGCACAAAGGCCAGGAAGGGGAGAGGCTCAAGCCCAGACCACTCCCTCTTCACCATGGTCGACAGAGAATGAGTGATTCTGAGTGAGGAATTGACTCATGTTTCCGCATGCATCAGACCAAGCACAGAGCAGAATGGGGTGCCCAGGTTAATCCCAGAGTCTGTCTGGGTAAGTGAAGCATGATAGAAAAGTAATATGGAGGACTTGCTCCTGGGTAATAGAGTCCAAATAGGAAAGAGACGGGAAAGGTGCCAGAGGTCCCAGTGCTAAGTCCTGTAGATAACTCCCAAATAGCTTCCGGGTATCTCAGTACAGGCCTCACCATGCCCAGTCACTTTTATTTTTCTGCTTTTCTTTCTTTTTCAATTAATTTACTTAGGCTGCCAAGGATTGAACCTGGAAGCATTTTATCTCTGAGCTACACCCCAAGTAATAGTTTTATTTAATTTTACATTATTTTATTTTTTGTTGTACTAGGAATTAAACACAGAGGTTTGCTACCTCTGAGCAATACCCTTAGTTCTATTTTTTTTTTATTTTTTTATTTTTTTTACTTTGAAACACAGGCTCGCTTGATTGCCAAGGCTGGCCTTGAACTATGATACTCCTGTCTCAGTCCCCTAAGTACTGGTATTACAGATGTGCCAGCATGCCCAGCTTTCCTTTCTGCTTTAGTTATTACTAAGCACAGAGGATTTCTGCTGTGTTAACCGAGACTGATTCGCTGGCTTCCTGTCTCTGTCCTTCTTGCCCGAGAGCAAGAGCGTGGGGCTCCCTCTCACCGATTCTCCTGGAATCTTGACAACCTGCTGTGTACCACACTCTGGGGCAGAGCACTGATAAAATGAAGTTTCTGCTTCTTGGAGCTTCCTTTCTTCTGGAGAATCTTCGGATGCCCTCCTTGGGTGTGGCATTATTCGACATTCTCACTGAGGCAGTACCCCAAGGCCTAGCTGGCCCCAACTTTCTGGGGTTCCTCTCTGAGGTTTGCTTCCTGTGTGTGTCCGTTTTCTAGACTTTGATGATAGCTGTGTGAGGTAGCCATTGTTGATCTTCTCTCAGAGCAAGGGCACTGAGGCTCAGAGACCAGGGGTTCCTTGGAGAAAGAGGGTCCTAGGCTGGTGAGGACCGCTGCTGCCCTGGGTCCTCGAGCCTCACACAGCTTCACCTGCCTGCTCTCGGCTGGGAGGCGAGCTCCTGTGGGCTCCCCAGCATACTTCAGAAATAGTCCCTTTGTCAGTTCTTGCCAGATGAGACAGCACGGGTAAACTTTGAGAACATCATGCTCGGTGAAATAAGCCAGATGCAGAAGGCCGAATAGCACACGATTCTACTTTATCAGTTAACTCAACAGTCAAATCCATAGCAGCAGATTGTGGAATGGTGGAGGCCAGGGCTAGAGGAAGGGCGGAAGGCCTCCGCTGTTCAGTGGGAATGCAGTGTCAGACGCAAGGTGAATCCACTTTAGAGATCACCGGTACAGCATGCTGCTCATGGTTAATAATAGGGCACCACAGGATGAGCACAGAAAGATGTTAGGAGGGCAGATCTCCTATCACTTCATGTTATAATAATAATAGAATTCCTTCTTTTCTCCAGAGAGTTGGAGGTGCAGGCCAGGGTGGTGGTGGGGAAGGCCCTCTACAGTGCTCAGCTGGGTCATGTTACCCATCCGGTCAACAAGTGTTTACTGGACCGTGCCAGGTACTCTTCTGGGCACTGGGGGAGCAACGGCAGATCAAGTAGATAAAAATGACAAACTGTGTGCCTCCTATGTCTCTGTGGGAATTGGATTCCGGAGGGGAGGCAACCAAAATAAGTAAACAAGCATCAGAAACAACTCAGGCTAAGACAAGGCTCTGGAGGAAACAGATGGAGTGGTGCCATGGTACCTTGGGGCTGATTTTTAGATCTGGTGGCCTCTATGAGATGGTTGCATTTGAACCGGGGCCTGCAGGATGAGCGTAGCCAGCCATGCAAAGAACTGAGAAGCAGGCGTCACACACAGAGAGGACTGCAAGTGCAAAGGCCTGAGGTTAGAGGGGCCTGTTGATTCAGAGCAGAAGGGAGGTGAGTGGCCAGAGCATTGTGAATGGGGAGTCCTGGGAGAGGGCGGGAGGCAGCTGATTTCTGGGCCTGCCATGCCACATGAGTACTTTGGGCTTTACTCTATGAGCAATGGTAAGCTAAGGAAGGATTTTAAGCAGGGGGTTGGGGGATAAAGTAGCAGCCACCTATCCTTTTTGTTTTCAAAAAGGTTACTCTAAGCCCAGTGTAGTGGCACACACTTGTAATCCCTGTACTTGGGAGGCTGAGACAGGAGGATCACAGGTTCATGGACATCCTCAACAACTGGTGAGACTTTCATCAACCTAATGAGACTCTGTTTCAAAATAAACACATACACATGCGCACGTGCGCGCGCGCGCACACACACACACACACACACACACACACACACAACCACTCTAAGCTGGATGTGGTGGCACATGCCTGTAATTCTAGTACTTGGGAGGCTGAGACAGGAACATTGCAGGTTTGAGGTCAGCCTTAGCAACTTAGGGTGACCCTCAGCAACTTAGCAAGGTCCTATTTCAAAATATAATAAAAATAAAGTAGTCTAGGAGTGTACCTTGGGGTAGAATGCCCTGGGCTCCATTCCCAGCACAAGAAAATATTAAAACATATCACTTCAGCCAATGAATGGAGAATGGACTGGAGGGATCGGAAGTAGAAGTGCGAGCACCTTGGAAGGCCCAGGAGGGATGCGGATCAGGCGTGATAGAGAAGTGGCAGTGGACGGAGGTGGGAGAAAAGACCTGAGGTCAGTTCTGGAGGTGGCCTGGTCACACATGGCGATGGACTGGGGGTGTGAGGTGTGGGAGAGCTGGATCCTGAGCACTTCAGCCTGAAGAGTCTAGTAGTGGAAGGGGACCTTCTGATGATACGGAAAAGCTGGTGAGAGAGCAGGCCTGGGGCTCATGGAGAGGGGAAATTGAGATGTTGATTGGACATGCAAGTGGGGATAGGTGCCCACCTCTATCAGGAGCTCTTCTGGGTAGAGGAGCCTTTGAAACCACACATGGTGAGACACATGTGGGAGAGATGGTATGCACACATGTGGCTGATACTCTAAGAAATCGACTTTTCTACAAGCAAGAGGATTTGTTTAAGGTTGGGTGAAGTAAGAAAAACAAAGCAAGTTCTTGTTTTTGCAGATGGTGTTCTCTTTTCTTGAAAACATAACTGTTTTCCCACACCTTAGGAAGCTGCTTCTTCAGAAGGCAGAGAGGTTCTGAGGACAGGCAGGGCCCTGAAGCCCGGCCCTCCACTATCCCCACACCTTCTCATTGTTGGGCCATCCCAGAAGGCAGGAGCTGTAAGACTTCCGTGCCACAGAATGGGAGAAAATGACATTAGCGGGCATCTAATATTATTGCTTCCTGGGCAAATCCCTCCACTGCCGTGGTCTACTGCTGATGTGTAGGAGGAACATTTCACAAGCTGTGGGCACACCCTCCTGGAGCTGCACCTAAATACATCACTGTCAGCTTGAGCAACCCGATGGCCAAACCCAAGAGGCACAAACCGCAGCCCAAGGGCCAAATCCACCTGTCTTCTGTTTTTGTAACATTTTCTTGCCTTCAGCCACAGCCATTCATGGATACATCCTCTACAGCAGGATCAACTCACTGCGACAGCGACCATTTGGCACTTTAAACTGTAAGGGGTTATCTGGCCCTTTACAGAGTAAGTTTACTGACTCCTGGTAAAAAACCAATAGGCCCAGAAGTGTGCCCCCAGAACTCCGTGGTTGCCTTTCTCCGTTATTGCTTTGGCATCCTAGATCAGTTCCCTGAGTGTTATGGTTAGAACAGAATGTCCACGAGGGGATCGTGTATTAATGTTCAGAGTTGGTAGAATCAGGTCGTGAGGGTTGTAATTTTATCAGTGGAAACATTTATTATAATGGATTTACTGGGTGGTGCCCGAGGCAGGTGGGGAATGGCTGGCGGAGGTGGGTCCCTAGGGATGAGGCCTTAGGGACTGTGTTTATGTTCTTAATCCCTTGCTCTCTTCTGGCTTCCAACCTCCACGATGTGAGGCAGAGCCCTTGCTTCCTCCTCTCTCCTCTTCCCACTGCCATGCCTTGAGTTTGGCAGACCTAGCCTGACATGAACTGAACCTCTAAAATCAAATAACCTTCCCTTCCTCTAAGTTGTGTGGTCAGTTGCTTTGGGTTCCACAGTGAGAGTGCTACCTAAGACACGGGCAGGGCTTTTTCAGTGGACTCCAGGTAATAGAGCAACCCTAGGGAGTCGGGGACAGGCGAGGCATCTAAGGGCATCCCACATCCAAGTGACTTTGAGCCTGGAAGATAGATTTGGTCCTAGAAGATCCTTCAGGACCCAGCACTGCTGAGCCGCTGAGTCATTCCAGCATTGCCATCTACTCCAGTGGCAAGAGAATGTCCAGTGCTCTGCCACGATGGCCACTGAGACACATTCTCATCTCAGTTTCTCCCTCTAGGTCTTTGTGTGTCCATTCCTACCTACTACTCACTCTCTGTTTTGGGTTAATTCCTCCGTTAGAGTTCGGTTGGCCTTGTGAGATGGCATCTCCCTTTGGAGTGGAGCTTTCTGGCTAGATGGAGTCAGAGGTCACTAGCAGGCCCACCCCCTGCCCACCCCTGGGCTCTGGGGCTCTCCTGGGCCACACACAGGATCATGTAACAGCATCTGCGGCAGGACTCTGCTGTCAGAGAGGAATGGGACTGCCAGTGTTCTGCGGCTGGATCTGCTCTGCATTTGATGACCGGACTTTGTTTCCTTCGGGTGGGTTGAAATAGTCCTCAGTGCACCCGTATCCAGGGTGGGTGTCAGCCAGGCCTGGTAGGAGGGTACCTACTGCACATACCCTAACACCCATCACCAGTTAAATGTCCATTTCCTAGTGGCCATGTTTCTTACCAGGACCTAAGGTAGTGTCTGGCCAGGGAAGCGTCCTGCATCTGAGTTTTTAGGGGAGGTTGTCTGTTCTCTCTCTTCAGTAGGACATTGCTCTCCCCAATATTTCCACCTATCTTGGCTTTTCCAGGAAGTTCACAGAGATACATCTGCCGTCCCCACTCCCCAAAACTCAGCAAAGCATGAAAAATTCAGTCATTTGGCTCATTTAGATTTTCCAGATGTCGGATGTTGGGCAAGAGATACATGCGATGCTGACAGCTGGCACATTTTACCTTCCACCCACGTGCTTGACATTGTGCAGATGTAGGCATTTGAGAAAGAAGACTGATTTGTTTTATTAATGAAAAAGTTATGAAATAACACCGGAGAAACTTGACGGGTCCCACATGATCCCACTATTCTCACACAATAGCCATTGCTACTTTTGCATATTCCCTTCTTGGCACTGTCCATTCTAGACTCTGTCTCAGTCCATTTTATATTGATATGACAGCACACCTGAGGCTGGGTAGTTGATAAAGAGGTTTGTTTGCTCACAGTTGCGTAGATGAGGAAGTCTATGAGGGTGGCACCAGAATCCATTGGGTTTCTGGTTAGGGCCTCGTGTCCATCATAACATGGCAGAAAGGTGGAAGGGAAAGTGGGTACATGAAAAGAGAAAGACCTGAGCACCAGACTTGATGCCCAACACTCCACTCTCTCAGCAGCTAATCCAGGAGAGCTGCATCCTCCCTCTTAATGACCAAACCACTGCTCAGAGGACCGAGCACCTCTCAATGCTGTTCCATTGGGGACAAAATCAAAATTGCAGCATGAGTTTCGAAGGGAACAAACCACTTCTAAACCATAAAAGCCATATATAAGTCTAATTTAAACACAATGTTTCCACCACTTGGTATTCGTTTCTTTTTTCTTTTATCAGACATATTCTCCCTCTGTTTCCACATTTTCTTTAAATTATTGATCTTAATGACTTCCTAATAGTATTTTGGAATGGACATATAATTTCCTAAGTGTAGGGCGTGGTCTTTAATTTTAGACAGCCTCCTTTAAACCCTAATGGTTCTGTGAACTTGGGAAAGTTGGTAATTTAATCTCCCTGAGTTTTGGTTTCTATATCAATAAAATGAGTCAATAGTAACCGCTTAGGGATGTTGGCAAGGTTAAAAATGAGATAATATTATGTATGTATCAATCAAGAAAGGATGTTATGTTGTACTAACAAACAATTCCCCCAGGTCTCTGGCTTAAAAAGTAAGTTTATTTCTTTCTCATGGTGCATGTGCATCCTAGGTTGATTAGTGGTGGGGGGGGCGGGCATGACTGCTCATTATAGTTGCTTAGGTACTCAGGCTGACAAAGCAATCATGTCACTTCTGTTTACAACTCACCTGAAGGCATCACGGGCTCCACTCACCAACAAAGGAGACCTGGTACAATTATAACTGGTATCTCAGAAAAGGAGAACTAGACATATTTGATAGTTTCTACAATATGAAATTGTAGAACTCTATATTATTATTCTTAGTATTTCCACAATATATACAGTTGCTTCAGTGCCCCAGTATCCATGGGGGACTGGTTTCAAGATCCCTCAAGGATGCCAAAATCCAGGAGGCTGAAGTCCCTTATACAAAATGGCAGGGTATTTGCAAATCATCTATATCCATCCTCCAAGCACTTTAAGACATCTCTAGACTACTTATAACATCTAAAGCAATGTAAATCCTATGCAAATAAATGTTATATTGTGCTGGTAAGGAATAGTGATTTTTAAAACACCCGTGTATGTTCAGCAGAAAGGGAATTTAAATTTTTTTTTTACCATGATTAGTTGAATTTGTAGATGTGACACACATCAATATAAAGGAGTGATTGTTTAAAAAATTGTAGGATACACATGAAGTTCTTAATGCAGTGCTCCAGGAACACACAGTAAAGGGAAGACCCTATCATTATTGCTACTTTTGTTATTTATTTTTTTTAATTTATTTTTATTGGTGCATTGTAATCATACATCACATTGGAATACAAGACTTGAGAGGATATACAAGCACACATCATCCAATTAGCCCTCATCCACTCCCCATCCCATTCCCTCCCCCTCCCTCAATCCCATGCTTGTTTGGTGATTAACTTTGATACTTTTGTTTATGTACCTCCTGTGTTTTAAAGATGCTCCATCCTCCCCTATTCCATACCCTCTGATTGGTCACCTTAATTGCTTCGATATAGGGCCCTTTCTATAACTCGACCTCTTCCTGATGCCCCTTTCCTCCTAGTTATTGCTGATTAGGGGAAGCATGTGGTTTTTATTTTCTGCGATATTTCTCTGTGCATGCTGCGTTGCAAGTACCGATCCCACTCTTGATGGCCCCAGTAGTGGCCTGGCTACCTGGTGGACTGATCCAGACCTTGCTGGCTCAAGCAGCAGCCTTGCCTCATGGGAGGCCCCGATTCTGGCCTCTCTGGCCCCGGTACTGGCCTAACCCTTCAGCAGGCTTCGATCCCGGCCTCGGAGGCCCCAATAGAGGCTTTGCCTCAAGGCAGGCTCCGGTGCCTGCCGCTGGCCCTGTCACTGGCCTACCCCTTGGCAGGCTCCAATCCAGGCCTCGGAGGCCCCAGCACCGGCCTTGCCTCACGGCAGGCTCCAATCCCGGTCTCGGAGGCCTCAATAGCGGCCTTGCTTCATGGAAGGCTCCAATGCTGGGTACTTTTGTTATTTTTTAGAACTGTTTTTGCTATTCTAGGTAGTACTTTGATGAACATATTTATGCAGAATTTTTTTGCTTCTATTGTTTTCTAATGATTGATTTTCAAGTGTTGAATTAAATACCTAAGCCTTGGGGTCAGGCAGAGGAGGATTCCTATTATTACTGGAAAAAATAAACTTCCTGGATGAGAAATCAAGGCCAGAAGTTATAATGGCGGTAATAAAAAATCATCTAGTTTATTAATTTGTTGGAATATAAGTTTTCAAAAATAGGTTCTGTGATGATCCTCTGGGTTTTCAGCCTACGATGAGCTCTATCTTTTTGTCCCAGGTGTTTGTCAACAGATAAATAAAATGTGGTATATACACACAGCAGAATTTTACTCAGCCATAAAGAAGAACAAAATTATGTCATTTTCAGGAAAATAGATGGAACTGGACAATATTATGCTGAGATGAGTCAGTCTCCGAATGTCAAGGATGCTTTCTCTCATTTGTGAAAGCTAGAGAGAAAATAGGAAACACACAGAATTTTAAATAATGCAGAGAAACACCTGCAAGGTAGTTGCAGGGAGTTAGGGGTGAGAGTTAGGGAGGGGGAGAGTCAGAACTGGGGAAGGAAAGAGTTCAAATAATATGGGGCAAGAGGAGGAAGGAGTGGGGAGCGGGCTGGGATGTAGAGGGAAATATATCAAGAGCTGTGTGTATGCTGTTAACATATTGAACTTCAGTACAATGTATAATCACAAAGCACCAATAAAATAACTCTTAAAAAACCTCTTTATTATGGTAAGAACTTTCATATTCCTATCTCATCTAAATGTACTTCCTGATTAAGACTGCAATATTTAGATGACTAATGAAAAAATAAAGCTTAAACCTCTGTTTCTTTAAACAAAACTTCTAATTTGTATTTTTAGATAGTAACCAGAGGTGTTGAATTTGGAATTTTCTTATGGTGTGCCCCACCTTCTACAGCTACAGTTTAATTTGTGTTGGGATGCTAGTGTAGAGAAAACACTCTTCGTGCCTGACTGGTGTGTGCTTTTGGCATTGCTGTGTTATCACTAGTTGGGTGTCCTGGAGGTCTGGCCCCTGATGATATCACTCACGAGAACCCAGCAGAGTTGCAATGGCTGCTTTTGTGGAGACAGTAAGAGTATGCACATTTTACACAACACACAGGGCCATGGTCCAGCTCCAGACCCACGTCTAGCCTGAGACCCCAGGCTAGAACTCACGTAGCTTTGCTTCTGACTCTGAACAAGCTACCTAGCAGTGTGCATGCCTTCACTGATTCCCTGGTGAGACACACACAACAATATCTTGGCATCAACTAGGTACAGCATAAGCTCAATATCCCTTCTTCTGCGCAGAGGCGAAATATCCTTATGGCTTTTGCTAAGCACAGTCATATTGGAAAGAGGATGCTTGTGGATTTGTCTATTAAATATTTAGATGAATGGTTTGCAGCCCTCCGTGTGTATTGGGACCGCCTGGGGGACTGTGTAAACACTGGAGGGATTCTCATTTAATTGAGCTGGACTGTGGGCTGGCCACTGGGATTGTTAAAAGCTCCCCAGGTGATTCAGCACAGTTTGAGAACTGTTGACAAGGCTGGTGGTCCTCAAACCCTAGTAGTGCCAGATTCCCCCAGGGGCTTGTTAAAACCCAGGTTGCAGGTATCCACCTCAGGGGCCTCTGATTGGGTGTTCAGCGGATGTGGAGTCAAGTTCACCTGATGCTGGTGGTGGTCCCGAGTCCTCAGTCCGAGGGCCACTGGGGGATGGTCCTGTCACTCTCCGTGCACCTGTCCCCAGGTGAAAGGGCTTAAAAGAGGGAAGCCGGAGCAGGGCTTTGGGAGGAAGGGGAAAAAACACTGTCCTCTTAGTACTGTCCCTGGACTGAGACCTGTGAGACTTTCTTCAGTTGCTTTCTGTCTCTATAGACCGAACCTCACAGTGACAGCCTGCTCCTTAGCTATTTTCTTATATTTTAAGTACCAGCCGCAAGCTGAAGCACTTAGACTGGGCCCGGCTCCATGAGCTTGTGCCTTCAGCCCTCCAGTGACCCGGAGACATCAGTCTACCTCCTTTTACTACCCTGTGAGTGCGGTTATTTGTGGCATGTCCTCTTCCTGGCTGCTCGGGTTGTGACGTGCTGACTGTGGACCTGTACGTGGCGTCCGCGACTTCCAGGAAGGAATGGTGGGCTCTGGCAGGCCCTGACCCGGTGACCAGAGCAGCGTGAGGCGGGGGCAGGCGACATGTGTAGTAGCAGCAGGGTGGCGCGAGTAGCAGAGAAGCAGCCAAAGTCACTCTGTGCTCAAATATCCCAAACAAAGCCAGCTGGCCTTATGGTACCTGGAGCAATCTAAGGACAAAGGAGGGGACTTTTTTCCTCTGTTTTTATCCAGATAAATGCAGTCTCGAGGAGGAGGTGTGTGTGGCACTGGGGAGCTTGGGGAAGGGATAAGGATAGGACTCTAACATTTGTGCATATTATCGGAATGACTGGCGTGTACATTCTGCGCGTGGCAAGGGGGTAATTTAATCATCCAGCATTTACAGAAGGGAGATGCTCAGTTCTATAGACCTGCTTTGGCAGACAAAGCATCTCAGAATTAACGAGAGCCACGGCAGTAGCGATCACACAACATGGACTCCGTGCCAGGTGCTCTACTAATGCCTTACGTACACTAACTCATTTCATCCCCACATCGACCCGGGGCGGGAGGGAGTTTACTGTTCCCATTGCATAAATGAGTAAACAGAGGCAGGAGCAGGGCATGGCACATGCTGAGGCTGCAAGCTAAGGTTCTGAACCCAGCACCACTGCGACACCATTGCACGCTTGTAATGCTCTGGTCCCAGGCTCCACGTTCTTAGTCCCAGAGGGTCTGTGTGTGAAGATTCTGGCACCGACCCAAGACGCAGAGCCGAGTTCTCGCCCTGCCTGCAGTTGGGCTCTGTGGACTGAAAGCAGGGCCTTGGCTCCTTCCTGGTCTGGTGTCAGTAGGTCACATGTGATTCCTGGGTATCACTCCCTATAGAGTTGTTTCTCCCAGAAGGATCTAGATGTGTGCAACATGGTGCCTGGTCTGTACCATAGGCAACGCAGCAGATCTTTTGCAGGAGTAAGCAGAGTTAACCTCACCATCAGGTCTGCCCTCTGGGTGCCTTCATGACCACCCTCATCATGCCCACCTAGACACACCTCCTCCATCCCTTCCTCAAGCAGGCCCCACCTCCAGCCTCATGGGCACCCCACAAGCCGGAAAGATGCCTCACTAAAAGGAGAAAATAGTACATTTGGTTCCCCCCCCCTAAACCTCCAGTCTCAAGCACAGACTCTCCCTCCCCACCTCCCATTGCTCTATCCCCATCCTTCACCATTCCCCCCAGGGCAACACGGGAGCAAAAGTGGGCCAGGAGTTGGCTGAGTGAGGGTTCTAGCTCCGACATGCAGTAACTGTGAAACCGTCCACCAAACCCCAAGCCCTGTTAGTGCTGCCAAGCAATGGCCGTGGCGTCAGACAGACCCGAGCTCACACCCTGATGCCGCCACTTTCAGATCTGGGGCAAGGGACTGAGTCACTCTGTGCCTCCATCCCTGGCCTGCAAGCCGGGGCTAATAATTCCGGTCATAGACTCTTACCGCCTCCAATAACCGTAAGCCCGTAAAGTGCTCGGCCCAATGTCTGGCACAGAGAGCAAGAATTCAATCCATTGTAATTACAATGGCTGTGATTACAATGGCTCCTCCCCTGGCCTCAGTTTCCCCGGAAGTTCGGCTGCCCGATTTCCAAAGGCCCTTCCGGCTCCAACATCCTCTGACTCATTGGCATCCTTCTCGTTTCAGGTTTTTTATTAGATTTCCACAACTGACTCATCTTTCTCTATTTCTCTCCCTTATCATCACCCTCCATGAAAAACGTACCCTCCTTCTCTTTGTACTCCAACCACTGCCCCATCATCTCAGCCCTGGGGGGGTTGAATAATCTGAGCCCCCTTCCCCCTCCCCACTCCACCGTCACTTTGAGTCAGATTCCGTTGGATTTATAATTATAAGACACCAGAGGAGTAGGTAGTCGATAGGAATAACCATTACATCGGGGAGGGCTTTTTCTTCTCCCTCTGACTGATGACAGCTAAATTACTGCTAAATATAGGCCCTGCATTTGCATGAATCTGCAGCTTGCCACAGCCAGGCTGGGGGTTTATTGACAGCTGAGGTGCTGGAGGCAGGAAGGCACCTGCTGCAGTATACCTCTTCCAGCGGGAACGTGGAGTCGGGCAGTGCTCGCTCCTCCCTCTCCAAGATGGGGCCCCTCACCCCCAGCCTTCGGCTCCACTGATACCAAGAAAGGAGCCTGGGCTGTGGGTTCAAGTCCTAGACCTGCCAGGTAGCTGTGTGATCCTGAGCAGTGACTTAAGCACTCCTTCCTCCCCAGGCTCAGTTTTCTTCTTGGTGCAGTGGGGCTTAGAATAGCACAGAATGGCCAACCTCGTCTTACATAAGGAGAAGTTCTGGGGTGGGCTGCTTCAAGTTTTTAATCTGGTCACAGTAGCGTGCGAAAGCCCCAAATGGCAGCTCCAGCCATTAGATTATATCACAATCAAATTCAAGGTAGAAGCCAGGCATGTTGGCATATGGGAGGGTGAGATGGGAAGATCAAAGTTTGGAGGTTAGCCTCAGCAAATAGTGAGGCTTGCAGCAACCTAGCAAGATCCTGTTTCAAAACAAAAAATGAAATAGGGCTGGGGGTGTACCTCAAAGGTAGAACACCGCAGTACCCATCCCCAGTAAAACACACACACACACACACACACACACACACACACACACAGCAGAAAAAAGGGAAATAAGAGGCAGCTTTGCATGTCACCCACCTGCCATTCCATCAAGGAATATATGATCCTTCATAGCAGCAACTAGGAGACATCCCTGTTACGGCGCATAGCAATGATAATAGCAATGATAAACACATTTATGGAGCACTTCCTACATGATAGGCACCTTTCCATAGATTCCATATGGATCAACTTAATACAAAAGCCCAAGAAAGAGGTACTATTTCTAAGCTGCAGAGAGATTAAAAAATTCACCTAGAGCTACTTCCAGGGTCACTGTCTGTAATGGATTTGAGCCCAGATATCTTGGCTAGAAAGCTCAGGTCCTGAACCTGGACTTTGCATGTTCACGTTGTCAGGCTTAAACCGTGGCTGGTGAAAGATGAGACCCTGGGGCTGGAGAAGGACCCTCCCTTCCTGAGCACATGAGATTCACCCAACACAGAAACCAAATCGGGGTCCTATAAACTAAGGGAGGAGAACAAATAGCCTGGGAGGGAAACCAGAGCTGTCTGTGCCACTGCCTCTCAGGGCGGTTGAAAGGTTAAAACCCAGAATGCCCTTGTTTTAGTCAACTTGTGCAGCATAACAAAATGCCAGAGACTGGGTGGCTTCAACAACAGAAATTTATTCCTCACACTTCTGGAGATGAAGGTGCCGGGCAGAAGGTCTCTCCTAGAGGCCTGTCACGTGGGCCTGTAGGTGGGGGCTCATTCACAGCGTGCTCATGTGACATCTTTGTGTAGAGAGAGTGTAAGCAAGCACAGGTGAGTGATGCCAGCACCTCTTCTTAGAAGGCCGCCAGCCCCACCACTGGGGCCCACCCTCATGGCCTCTTCTAACCCTGATTACCGCCCCAGTTCCTTCAGATACCATCACACTGGGGTTGGGGGCTCACATGTGAGTTGGGGGTGGGGTTCTTAGGGGTAGGGCCCTGAATTCAGTCCTAGCAGCCTCTAAGTGGGCCACTTTTCCAAAGCAGGTGTCCAGTAGTAAACGGGAGTTCTCCTCTCCTCTTCCTCCAACTCTTGATTCGATGAGCTCTTTAGGACATGAAATGCGAACCTAACCTTAAGACGCTACTACAGTCTAGGTGGGGACGGAAGGCGAGAAACTGTTAAGTCACGACTCACAGTGGCATTTGCTCGAGGGCCAAATGCCTGGGCTTGCTCGGGGATGTGCCAGATGGAACAGCGGGTCCAGCTTCTCCCATTGATCCTGTTGGCCAGGCTGCTGAACCTCCCGATCTACCCCAGCTGAGCTGCGACAGAGCAGATCCCAGTCAACTTAGAGGCAGGTTTTTGGACATCCTGGGCTAGATCATTTGAGGATTGAAAAATCTCAGCTGGCAGGAACCAGTTTTGGAGCGAGCTATCTTGTAGCGGCTGGGGAGAGCTCAACTAAATGAGGATGAGGCTCAGGCTCAGCCTGTGACATCATCAGAAGATATTTAGGGAGCGCTCACAGTGAGGGGAGATGGCAGGCATGGTGTCAGGTCCAGCCAGCCCGTCCCCGGGATGTCAGCTGGCAGCGCTGCAGGTGGGCTGTTACTCGAGTAAGGGCAGAGAGACAACAGTGCGAGTTTGCGGGGGGAGTACCACTAAAGAGGAAACTCAGTGCCGGGCGGTACCAGTGTCACGTGGAGGAGCTCGGAATGAGTGTGGAGACGCGTTCCAGCTGCCTAGAGCCATCGCTGCCATCCGAGGGAGAGAGCCAGCGAGAGGACCAACCAGAGCCGTAAGCCAAGGTGCCCCTGTGGCATTATGGGAGGTGCCAATTCAGGACAAATGACAAGGGGGTGGAGTTGGCCAAGGACAAGGCTGCCTGGCTGGCCCAGGTCCAAATCCCAGCTCTACATCACTGATGTGTGATCTTGGACAATTACCGAAACCCTCTCAAGTCTCGTTTCCTTCTTGCCTGGCTAATGAAGACAAGGATGGTTGAGGACTGCAGATGTGTATGCAAAGTGCATGGGTGTCTGGCACGCCGTCACACACACACACACACACACACTCTCTCTCTCTCTCTCTCTCTCTCTCTCTCTCTCTCTCTCTCTCTACAGGCTCTGTCTCTTTCAGATGAACAGAATGGTGGATGGAGACGGGCCACCTCTGTCCCAGGGGCCCTCCTGCCAACGCGAGCAGCTACTCCAGGCTCTCATGACGAGAGCCCCTCTCTGAGAAGGAAGCCCCTCTTTGATGGAAGATGAATGGCGACAGATCCTCTAATCCCAGCTTTCCAATTGGGATTTTCTGCTAGCTCCAGAGCTCCTCGGGGAGGTCCAGCTCATGATTCCTAGAGGTGACCCATTCAGGAATGCTTGAGGCCCGGCTCTGCCCCACATGGTCAGACTCACCGGGGTCTTGATTCTGGTGGCATTGCTGAGGGTTCAGGCAGCACTTACCCATGCCAGTCCCACCCCATTGGGGAATCCTTGGTCTCCCACAGAGCCCAGGAACAAGAAGCGTTGTGCTGGAAACTCAGTGGACTTGAAATAAGCTTGGCTGCTCTTTGCAGAGAAAATGCAGGAGCTCTTTGTTGGAGATGGGGGAGCTTCCGGCTCTTCTCTGAGCAGCTTCCTTGGCTATGGGTGTTTTCCTATGCACCCCTTCCTCATAGTTCCCCTTGGACCTGAGGGTGCTCTGCTTTCTGCCTGGGCCCTCAACACCCCTACCCCATGGTATAGTTAGATAGAAGATGCCCCCTAAAGAGCTAATTTATTAATGTTTGGCACTGACGTAATAAGTCTTGAAGGTTGTAATCCCAGCAGTGGATAAATCCATTGCAGTGCATTTATCTGGGTGGGGACCTGGGCCCAGGGTGTGGCTGGAGGTGGGTCCCTGGGGATGTGTCCTTGAGGGATATGTATGGTCCCTCCTCCCCCGCTCGCTCGCTCGCGCTCGCTCGCTCTCTCTCTCTCTCTCTCTCTCTCTCTCTCTCTCTCTCTCTCTCTCTCTCTCTCTCGATTCCAGCCTCCCTAATGTGAGGAGCACCACCTGGAGCACTGCCCTGTGTTCTCCCTCTCTCCTCCTCCTGCCTCCATGCCCTGAGATCCGGACACCGGCCTCCCATGGCCTGAACCCCAGTATCTTTAAGGAGAACTGAGCAAATAAATCTTCCTCCCTCTAGGGTATGTGCTGAGGGCTTTGTATTATGGCCGTAAGAATGCTGCCCAGGGCACCCCATCATGCCGAGTGGGCCCAGTTTTGTTTTCCTGGATTCCATGAAAGGTGTGGCTCCAGGTCTTGCTCCCACCCAGCATCCACCCTGCATCTTTCTCTGCTTACCCTGCCAGCAGTACCAATTCCTCCTGGACCGTGAACGGGTGGAGGAGCTCTGCTCAAGCCCTCTCAGAGCTTGGATTCTGTCACTGTGGCTGGCTTTCCTCAACACTTGCTCTGCCTGCACTTGCCCTGTGCCCTCACTAGCTCCCTCTCTTGTCCCCGGACATGTCCACCATTTCCCAGCATGGTAGGCTGACAGCGAGACTATGCTTAGCCGGGTGGGCACGGACATTATTTCTTGTTCCCCTGTTGAACTTCAAATTTGGATATAAAATATTGCATTGGCAAGCAGCTCCAAAGATCTCTTCGAGTCATACGTGGAGCACCAACTTGTTACAGCCCCTTGGACAGCAGTTTTTCCCAATACCCCTCATCATTCAAATGTACTAGTATCCTAGTGGTCAAAAGTAGAACTGTGCCTTGTTTTTTTTTTTTTTTTTTGGTCGTCCTGGGGATTGAACTCAGGGTCATTCTGTGATAAAGTGAGCCTAGGCCTTAGCTTCAGTAATGCCATGATGTTACTCTAGGTGACCCCAAGAGTAATGTTCATGAGCCTAAGAAAAAGGTCACCAGGTACCTTGCTAGTCATGTAGAACTGCCTGTTTGGCTTCTGTAGCTCCTGTTTGGCTTGCATTTTCAGAGAAAAAAAAAAGGCTGTTAGGGACTTTCTAACCTTAAAACAATCAAGAGTGGATAATAGAAGGGACTGGAATGGGTTGTCGAGCACCTGTACAGTGCTGTTCCTGGCTTCTGTACTTTCCGCTTGACTTGCACACCCACTGAAAGAAACTGTTGGAGATTGTTCACATCTGTGAGAACTTAAACTCTTTACTCCTGAGCTTGTGATTTTGACGTATAAAAGGAGCCCCAAGAAATGACTTAGGCCTGCACTCAGGACTAATCACCCTGCAGTGTAGTCGCCAGCCAGCCAATAAGACTTTCTATTTAATTTAAACTGAGTGGTCTTCTCCGGTGGTCACTCTATAACAATTCTACTTCCTGAGGACACCCCCAGCCCTTCTTATTTTGAAACAGGGTCTTGCTAAGTTGCTGAGACTCTTGCTAAGTTACTGAAGCTGTCCTCAAACCTATGATCTTCCTGTCTTAGCCTTCCAAGTGCTAGAATTACAGGTGTGCGCCCCAATGCCCGACTTCTTGTAATTCATGTCAGTTACCCCTACCCTGGTGTCTGATGCATAGTGGGCGCTCATTCAGTGTTCACTGGGGGAACAAATGATGAACGAATGGCTGGAGTAAGATGTGGGCACCTGACTCCATGGGACAAGGAGGCACTTGGGAGCCCCTGGAAGATGAATCTGCTTCCCTGCACTGACGTGATGGGGAGGCTCCTCTTGCACAGGACAACTCATCACACTGATTTTCCTGTGCAGAGCTGAGTTCTGTCCTTTGGCTTTCACTGTCTGGCTCCTACTTTGGCCTAGGCAGGCAAGCAGGATTCATCATTCCACTTCTTGGGCCCTTTGGGGACCACATAAAAGTGCAGCATCACCTGCCAGCATCTGCCAACACTGGTGACACCTGCTGTGCCCAGCCAGACCCCTCTCCAGTAAGTCAGGAGATGAATCCCCATCCCCTGTGAGGCATCAGCCGCAGACAGATCAAGCTCTCTGTCCCCATTGTGGACCATAATTCTCTTGAAAGAACAAAGAGTAGGAGGACAAAAGAGGTTTTCAGAGCCCATAGAAACTGATCACCTTAATTTGCGGACAGCAGACTGGTGCCCAAGAGGGGAAATGGTGCTCTGCGGGTCAGGCATCAGAAACCAGAATCCAGCTCCCAGCTCCGCTGGCTCCCAGCCCAGTGCTCCTCTTGCTGGACTCTGCATCCTCCTTCCTGCTGCTCTCAGCATGACACGTGGGGGTGTCTGGAGTCCTGCACCTCCGGACAGGTTCCAAACATATGTTCCCTTGGGTGGTTCAACTTTCCTGCATTTCCCAGCTGCCGGGGCTTCTTCCTGTTTTGCCAACACGTAGGAGACCCGGGAAGAGACCCTTGGCCTCTGCATGTGCTGTGCGGTCTGCCAGCTGCGCTAGCTCCTCCTGCAGCTGGGCAGGGTTTAGAGCACCACGGTCCCAGAGCCAGACTGTTGGGGGCTCAAATCCTCGTTCTGCCATTTTCTAGATGTATGATGTTGGGAGATTACTTAACTTGTCTCTGCCTCAGTTTCATAATCTACAAAATGAGGTCATAGGACTCTTTGAATCTTAAATGAGGGTAAATTGGTTAACTTGCTGCTTAGGTAAATGTTTGCTGTTATGACCACTGACTCTCAATACTGATTTCCCTACACTTGCTGGAGGCAGTGCTCCTGAGCCTTCAGGCTCAGGGTCCCTACAGGTCAAAATCCCTGTAGGGTTTCTGACATTCTTGAAAGAGATGCCACCTCCAATTGGCACCATGGTCCCATGGTTGGAGTCCGGATGGACTCAGGGCCTGACTCCATGGCCACATCTCAGCTCTGCAGCTCCCTACACATCAAGTGCCTTTGCCTCTCAGACTCAGTGTCCTCATCAGCAAAGGGGGGTACGGCAGCAGCACCTGCCCTGAGCACTACGTGTGAATAAAATAACAGATGTGAAGGATGGCACCCGATGTTCAGTATATCACGGTTAGCAGTGATGCTAGCTAATATTTATTGAGCACCGAGCATGTGCCAGGCACAGTTTCAAGCACTTTTAGATATATTAATTCATTTAATCTTTACAACAGCCCTATGAAGCAGAATTTGTATCCTCTTTTGCCAGTGCAAACACCAAGGCACAGAAAAGTGCAAAGCAACTTGCTGGTGACTAAGGTGTGCAGCCAGGAGCCCCCACTCACTCACCCCAACACCGTGGGCGCCGCACACCATCCCGGTGGCTGCAGCCGCCTTCTGATTGGTGTTAGAATTTGCAATGGATCTCAAGCAGAACTGAGACTGTCTGGAGTGGTCTTTCTTCAGAAATCTGGGACCATGACTGGGGATACAGACCAGCATGGGAAAGAAGGGGAGAGACAGTGACTGCTGGCAGGGACCAAGTGCTAAATTTACCACTCAGTAACCACTGACCGCGTGCCCAGGCTTGCCGCCCAGGGGCAAAGCAGCTGTTAGTACCATCTCCCAGGAGCACCTGGCAAAAGAAATGTGCTAGCAGGGCTTGGAGTGGTTTAATTATAACTGTGCCCTGAACTGGCCCTGGGAGGGAAGGAGTGAGTAGCATGGAGGCCGAGACTGGGTCTCTATACCATGGCACAGCCTGGGCTCCTTGGTCTGGCCTCTCACCCCTAGGAGACGCATGGGATTTCCTGATACACCCTGAGACTAACTGAGTATATCTTAGCTCTAATCGATCAGCATTCACAACCAATCTCAGATCTCCTGGCCTCTTCTGAAATGAAGTCAATCCATCTTTCTGGCCCTTGGCTTTCCGGGAGCTCTGCCAACTACGATCTATATGTGGACTGCTACACTGGCTCTGAGAGGCTCGGGAAACTACCAGACCACCCTGCATGTGCACAGCAAAACCTGGGCTGAGGAAGTAGGTCCTGCTTTCTGCTGTTACTACCAATCCTGCCAGACTACCACTGTGCCCAACACACAGCAGGTGTCAAGGCTACCGCCAAGCCAAGCAACACACATTAGATATCAAGGCTACTCTGATGCTGAGCACACAGTAGGCGTCAAGGTTACCATCATACCAAGCACACAGTAGGTACTACAGCTACCACTATGCCAAGCTCACAGGTATCAAGGTGCCATTGTGCCTAGCATACAGTAGGAGTCAAGGCTATCTCAGTGCACGGTACACAGTAGGTATTAAATGAATACATTCCTGCTGTTGTAGGGTTGAGCTATCCTGGAGAAGATGTGAACAGGGGATGAGAATGGGAGGAAGAGAGAAAGCTGGTCTGAGACAGCAGTCAGCAGTGGGTGGTTCTTGAGCAAGTCCTCGTGCTGACGAGGCGGGGTGGGAAGTCCCTGGCGGTTGGCCAGGCACAGGATCCCAACTCCAGGGCACAGTGTGGAGGTCCTCGCATGTGCTCCCCAGCACTCACAAGTCCTGCGCAGCTCCCTGGCAGGCACAAGTGCTCAGGACTGAAATGCTCTGAAGTCCAGACAGATGGCTCCCTGCTTTCTGGGCAGCGTACAGGACTCTGGGAGCAGCACCCAGGACTCTGGGGTCAGAGTTTATGGCAATAAGGTGATATGTGGTCTTTGTGCGGGTGGAGCCCAGCCCTCGAGAAGCAGCACCTGATTCTCCAGATGCAGGTCTGAGTGCTCCAGCAAGAGACAGTGCCCCTCAGAAGGTGCTATTCGGGGCTCCCTGCAGACTGGGTTCTGCACATCAGAAGCAACTGGTAATGGGGACATGCAGCCTAGGAATGGGTTTCTCACCTCTAGGCTGAGTATGAAGGCAGCTGTTAGTAAGCTGGCCAGAATTAGGCACCCCATCCCCATCTTTGCCATGGGCCTGGTTAGTCAAGTAGGTTTTGAAATGACAATCCTAAGCAAGCGCCCAATCCCAGGCTCTGGACCACTGCCTTGGGAGGATGACCACATCTGACACCTCAGAATTTAGGATTTGCTTTTCCTTCCTTTAGCATTAGGCTGATCTGATCTGCAGTGAAATAGAGAGATCCTTATTACTGTACATTTTATATTGACAGATTTTCTTCTAGAAGTAGTCCATGCATACATAATCTTTTTTTTTGGCATCAAGGATGGAACATTCGGTACCTTGCTTTTTAAAAATTAATTTATCTTGGATGCATCTATATTGGCTGTCTTATCTTTTTTCATGGCTGCCTAATTTTCCATTGCAGGTATCCTATAATTTATTTAACTAGTTCTCCATTGGTAGACATTTAAATCATTTCCTGTCTTTTGCTGTTACTGCCAATCCTATAATCCTGCATGTGCATAACCATATCTGAAAGGTAAGTTCCCAGATGATAGCTTGCTGGGTTAAAATTTTGTTATATGCATGCACAAATATGCCACAATGAATCAATTGTTCTGCAACATTAATATGCACTAATAAAATCTTTATGATGTTAGATGGATTTGGTGGTGCACACCAATTCTTGGAAGGCTGAGACAGGAGGATCACAGGTTCAAGACCAGCCTCAGTTACCTAGCAATACTCTCAGCAACCTAGTGAGACCCTGTTTCAAAACTAAAAATAAAAAGGGCTGGAGATGTCACTGAGAAGGAGAACACACTGGGTTTCATCCCCAGAACCAAGAAAGAAAAAGAAAAATAGGTGCAGTGTATTAATATTTCTTTGAGGAGGGAGCAGCATGAGGTTCCTGCATGGAAAGGGGAATGGTAACCGAGGATATGCCCGCAGCCCTGGGTGCACTCCCAGGAACGCAGGAAGCCAGCTTCCAGCCTGGACTGACTCTCTCTCAGTCTCTCCCAGGATGTGCCTGTCCAAAGACCTATCTCCCAGATCACTAGTTGTAGGATACAGAAGTGGGTCCTGTGGTCACCCCATTCTTTAACACCTGTCTACTCATGTAAGGAACGGTCTCAGAGAATTTACAAAGCACAGATCAGTCGTGCCTGGGGCTGCTTTGCGGGGTTTTCACAGCAACCGATTCACACTCGTATAAGGCACACAACCCTCTCTCATCTGCTCTCTGGCTGCCCTGCGAGGAGGCAGGCCAGGCCAGGGGCTCTGCAGCCTCCGTGCTCTCTCGGCCTATCCTCTCTCTTAGTGGGACTCCAGAAGAAAACACCCTGGCAGAGTCATTTATAGCCACATCATCCCAGTGAAAGCGGCCTGCCTGGCTCCAAGCTCCAGGCTGCGCGGCTCTGAGGAAGGTCTCCGGTGCTGCTGGGGGTCCTGGCGGGCGGCTGAGGACAGGTGGATTTAGGGCTCTGCGGAGCTGGCCGGCGTGACTGCTGGCCGAAGCAGGCCCTCATCCACTGGGCATTTGGCTCACTCTTTCCCTTTTGATAGATGTCACCAATTTGGCCGGCAAAGTGCCTGCACCGATCTGTCTGCGCTCATGGTAGGCGAGGGGGGCCTGTTTCTCTACCCCAGTGCCACCCTCACATCATATCTAAGCTCTGAATTTTGCCAATCTAATAAATAAAACTATGTCTCATTTAAAATGTGTACATCTTGAATTATGAAAGATAGTTTAAATATTTCAAAATTATATTAATAGTCATGTGCCAGTCATTTTCTCTGAGCTGTCTATGTGTGGGGGGTCGTTTGGGGGGTTTTGCCCATTTATTTTTCCTGCTTGGGTTATATGTCATTTTCTTATCTTACCATAAGCGCTTTTGACATACTAAGCAAACCAGGCTTTTGTCATTTGGGTTGCAGCTATTTTTTTCCCCCAGTTTGTTTGTTGACTTTTGAGTTTATTTATAGCGCTCTTTGAAGTTCAGAAAATTTAATTTTTCTACTCAAATGAATCAGTTCTTCACTTCTTCGCTGTAGAGGCTGTGCCCTTCTAAGGCTGTCTCCATAGTCATAGAAACTGTCTTTCGTGTTTCTTTCTAGTACTTTTATGGCTTTATTTTTTTTTTACGTTGAAATCCTTGCTCCATCTGGAATTCGCTTTGGTGTGCGAAGTGAAGATAAAATCCAGCTTTACTTTTCCAGAGGGCCGGTTGCTTGTCTCAGCACACCTTACTGAATAATCCTTTTTGCCTGATTGAAATACCATATTCATCACCTGCTGAATTCCTGTGTGTCTTGGATTTCTGTCTGGATCCTATTTTTCTTTATCCAACTGGCTTCTCTTAGTACCAGTTTTAAGTGTTACAGATTTTTATTATGTTTCTGATGCCTCTCATGGCTTGTTATCTTTCTTGATTCTCTCTTTTTTTAATTTCAGATTTTTTTTTTCTGGCTTGTCTTACATGTTTGGTTTTCCCATGTTCATCTGTCCCGTTTTACCCCCTAATTCCTGCAGGTTTGTTCATGGAAATTATGTTATCCCACAAACACCTCTTTCCCAGAGAGAGACCAGGGCTTAGAGACCCATTGGATAGAGGTCAGTACCACACCCTGGAAAACAGTATGTTCAGCCCAAGGTTCCTGCCCCATACCAGTCCCCACACACATCTTCTCTCAAACAGGATGTCCTCTGTACTATAATGAAAAGGGTTTAACAGTCAAATAAGTTTGGAAAACCTTGCGTTAAAAAAGTGAAACAAGTGTTTCTTTGATCACTCACTTATCAGATATCACTGGGCACCTGTCACATACCCAGCATCCTGTGTGGCACCAGAAATAACGAGAGAGGAAACCAGATGAAGTCCTGGCTCTCGGGGGCTTGAGGTCTAGCGGGGAAGGTATCCCACCAAAACAAGTTCCACGTATGCAGTTACTCAGCCTTATGACTTTAAGTCAGGGAAGTCCGGCAGAGGTTCCACGAGAAAGAACAGCTGGCCTAGGGCCCCACCCTTCTCCAGATGGAGGAAGGTCTCGTGACGTAGTGAAGGGCGCGAGGTGTGCTACCGGTGGACACCTTCAGGGCCCAGCATTCTCCAAATGTTCCAGCTGCAGAACCCGGTTCAGGGGGCCCTTCTGGACCATTTCTGTTAATTGCTCTATGGGAAACCTTGACACTTGACTCCCGTCCCAAGTTCTGTGATCTACACCTGTTTCATGCAAGTCATGTGTCTTTAGAATGGTTTCTTGACCTCTCTGAGCCTAGTTTTCCTAATCCATGAAGTGGTACATTCATTTTCTAGGGGAGCTGCAACAAATGATTGCACTCCATAGCTTAAATTGCAGAAATCTACCCTCTGTCAGCTCTGGAGGCTGGAAGTCCAGAATCAAAGTGCTGTGGGGACTGCCTACCTTGCTTCTTCAGCCTCTGCTGCTCCACCCAGAGCGTGGTGCTCTGCTCCAGCTTGGCTTGTGGCCACATCACTACATTCTCTCCCTCTGGCCTCCTCTTCTCTCCCTGCATCTTCCCCTTGTCTATCTCTTAGAAAGACACTTGTCGTTGGATTTAGGGGCCACCAAGATAATATTGGAGGAACTCATATGGAGATCTTTAACGCTATTACATTTAACGCTATTACAAAGACCTCTTTTCCGAAAACACATCACATTGACGTGTTCTGGGATGCAGGTGGGGGGCTGCAATTCAACCCACACAAATGGAAATCCTAGAGCTGTCTCAGAATTGTGTGTGTAACCACCTGTTCTAACGTGGATGGATGTTAAATGTCACGTTCTCCCCTACTCATCTGTCCCCAGGTACCTCTATTCTCTAAAGGAGTTAGCACTAAAAATTCAACATGAAGTCAGGGGATGGGTGAAGGGCGTCTCTCCCACTCTACATCTATTGGAGACCATTTCACTTCAAGTAAGGCCTCGGGGAGGGAATGGCGCCTCCTCTGTTTCTAGGGGCCTCCCCCTTCTGAGTTCTGGGTACCCACTCACTGTCTCTCCTCCAGGAGGGCCTGCCCAGCAACTCCTCTGAACTCCTGGTCATCTCCAACCTGGATGACCTTATCAAGGCGTGAGCACAGATGCTCCTGAGCGCCGAGGCTGGAGGAGCTGGAGCGCCCCCCCCCCTGAGCCATCTCCCACTCCTCTGACGGCTCCCTGGGGGGCTCCCATCTTCAAAGAGTGCCTTGGTGTTTTTCCTCAGCATCTCCAGGGCTTTCACTGCAAAACAAAGACAACCTCTCCGACCTCTTTCCTTTTCTGAATTTCCTTAAGGAGATGCACTTGTCAAGCTGCTGTTGAAGGGAATGAGCTGGATGTTGCCAGGAATGAGGGGCAATTAGCCAACCAGGGCTCAGCGATGGGCCCTCCTGCCTCTGGGGTGCATACATGGCTCTGTCCAAACTCCCTGCCCCCAGAGGCACAGTTCTCAGTCCCTGGGTCCCCCTGTCCCTCGAGACCACCACTCTCGTCCCCACATCCTGCCTTCCACCACCTCCCATCCCCCCTCGTAATGACAAATCGATGGTAATTGCTTAAGTGCAGCTGTTCAATTCTCAGACTGTTGAGAGAGAACTTAATGTCCAAGGAAGTCCCCAAAGAACCGCATGCTGCTTGAATTATGTAAAGGTGAGCGGAGAAGGGTGAATTTCATATGCAGAAATCCTTTTTGGCATTAAAGTTTCATGGGAAAAACTGAACCCTTGGATTCATATTTCTGGTCAAAGCTTATCTTCTTTCATTCAGCACACATTTATTGAACTTTTATTATGTACAAGACTACAGTCTGGGTGCAATGGGGAGAAAAGAAAGACTAATTAATCATCCCCAGACCTTTCCTGCAGGCACCCCACCTCCACATGCAAATGTCTTACAGCCAACAAGCTGGTCTGAAATGAAGCTAGTATGGATGGACATGCTATTATCTATCCATCCGTCCGTCCATCCATCCATCCATCCATCTATCCTGCATGCATTTATTGAGTGCCTGCTGTAGGCCAGGTTCTGTGATGGGCACAAGAAGTCCTGAGCTAGGTGCAGGGTGAGACATCAGTTGAAAGGAGGAAGTAATCAAAGTTTTAATGGATGGCTCTGCAAAGCAGGTGCTTTTCAAGTAGGATCTTAAAGGGCAGGCACAATTTGGGAAGAATGCTTATGCATATACATATGTATATATGGTACAAATTATAAGTTAGGCCAAGTCTCCCTCCTATTTCTTTACTCCCTAGAATTTATGGATAGACCAGGGCAAGGTCCATCCCAGCCCCCTCAGGAAGCTCATCTCCTCACAAGATCTTTTCTCCCAGGGCTGTCTTTTCTCTCTGCTTTACAGTAACCCAGTATCAACATGATATTCTTGGTTTTCCTAATGATGGCTCACTATATTAGTCCATTTTATGTTCCTATAACAGAACACCTGACACTGGGAACTTCGTAAAGGAAATAGGTTTGTGTAGCTTATAGTTTCAGAGGTCGAAATTCCAAGATGAAGCAGGCCCCATTGGTTTGGCTTCTTGAAAGGAATGCTTCCCCCTTGCTCTGGCTGAATTATAATCTGACAGAAAAACAGAAAGGGAAATAGAGTTCCCCTGAGAGCAAGGAAACCGCTCTGGAGAGAAGAAGAGGGTGTCTTGGGAGGGTGGTGCCCTGCTGACGTACCCACCTTCCCTCAGGCCCCGTATCTTAAACATTCCACCCTGGGACCAAGCCTCCCACACATGAGCCTTTGGGGGACAACCCAAGTCCAAACCACAGCAGCCACCAGCTCACAGCCTTTGCTGGCTCCCACTGGCACCCCAGCTGGTGGATCTGAATGGAAGTAGGTATGATAAAATAGGGGACTTGAGAAATATTTGTCAAACTTGTTGAATGAACGATGCTGCGCGCCAACCCCCTAAGTCACCCAGAGACATGGGTTGAAGGCATGACTGCAGCAGCCACCATGGTCTAGGCTCTGGCATCGTCTTCTCACACTCAGAGCAAAACCCAAAGCTCTTTCTGGCCCCTCTCATTGTCACACGCCCGCTGCAGTGACACTGGCTCCCTTGACCAAGCCAAGCACTTGGTTGCTTCAGGACCCATTACGGAAGCTTTTCCTCTCCCATGCTGGACGTCCCTGGCACCTGCTCTACCTCCCTCCACAGATTCCTTGGACTGATGCTTCAGGATTCTTCTCAAATGCCACCTCTTGGCCACCGTGATTTCTATGTATTATATGTATTTATTACTCAGTATATGTATTACTGTCTGCCATGTAACATTATTTATGCATTGCCTCTTCCCTTGGTGAGTGGTAGCTCCACAGAGCAGGGGCTTTGTCATTTTTTGGTCACTACTGCAGTGCCTGGAACCATGCCCAGCAAACAGAAGCCACCCTGTAAATATTTGCTGTTGAGTAACTAATGGTGATGAGTGGACATGGCTCCTGCCACCAGGCTGTTGATGGTGCTGGGACACCACAGAGGCCTGGACAGACCGACAAAGAGGTCAGCTCTCAGACACAAGTCCCACGGAGGAGGCCAAGTCCAGATGAAGAGCCTGGCAATTAGATCGAGCTCTATAGAGGCAGAAAAATTAGACCATGAACATTGCTGTGGATGGTAGGAAGGCCTTTGCTGGTCCAGGTGGTGCCCTTGTGTAAATGAGAAAGAGGGCATCCTTTCTCTAGGTGGATATAGTCTTGTACAGAGGGTGCTGTGTGCAGTGGAGGCTGAGTTTCAGCAGTTCCCCATGGCCAGGTGGCTTTGTGCAGGGCTCACCTGACCTAACTCTATGTGACAGTCTTGTTAGGGTTAATCTGAGTGTCCATGATACCATTTCTCTGTTGCCCAGTTTGAGGAAGAAAAAAACGGAAAGATGTCTGTCCTGAGTCTCGGCCTGTTAGAGAGACTGGCCTGAAGTCGTGTGTTGACTAAAGGGTAGAGCTGGGACCTGAGCTCCAGCCTTTCGGAGAACTCGAGGTACAGATTTGTATCATCCTTTTGCTGTGGGAAGTGTGACCTGAGGCTAGCATCGCCTGGGAGATTTTATGAAATGTAGAATTTTAGGCTCTGTCCCAGACCCACTGACCTAGAATCTGCATTTTTGCAAGATCCCCATGTGACTGCTATACAAGATGAAATCTGAGAAGCACCACACTCTCATGCTTCGAGGTTCATGCTGTTCTATTCATTTCTACTCAACGTGGGCTTGGGTCACCTCTACTCTGCCTATGTGGCCTATCACCAAACGTTCAGCCAGCTTGTGGTCCTAGAAAGAACATGGGATATTTAGTCATGCTTCAGTGACCATGTGAGGTTGGACATATATCCACTCTGAGGAATTTAGGCCTTCCAATCTAGGTGTTAAGAAAAAAAAGAATAATGATCTAACACTTTTGTGAGGCTCAAATGACATGATAGATATGAAAGTGCCTCGTCAGTTGTAAAATTCTACTCAAATGGAAGGCTCATTGTTCCCAAATAGTGTAACATGAAGGCCCCCGACAGAGACCACTTATCTCTAGAATGCTACTTCAACAAATTAGAAAGAGGGAGAAAATGAATGGTCTGGGGTCAGTAGACTCCAATTAGCATCCTGGAGAAGACGCGGGAGTCCACAGATTCATTTATCTGGGAAGGGTAGCTAGCTGGCCCCTGGGGACTTTGAGACAGAGCTTTGATTGTGGGGTTTGCTCCAGTCTGGATAAATTATGAAGGGGGAAGTTGGAGAAGGGTTAGGCAGGGCATTCCCAGGGAGGAAGACTTGTAGCCACATGGGATGAGTAAGTGGGAAGAAAAGTTTCTGCCTGCTCCCTCCAGTGGCTGGGAAGCCATCTTACCGCCATGTCTAACACTACCCAGCTATGTGACCAGGATGCACACCATCATTTTTGTGGGTCTCAGACTCCCTGTTTATATGGCAATGATCTATTTCTAAGGGCACTTTCTGCTGCAGCTCTGTGACAGTCATCTTTCAGGAAGGCTTTGGAAGATTGTTCTCAGGAGGTAGTGAAGAGAACCCTATAGAGGAAATGAACAGACCTAGGTGGGAGTTCTCACCACCGCCTCTTAAGGACTAAGATCTTCTGATGAGGCATTTGACTTCTATTCTGTAGACGAGGCTTGGAGCACAGGGCCTGGCACGTCTTAGCAACTGACTGAATGTTAGCTTCTCCTCTTCTCACCATCTGGGCCTGTGTGCTTTGTGCCAAATGAGCCTTAGCTCACACAGTCACACAGCGATGGCCTGGAGAAACTTTGCAGACTGTAACGGGTTCTCCCAAATGGAAGGGGCTATTGTGGTTACCCACATATCCAATCCCTGGCCCCCTTATGCACAGACGGAATTGAGACTAGAGTTGCTATTTATATCCAAACCCCATCTCATGATTCACCAACCTCGCTGTTCATCAGAAATGTTGCACCTGACAAGACCAAATTCGCATTGGGTTTATCAAAGTCTAATTAAAACTGGATCGTCATGTCTAACATGTTGCCTTATTATTTTGGCTTAATTAGGGTGATGAGAGGGGGCTGAAAGCAGCAATTCCAGCAGTGTTGTGTGCAACATCTGGAGAGGAATGGGGCTTTGCCAGATGAGCAATTACGTCGAAATACACACATAGCAAGGATCTTTGCATCTGACAGCTGTCTGGCCAGCTCCTCCCCAAGACGGCCTTTGTGAAAGCCAAAGTAGCATGCTTCCTTCTCCACCTTCAAAAGTACCAGGATCTGGCCTTTAGGGAAGAGGAGAACAAAGCCACTACTGTGGGAAGGTCCTGTTGCCGTGGTTTTCAGTCACTGGGGAAGAGAACTGGAAGCATTTGGTGACAGGAAGTGAATTCCCCTTTGGGTTTTGGAATCAGTCAGCAGCAATCATGATGCTGATGTGGAGGACCACACTGGAAAAACTCAGTCCTCCTCGAAATGTCATTACCCATCTCTTCAGTTACAAATAATGTGAAATAGGCACTTCTGCCTCGAGCTTTCAGGAACAGACAGGACACATGGGGCAAAGGTTTAAATAACCTTCAAAAGTACTCGCCAACACCAAAAATTGCTGTATTAGGCTGTACTAGGGTAGGATCGCTGCTATAATCAATAGACCTGTAGCTTCCAAGGATCCTGCCTCCTGGCTTTCATGCTCTGTGTAATTCCCCTTTTGAATTCATGTTTTTTAGCCTTTGAGTGTGGGCCAGACATAGTGACTTGTTTGTAATGAATTGAATAGGGCAAAAAGAAGGGATGTCACTTCCAAGATTAGGTTACAAAAGACCTTGCGTTCTATCTCGCCAGGTAACCCTGATTTTTTCCTTTTATGGGGATAAAGCGGGTTGCCATCTTGTAAGTTCCTCTAGGGAGAGCCCCACATGGCCAGGGGCTGAGGGCTGACTCCAGCCAACAGCCCATGAGGAACTAAATTCTTCCATCCTCCATCAATGAGTGAGTTGGAGGCAGACACTGCCTCCCGCTGTGGAACCTTGAATGGTTTACTGCTGACTGACGTTGATTGCAGCCCCACCTAGATTCTTGGTTCCCTAGAAACCATGAGGTAGTAAATGTTGTTTTAAGCCACTAAGATCTGGGGCAATGTATTACACAGTTTTAGACTGTTAACACACACACTTCAATAAGTATAACAATACAAATACAAGAGAAATGTATTGTACATGTAACTACGTTTATAGACTGCCACTTTCAACATTCCCAGTGGCTTCCAAGATTGCCTTAAAATTGTCACTGTTTTAGCTCATTGGAGGAGAACAAGAGCATGATTGATCATGTCTGAGAATTTTTAAAAATCAGTTACTTTTTCTGTATTTTATTGGTATGATTTATCATCATAGTATGATTTCGAGTGATAGAAACACACATGCCCACAGCAGTTGGTGCGTCTCCCTCTGGATCCCACTCCTCTACCTCTTCCTCCCTGGACAAGTTACTGAGATTTGTGTTAATAATTTTATCATGATTTGAACTGTTTTCTTCATCGAATCCCCCCCATCTCCCTGCCTTAATCCCTTTCCACCATTTTACTAGAATTTCTCATTTATCTAAAGTCTCCCTTGTTTCCCAATTTCTCTCTCACTTTTATGACAAGCTCCTTTAAATAATATTTTTAGTTTTTAAGTTTTGGCAAAATATGGAAAACATAAAATTTACCACTTTAATCATGTTTTAGCATACAGTTCAGTGGCACTGAGGGCATTCGCATTGGTGTGTAACTACCCCCTCTATCCAGGTCCAGAACTGTTTTCCTCTTATAAGACTGATGCATGGGACATTTTAAGGGCCAAACCTGGAAGTGATATGCATTGCTTCCTCTCATATTTCAGTGGCTAGAATGAGGGCACATCTGGCTGCAAAGGAGCCTGGGAAATATAGTCTGTCTATATATCCGGGGAAAGGAAAATGGGCGTTTTGTTGAGCGTCTACTAGTCTGTGTTACACTTATGCACAACAGCATCTGCATTCAAAATTAAATACGAAGCAATTATTGCGATATAGCCATCCAAACTCAAGGATGAACTTCCTGAAAGCCCCTCACCCATATGCTCTTAATTGTAGAACCAAGATCTTTTTAAGAAGATTTTTTTTTTTTTTGGTGGTACTGGGGTTCCTGGAAGCCCTTCTACCTCCGGGCTACACTCCCAGACCCATTTTTACATTTTTATTTGGAAACAGGGTCTCCTAAGCCAGTGTGTGCGGCTGGCTTCGAACCTGTGCGATCTTCCTGTCTCTGCCTCCCAAGCGCGGGGATTACAAGCGTGCGCCACCACGCCCGGCTAAGAAGAATTTTTTAAAAGGCAGATGGCTAAAGATTCCCTGGTGCTTCTCTGAGAAACTTTGCAAAATGTATTCTGGACATGTTACATCAATCACTGCATCAGTGTTTGTTCCCCGTACACTTTATAATGGTTTTTTTAATCGCATGGGACGTTTTCTAGAACCCAGGATTTTGCTCTCTCTAGACTCTTGTCTTCTGAAGGCAGCTTCCTTCATCACTGCCTCATCACATCAAGCATGGCTGAAGTGGAATTGATGGCCCTGCGCTACATGACATCTTCACATCCCCAGTTGGATGAGACGGGGGCTCTGGGGAAGCCCGGCTTATCCTACAGAGGGCTGGCTTTGATTGTCAAAGGCAGGTGCCCTTTGGGGACCATTTGAATCTTGCATTGCCTGAGTTATGGCCACAGTGACCAGTTCCATTCTTTAAATCTCTTATGTCTAAAATGCTTTAGAGTGTTTTGGGGAGAGAGTGTCTATTGATGAAATAAAGAAGAAAGGGCAGAATGCCTGTGATCTCGCAGTTTCTCTTTAAGCCTTCATATTTGAGTGTGGGGTGAGTGGCTTTGCAAACTCTCTGTCTGTGAAAAGTTCATTTTAAGACCCATTGCCTTAGAAATTGCCAAATGGACTGAAATTTACATTTCTGCATGAGCTGGTGATTTGAGCAGTTTAGGATACTTGGGCTCCACTCCCTTGACCTTGGGCTATGCTGTGGTGATATATTAGCAACCTTTTTTCTTTTGGGGGGGAATATGTTAAATCATACTGCCCGGCAGGGTGAAATGGCCCCATTCCTGAGGCCAGGGTCCCTATCCTCAAGAGCCTCACAGTCTCTAGAAGGAGACCTAAATTCAACATAAGGCAGTGGGAGTAGGGTAGAAGCCTGCGGGAGATGTCATGGTTGCAGAGAGGCTTCTCTAGTTCATTCTGGGAGAAGGAGGAGGAAGTCATAGACACTTTTTAAGGAGGTAATATCCAAGCAGAGTTGTAAAGGGTGAGTAGGAGTTAGCCAGGGGAAGCAGAAGGATAGAACATAGGAGGAAGAAAAGTCACATGAGTAAAGTTAGAGACGTGAGAACATGGTACAAATTTAGAACTGCAGTTTGTGGGTGGAGGCAAAATAAGACGTGGAATCTGAAAGCCCTGGGTTCAAATCCCAGATCCACTGATTTCTTCTGTGTGATTATGACATGTTATTAAATTCTCTTGGACTCAGTGTGGCTGTGTGTGTGTGTGTGTGCGTGTGTGCGTGTGTGTGTGTGTGTGGCACTGGGGATTGAAACCAGGGGCATTTACTCTATAAGCTAGACCCCATTTCCATTTAAAAAAAATCACTGTTTTGGAAACAGAGTCTTACTAGGTTGCTGAGAGTCTTTCTGTGTTACTGAGGCTGTCCTCGAACCTGTGATCCTCCTGACTCTGCCTCTCAAAAACTGGGATTATGGGCATGGGCCACCACACATGGTTTGCCTTTTTTTTTTCCATTCCTAATATAGGCTAATGAAAGGAATCCAGCACATAGGGTGGTTGAGAGAAGAGGTATATGTGTAGCATTGCGTCTTGACCATATATAAATCTGAGTAATATATATGTGAGTGTAGTTTTCAGAAGGCAGATCTGCACTAAAGATACAGTCTGGGAAATTAGCAACATGAACTCAACCATTAGGGGCACAGGAGGTACCTTTTGCTGCAGAGCCCATCGTCCCAAATTTAATGACTTAAAAAAATCACACCTAAGCTGAGCATGGTGATGCATGCTTGTAATACCAGCATTTGGGAGGCCGAGATAGGAGGATCACAGTTAACGTCCCCCACACACATAGTAAGAAAGTTCATGAGATTATAGCCTGTGCGACCTGGACCAGGCTCAGCCAGTCTTGGTTGGCCTTGCTCATGTGATTCATGCAGCTGAAGATTAGCGGAGGTTTGGTTGGTCTCAGGGAATCTCTCCCAGTGGATGCTTAGGTAGGGTATTCTCATCATCCAAGAGGCTAGCTCAGGCTTAGACTAGGAATGGGCACAATATTGCTTTGCTATCTTCTCTTTTCCACTGTGAGCCAAGGCTAGTCCAGATTCAAGAGGTGAATGAGTATACTCCATCTCTTGGTAGCAAGAGTTTATGGTAACATAATGCTAGCATAGATACAAGAAGGGGTGAAGACATGGAGCTATTTTTTAACAAATATTCTACCATAGAAACAATTAAAGATTGGGTATAGAAGGAAAAGAGAAGAAAGCCCAGCACATTAACTCTGTCATTTGAGGTCAAGAAGAAGAAGACTAAGCAGTAACCTAAAAGGTATGGGGAAACAAACCGGAGAGTTTGGTGTCCCAAAACCAAAGAGAAGCGTTTCTCAAGGGAGGAGCGGCTCAGAGCATCAAGGCTGCTGAGAATCCAGGAGACAACGATTGGAGGGTGACCAATGGATTCTACACGAAGGTCGGTGATCATGGCCAGGGTAGGTTCTTGGTGAGCGCAAGATAACATGGCTCATGAAGAGAGTCTTCAGAACAATAGGAGACAAAAAAGCATAAGCGATGTTTTGAGAAAGCGCTGATGAGAAGAAAGGGGGAAGACTTTTTACTTCTTGTTAGGCCTACAGGGAAGAATAGGCTTATTTTTGTTGTTGTTTTGTTTTGTTTAAAAATGGGGAGACCTGAGTGAGTTTCAACGCAGCTGCGAAGAAGCTAACAGAAGAGTAGTTGAACAGTGTAAGGAACAGAGGGGACACATAGAAAATATTCCACACAGGGGGCAAGAAATGAGACTCAGGCTAAAGTATTACATTGGACAGAGGAAGAGACAGGTAGATGGAGTGAGGTAAGAATGTGTAGTTTTAGACTTAAGTCAGCTTATAGATCGTTGGAATCTGGCTATGGAAGTTCCTGGTGTCAGTCAGCTTTCTATTGCTATGACAAAACACCTGAGAAAATCAACATAAAGGAGGAAAAATTTGTTTGGACTCATGGATTCAGTCAATAATCGCTTGTACCCATTGCTGTGGGCTTGTGGTGGGACATTATGGCAGAAGGGAATGGTAGAACAAAGCTACTCACCTGGGTGTCTGGGAAGCAGGGGCTGGGGACATGATACATCCTTACAGGGCACACCACCACTGACACACTCACTCCAAGAAGGGTACACCACCGCTGACACACTCACTCCAAGAAGACACCACCACCTAATACCACCGCCAGCTGGGGGCCAAGCCTTCCACACATGCACCTTTGAGGGACATTCTGGACCCATATTATATAGTCTCTTCCTGATGGCTTCTGTTTTCTCTAATTAGGAGGGAATTCATCTTCTCAGAGAGAAGGAGAAGTGGGGTTTAAGAGAGGGTTAAAAACCCCATAAGAGCCACTGTGGAGAATGAGACAGAGCTGATGAGGGAAACAGCAGGGTTGCCAGGAAGCACTGGGGTCCATCTGAAGTCAGAGACCATAAATTCAGAGTGGCACCAATGATTTATAGTGACACCAATCTGCGTGGATTTCCAGCAGTGCTTAGCAACCAGAGATGAGCGATAATTGGATTCATCCAAAGTTGGTGTTTTGCCAGAAGTTGTATTGGGAGAACATCGGGGCAAGAGTGTTGGTAAGAGAGAAGTCTAAATGGTAAAGGATGGTACCTTGGTTGGATAGGGAAGAAAGTAAAGACAAGAGGGCAGGAGGGGAAGGATGTGTAGAGGAAAATGGATTCCAGTATCATGGACCGGCAAGATAATCTCTCAAGTTCATCTCTAAGGAGTGAATTTCACAATGCTTTATACAGTCTCAGCTCCTCCGTCTTCTCTATACTTTGGCATTTTTCACAGTTTACTTCCTATCAAGTACTCCACATCAGCATCACCTCCAGCGACTCACTGCCCATAAAGAGCTGGAAGGGCCAGGTGATCAGCCGAGATGGCAGTGAGCCCCCATCTGTCCCTTCCACAGAATTTTAGTGCCTAAAAGCAGTGCCCATTCAATTGCCCAAGCCAAAATCGGGGGAATCACCTCCAATTTCCCCATTTTTCTCACTCTCTACCTCCACCATCAAATTCTGTTGATCCTAGTTTTTAGTGTATCTCAAATCTTCTTTTCCTCCCCACATGTGCTGCTGCCTTCCCAGGGGCCAAGCTCCTGTTATTTCTCACCCACACTTCAGAAACAGATTCCCCACTGGTCTCTTTGCCTCATCTCTTGCCTCCTCAAACTCCCTCTAGTAATGAACATCAGGTCACATGGACTCTCCTCTCTGCTTAAAATCCTTCACCTTCCCATCGCCCTTAGAATCCAGTCCCTTCTCCTTGAGTTTGCGCAGGGGAGCCATGTGACAAGGTCCTCCAGCAGGAAGGAGTAGAGGAAGCGGGGAGCGAACGAAGGCCGGTGGCCAGGGAGGAAGTGTGAAGGGTGTGGTGTGCAGAGAGGTGGAGACTAGACCTAGAGGACCAAGAGTGGCCGCCATCAGACCCCTGCGAACCCGTCCTCACAGTTCAGCCAGGACTTAGTGGCAGTTGGATTAGTTGGTATGGAAGATGGAGAATGGTTTTTGAGGAATAGTTCAGGAGACAGGGTGGAAGGCTTGGAATCGTCTCTACCTCCTACTCACATGTTTGCTAAGCCCTCCTTCTCCATATTATTTACTATTATTATTATTATTAGTAGTAGTAGTAGTAGTAGTGGTAGTACTGGGGATTAAACCAGTAGTACTAGGGACAGAACCCAGGGGGATTCCACCACTGAGTTACAGTCTTAGCCCTTTTTATTTTATATTTATTTTTGGTGCTGGAGATTGAACCCAGGGGCATTCTACATCCCAGCCAGCCAGCCAGCCTGCCTACCTTCCTTCCTTCCTTCCAACTTGTTGGTAATAGGCATTGAATCCAGATGTGTTCAACCTCTGAAATACACAGCCATATATATGTATTTGGAACAGGATGTTGCTACATTGCCAAGGCTGTCTTTTTTTTTTTTTTTTTTTCTGTACTGGAGATGGAACCCAGGGACATTCTACCTCTGAGCTATAACCCCAGCCCTATTTTTTATTCTTTATTTTGAAACAGGGACTTACTGAGTTGAAAAGGGCCTCACTAAGTAGCTGAGACTGTTCATGAACTGTGATCCTCCTGTCTCAGCCTCCCAAATGCTGGGATTACAAATGTGAGTTACCACGCCCGGCCAGAGGCTGTCTTTGAATCTGCAATCCTCCTGTCTCAGACTCCTAGGACTAGGATTACAGGCATGAACCACCACACCTGGCTATTTTTAATTTTTTGAAAAAGGGTCTTGCTAAGTTGCTGAGTGTCTCACTAAGTTACTGAAGCCAGCCTTGAATTCAATCTGTGATCCTCCTCCCATCTCAGCCTCCCAAGTACTGGGATTACAGGTGTGTACCACTGCGCCTGGCTCCCTCCTCATTATTCTGGAGTCAGTCTCTACCTTTTCTGACGTTTTCTCTGAAATTCTAGACTAGGTCATACAGAAGGCCAATAAATGTTTGTGGAACTGACAGAACAGAGACTATTCTTGTATAGACGGAAGGGACTCAGTCATGCATGTGGGAAAGCTCTGGTAGAGAGGGAGAGACTGAAGCTCTATTTATATATGATGTAATTGGTGGAGCGATGTTTCAAAGAAGGAAAGAGAGGCGGAATCTGGCACAGATAGAGGAATTGTCTTGGCATCAGAGGAAACTCCTAGTTAGGCACCAAGGGCCTGGCATTACTCTGGGGACACCAACTCCATGCTGGTCTCAGGCCGGTGGTTACCAGCTCTTGCTAGGTTGAAGCCTCCTTCTGAAATTCAAGATAGTTCCTAGACGCTCAGATGCAGCTAAACTTTTAATATCCATCGATTGAGAAAATACATAAGGGAAGAAGCTCTATGAATTCGGAAAAGCTTTTAAATGAATTTCCTTTGTGTTCATCACAACTTAATCCATTCTCCTTTAGAATAGCACATCTATGTGTGAAATCATTTTTTTCCCTAGAAAACATCTCATGCAATAAAACTTTGCAAATCTGGACGCCCTCTGCTTCCCACTCCCGAGTCTGGGGATCGGGAATCGCCGTCTGGCATGGACCGCCTTCTGACTGCACTTGATCACATCTGTAACTGCCTATCCTTCCCAGACTCAGAGATTCTTAAGAAATGTAGCTACACCTCTTGTACATTCCCCAGCACCTGGCATAGGTTTCAAAAGTTTCCAGTCAAATGAACGAAAATGTTATTATTTACATGATCATTTCACTATTACCTAACTTGAGCTATCTAGATATATTCACATATTCGATTTCTTTAAAAAAATCCTGATTTCTTTTCCTCCACATGACTGAGAGCATTCAAACTCAACCTGTTTCTTGAAGGTGCTTGTCTATTTAAGCTGAGGGAGCCTGCCCTGGCCCGGGTTCATTTTTCTGTTTCTAGACAGTCTTTAGCCACGCATCATCTTAGTAAAATGCCTGGCTCATCCCGTAGAGTAAAATGTACTAAATGTGCGGGCACATCCTGTCCTTCAGATGTTCCAGCTCTAAACTCGAATTTCTGCATTTGCACATGCTTATTTGGCTAAATGTATCTTGTAGGATTAGCTTAAGCCACTGCACACAGCTGACTTTTTATTTTGAACGTTAATGTGCAAATCTGAAGGGAGGCCTCACCTGGCCTTACGTGAATGAAATAAAGAGGCATCGTAGCCCTGGGGAATTTAATTGGATCCTTTGGATGGGAGAGGCCACCCAGACACCAAATCCCAGGAGGCGAATCTTTAACTGCAGGCTGTCCCTGGGATAACGGAGACAAAGCTGGCTGTGAGCCCCATGGTGGGGCACCACTCACCGGGAACAAATTGACAAATGGATTTGAAGTTCAGGTGTCCTGTCCACTGCCATTTCACAGGCAGCTCCATCTTATCACTGAGGAAGTGTGGATCTTCCAGCCGCCAGTGTAAAGTGGTGAAAAACAGTGTGTGTCTACTCCACACGGGGAGTAGACAAAGGGAGTCATTGCTGTGGGGGTGGGCAGGCTGAACGGTGGCCTTGGAATAGGGGGAACGCAGAATATAAAAATCACACACACACACACACACACACACACACACACACACACACACGAACGGTGTTCAGACAGCTAATGTGGACTCCAGCCCTGCTTGCTAAACCCCCTTATATCATTATTCTATTTTCCCAACATCCCATGTACTGTTTTTTTTTTTCTTTTCAGTACAGGGGATGGAACCAAGGGGCATTCTACCTCCAAGCTACGACCCCCAGCCCCTCTTTATTTGAAACCAGATCTTGCTAAGTTGCTGAGGACTTTGCTAAGTTGCTGAGGCTGGCCTTGAACCAGCCGTCCTCCTGTCTCAGCCCACCCAGTACTAGGATTATAGGCCTGGCCTGGTTTTTGTTTGTTTTTGTTTTTGTTTTTAAAAACATGGCCATTATCTGAGATGATCGCTGCTCTGGTCATCTTTTTCAGGTGGAGCCTGCATTTTCTTTTACATTTTTATAACTTTTAGTTTTTAATTATAAATTGAAAAATTATAGGTGCATATACTTGGAGGGTAACAAAGTGATATGATTTATGAAGACAACGTAGAGCAATTTAATCAGGTTGATTAACATATCCATCACTTCAAATGGTTTTTTGTGGTGAGAACATTTGAAATTTACTTGTAGTGATTATGAAATGCAGGGTTTTTTTTTTGTTAAATTCACTACATAGTATTTGTTCCTCTTGTCTAATTGAGGTTTTGCGTCCTTTGACTACAATCTGCCCGTTTCCTTCAGCCCTCGGCCTCCGTAATCACCATCCTGCTCTATTTCTTTGAGTCTTATTGCTTTATAGTCCACATGTAAGTGAGAATGTGTATAATTGTCTTTCTGTCCCTGGATAGTTCACTTTTCCAGTTCCATCCATGTTGCCGTTGCCATAAATGACAGCTTCTTTTCTTTCTAAGATTGAATGTAAGTTGGGTTTAGTGACTCATGCTTGTGCTTCCAGTACTTGGGAGGCTGAGACAGGAGGATCACCAGTTCGAAGCCAGCCTCAGCAATTTAGTGCGTCTCTTAGCAACTGAGTGAGATCTTCTTTCCAATTGAAATATAAAATGGGGCTAGGGATGTAGCTCAGAGGTAGAATAACCCTGAGTTCCATCCCCAGTACCAATAAATAAATAAACAAATAAACAAACAAATAAATACATAAAATAAAGATTGGATATATTTCATTACATATCCCTACCTCATTTTCTTCATTTATTCTTCTGTTGGTGGACTTTTAATGTTGATCCCATAACTTGGCTATTGTGAACAGTGGTATATATATCCTTTGCATTCCAATTCCGTTTCCTTTGTGTATATGCCCAGAAGTGTATTGCTGGATCATACAGTCATTCTATTTTTGAGGAATCTCCGCACAGTTTTCCATACTGGCTGTACTAATTTACATCCCTACCAACAGTGTGTGAAGATTCCCTTTTATCAGGCTGGGGATCTAGCCCAGTGGGAGAGCATTTGCCTAGCATCACCCCTAAGGCCCTGGTTTTGAACTTGAATGTGTTTTGGCCAACATTTATCTTTCATCTTTTTGATAGCCGTTCTGCAGATGTGAGGCAGCTCCTCATTGTGTTCTAAATCTGAGTTCCTCTAATGAATAATGATGTTGACTTTTGGCAATCTGTATGTCTTTCTTTGAGAAATGTCTATTTAGGTCCCTTGTCCATCTTTTAAAATTGGATTCTTTGTTTTATTTCTATACAGTTGCTTGAGTTTCTTATATATTTTGGATATTAACCTTTTATCAGATAATGTGGTTTGCAAATATTTTCTCCCAGTCCATAGGTTTTCTCTTTACTTTGTTCATTATTTAATTTGCTGTGAAGAAGCTTTCTATTTTGATATACTCCCATCTATCTATTTTGCTTTTATTGCTTGGGGTCAAATCTAAAGATAAAAAAAAAAAGATTGCCCAGACCAATGTCATGTCATTTTCTCTTATGTTTTCTCTCAGGGGTTTTTAAAGTATTGGGTTTTATGCTTCCGTTTTTAATCTATTTTCAGCTGGTTCCATATGTAGCGTGAGATAGGACCCACTCTCTTTCTTCTACACACTGCTATCCAGTCTTCCAAACAGCTTTCCCTGGAGACACTGTTCTTTCCCAGGTGCGCATACTTAGCACCTTTGTAAAAAATTAACTGACTCTCCGCGCACACACTTGCACGGATCATTTCTGGACTCTACACGCTGCTTCTTCGTCTGATGAGTCTCTTTGTTATGTCAGTGCCATGTTGTGTTCATTACTACTGCTTTGTAGTATAGTTTGAAATCAGGTAATGTAATGCTCTAATTTCATTCTTTTTGCTCATGATTGCCTTAGCTAATCAGGATTTTTGTGGTTCCCAAGAGGTTTAGAATTTTTTCTATTTTCTGTGGGAAAAAGTGACATCGGAATTTTCAAATGATTGTATTGACTGTAATGATTGCTTTCTGTGCTGCGTTCACTTTAACAATATTAATTCTTTCAATTCTCAGACATGGGATATCTTTCCATTTATTTGTGTGTTTTCCAGTTTCTTTCACCAACAGTTTATAGTTTTCATTGTGTAAGTCTTTCACTTCCTTGATTAAATGTACTCACTCCTAAGTAGTTTACTTTTTTTTTGTAGCTATGGAAAATAGGATTATTGTCTTAATTTCTTTTTTGGATTGTCGGAAGAATTAAAAGAGAAATTAAAAATATCTCGAGATGAATTAAAATGGGAACACAAAGTCCTCAAACTTATGAGATGCAGCAAAAACAGTTCTCAGGGAGAAGCTCGTCATAATAAATGTCTATACCAAAGAAGAGAAAATATCTCAAACAAACAACTCAGTGTTACAGCTCAAAGAAACAGAAGAAAAAGCCAAACCCAAAGGCAGCAGAAGAAAAGAAATTGCATAGGTCAGAGCAGAAATAAATGAGATAGAGACCAGTAAACCAATATAAAAGATCAATGAAAGTGAGCTGATATTTTTTGAAAGAAAAAATATAGACAGACCAGTAATAGACTAAGAATAAAAAGAGAAGGTTCAAATAAATAAAATCAGAACTGAAAGAAAAGATCTTCCAACTGAAACCACAGGAATAAAAAAAGATCATATGAGATCGTTATAAAAAATATAAGGCAAACATTGTATAACCTAGAAATTGATAAATGTCTGAATCAAGAAATTGAGGCTAGATCATGAAGAAATAAAAAAAAAATCTGAACAGACCAGTAACAACGAGGAGATTGAATCAGTAATAAAAATTTCCCATCAAAGAAAAGCCCAGGACCCTATGGCTTCACTGCTGAATTCTATCAAACATATAAACCAAACTTTCACAAACTCTTCCCAAAATAGAAGAGGAGGGAATACTTCCCAACTCATTTTATGAGGCTAGTTATATCCCCATACAAAAGTCAGACAAGGCTGTCACACACACACACACACACACACACACACTCACACACACACTCACACACACTCACACACACACACTCACACACACACACACACTACAGGCAATATCTTCAAGAAAATACTAGCAAATAAAATTCAACAACGTATTAAAAGTTGTGATCAAGTGGGGTTTATCCCTCCTCAAATGTTATGGTTCAACATTCACAAATCAGTAAGTAAGTGTGATATGTCACATAAACAGAGTGAAGGATAACACCCATACAATTGTCTCATTAGATGCAGAGAAAGCATTTGACAAAAGTCAACATACTTTCATAATAAAAAATAATTCAGCAAATTAGGTATGGAAGGAATGGACCACAACACAATAAAGGAAATATAAAGAGCCCACAGCAAACACACGAGGTGGTGAAACAGCGAAGCCCTCTCCTCCCGACCTGGAACGAGACAAGGATGTCCTCTCTCGCCATTTGTGATCAGCTCAGTGTGAAAGCGCCTCTCCTGACTTGCTGACGACACAATCTTGTATAGAGAGAACCAGAAAGATTCCAGGGGAGTGTGTGTGTGTGTGTGTGTGTTTGTGTGTGTGTTGGGGGGGTTAGATCTAGCAGAGAAATGCAATGAAGATGCAGAAACCAAAATATCAACATTTAAGAACCAAGAGCTTGTGTTTCTAATTTTGTTTTTGTTTTTGTTATTGGTACTGGGATGGGAATCCAGGGACCTTCTACCTCTGAGTTATACTCCTAGCCCTGTTTTATTTTTAGTTCGAAAAAGGGTTTTGCTAAGCTCCCAAGGGACTCGCTAAGTTGCTGAGGTTGGCCTCTAAATGTGATCCTCCTGTCTCAGCCTCCCAAGTACTGGGATTACAGATGTGTGCCACCATACCTAGCTGAGACTCATTCTTTTTCCTGGTGGCTTCTTCCAGATTTTCTCGCTCCCTCTTTATAAAAAGCCACCAGCCTTTTGAGACTCATGCATCAGGATAAACCCTGCCACTTGTCACACAGACGACCCGCTGCTACCACTGACTGGCTGTGTCTCCTTGCTTGCTGCAGACTCATTTTCTGATTTTTGTTCATCTCTGCCTATTGCTGCAGCACCAAGTGCCTGATGTCCATATAAACGACTCAGCCAAGAGCCTGTTGTCATGGGCCAAATCGTGCCTTCCTTCCAGATCTGCACATTGGGGTCTTAACCTCTGTATCTCAGAGTGTGACTGCATTTGAAGACAAGGCCTTTAGAGGTGAAGTCAAAGTACCTCACTGTGGCAAAATGAGGCCACTGGTGTCCTTTTAACAAGAGTAGGCCACATGCGAACACAGGCTGAGGGGGCTGAGGCTGTAGCCACATGTGTGGGTACAGCGAGAAGACAGAGGCCCCAGAAGAGAGCCAACCTGCTGGCGCCCGGAGCTCAGGCTTCTCACCTCCAGAATGCTGAGAAAACATATCTCTGCTGTTTAAGTCACCATTCTGGGCCAGGCACAGTGATGCACGCCTGCAATCTCAGTCAGTACTTGGGAGGCTGAGACAGGAGGATCACAGGCTTTGATCCTTTGAGATGAGCTTTGGCAACATAGAGTGACACTCAGCAACTTAGTGAGACCCTGTTTCAAAACAAAAAATAAAAAGGCTCAGGTAGCTCTGAGGTAGAATGTTCCTAGCACCACACACACACACACACACACACACACACATGGAGTCACGATTCTGTTGTGTTATGATGTCTTTAGTAAACTTATACACCCATCCTTTGTGGGTCTTATGCTTTGTCATCCACCAATGACGCCTTCTTCCTCTCTACTATGAGCACCCAGATCTTCCCATTTGACTAAAATATCTCCAAAAGGTACTAGGACCTCCCAAACGACCGTGCCAACCCCACTCTCTGACCACGGCCTGCACTCCATTCACCTTCTCCCATGTTCCCACTAGATCATTCTGAAATCCAATTATTGATTGATCCTACTTCCATTCACAGCGCGCGCACACACACACACGCACTTCTCCACCTGCCTTCAGCTCTTCATTGTCTACCTCAGCTGATTTACCACAGAGAGTGTTTGGCCCATTGCTATGATGACAACCTTGCCCATGTCTTCACTAATCAGACTCTTCTGAAAAGCTCCAGCCGTGGGCAAACGCTACCCAAGCAGGCTAACGACCTCACGCATCCAAGGTGACCAGCTTCTCTCGTCTTATTTTTCAGTTTGACCCCTTTCTTCACTGAGTCTTACCGTGAGAAATACCCTAGCAGTTCCCCGTGAAGGTCAGCCTGCCTATAGGGCACCTCTCATCAGCGTCCAGGAACCCCAGAGTTGCCCAGACACCTCATTCCCGGGTGCTGAGGAGCCTGCCACCTGCTTCCCCTCTTGCAAACCTCTGCCCCAATTTCCTTGGCTCCTCTCACAGCAGTGTCTAAAAGGAGACGGCCACCTGTGCTCCGTCCTGGTCATCTCCCCCTTCTTCTCTTCCTCGGGGCGTCTGGACACGGCGGCCGCGATCCAGCCGGGACTGATTTTGTGGGTCCCCAGCATCCTCCTTGTTACTAATCTTGCAGACACTTTGCCGCCTCATTTTATTCTTACTCAACTTTTCCGCTTCATTTAACGCAGCTGATTATCCCCGCCTCCTCAGCAGGCTCTCCCTGGCTCTCCTCAGGCTTTCCCGGGCTGGCGCTGCTTCTCCATCTTCTTGCAGATTTCCCCGTCTCTGTTCACCTGCTCTGACGTCTTCGGTGTCATCCCCAAGACTCACCACCACACCTTTGTGCACTGAGGAGCCAACCCAGAGGCACTCTGACTCTGAGCTACACATACCACCAGTCTTAAAAGTTATTTCTTTTGAAACAGGTCCTCACTAGGTTGCCGAGAGTCTCACTTAAGTGGCTGAGGCTGGCCGAGTACCTGCGATCCTCTTGTCTGAGCCTCCCAAGTACTGGGACTACAGGTGTGCGCCACCGCACCACTACCCTTTTCTCTGTTTCTATTTTCTTCTCGTCTGTTCCTGGGTCTTCATGCACCATCAGGGGATGATAACTTTCCAGTATACATCCCCAGACCAAACTGTCCTCAGACTTCTACACGCAGCATCCAAACACCGCCCTGACCTCTCTACTGGATTCTCAGACTTAGCATCTCCAAACATCCCGGCTCCTCTCCTTCTCCGCAACTGAACTTCTCTCAATCTTCCCATCTTTGCAAAAGGCACCACCCTGTTCGCAGTTTCCCAAGTCAGCAGCCTGGACGCCATCCCGGCCTCTCCCTCACTTCCAGTCCCTCCCCCACACCAATCTAGTGGCAAGTTCAGTTCTTCCTATCCCATAGTGATGTCTTCGGCTGATGGGATTTCCTTGCACGGTTGTTGCTATCTCCTGGTCCCAGCAACTGTCAGTTCTTCCCAAGACAACCGCAGTGGCCTCTTTTCTAGTTTTTTTTTCTTTCTTTCTATCTTTCTTTCTTTCTTTCTTTCTTTCTTTCTTTCTTTCTTCCTGATTTGGCTCCTAGCTTCCCCAATTTATCCCTCACACAGCTGTTCCAGTAATCTTTTAAAAATCATAATTTGGGCCAGGGTGTTTCCCAGCTTAAAACCCTCCAGCGGCTTTCTATTACACTTCTTGAAAAAAAAACCCGCGCTCCTTATCCTGGCTTGGCGGGGCTCTAGAGACCCCACCGTGTCCACTCAACCTTTTCCCCATTCTCTTCTCGTTCTCTTAGCTCTACTCCAGCCCCACCGACATTCAACTTTCTCAAACAGGACAAGCCTTTTGCCGTAATCAGGCTCAGCAGATCCTGTTCTCTGTGTCCGGTCCTCTCTCTTCGTCAGGAGCATGGATGGCTTCTTATTTTATGTTTTTGTCAAAAAAATATTTAAAATAATTCTTTCTGTCTGTGTGCACAAGTACAAAACAAAAGGAAGTTCAGATAAATGAGCAGAGAGAGCAGGAGAATGGTGGAAAAGGATTGGGAGAGAGAGACGGAAAGGGGAAAGAGGAGAAGTGATGAAGGAAGCAGTGTAAATAGTGCCATGCCCATATGAGGGTAGGATTATCGATCTGGCCAACATGTATGGGGAGGGAAGGGGAGCCAGAGGGACACACACCAAGTGCTGTGTGCGTGTGTGTTGGTATCACTTTGAACCTCACTATGACGTATAATTACAATGTGCCAGTAAAAGTACAAAAAGAGACCTTAATTTTAAAATAAAATGTATACATATCGAAGCTGGGTATGGTGGAGCGTGCCTATAATCCCAGGACTTGGGAGGCTTGAGGAGAGTCTCCGCGGCATAGTGAGGCTCTCAGTAACCTAGCGAGAATGCAAAGAATAAAATAGGACTGGGGATGTAGCTCAGAGGTAGAATGCCCCTGGGTTTAGTCCCCAGGGCCACCAAAAATTATAAATGTATATTATATACACTGAAATGCCCAAACCCAAGGTCTACAGTTTTGACAAGCTGATAGATATCTGTGTCACCCACATCCCCACCAGGGAGTGCCCTCCTGTTCCTGCCAAGTAAATACCTACCCCTAATCCTGAGACAAACCACTGTTTTAATTTTTTTTCAATGTCTTTTTTCAGAGCTTTGTATACATGGGTTACTATGGTATGAAACCGCTGTGTCTGGCTTCTTTCTCTCAGAATAGTATCTGTGCTGTTCACCCATGCTGCCGTGTGTAGGGCAGCATATCTAGCCATTGGCGATTAGAATTCCATTGTATGACTACATCGTCACTTTTAATCCCATTGTCATACCAGTGTACACTTGGGCTGGCCCACTTTCTGATTATTAGGAATACATTTGCCACAAACCACTTTTTGAATAGGCATTTGCTTTTATTTCTCTTGGGCAGATGCCTGGAACTACAATTACTGGGTCACAGAATAGTTCCAGGCTTAACTTTGTGAGGAACTGCCAAAGCTTTTTTCCAAAGTAAATGTAACATTTTATAACACCACTCACAATAGACGAGAGGCCCTCCACATTCTTAGTAATATTTTATTTCCAATGTTTGGATTTTTTTCTGTTTTTGCTGTTCTAATGGGCAGCACCGCAACTCATTGCAAATTTAATTTACATTTCCCTGACAACCATTGGGACTGAAAACCTTGCATTTGCTTTCTGATCACTCATGTATTTTCCTTTGTCTCTCCTTGAGATGCTGGGGACTCTCCTCCAGCCCTGTAACTACATATTTATTGGGTGGTTTGTCCATTGTATTTTGGACTTGTAGTTCTTTGTATATTCTGGATACAGGTTCTTTGTAAGACAGATGTTTCGCAAAATGCCTTCTCTTAGGCCATGGAAGGCCCATTCATATTCTTAATGGTGTCTTTTCATGAGCAGTGTATTTAAATTTTGATGAAGTCTCACTTATCAATTTCTTATTTTATAGTCATTGCTTTCTATGCTCTCTCTAAAAGATCTTTGATGACCAAAGGTTATAATAGTATTTCCCCCCTACAGCTTTGTGGTTCCAGGTTACATTTAGGTCTGTCTATGCATCCTGAATTGATTTATTGATTTTTTATACAATGTGGAATAGGATTAGAACTTTATTTTGTCCATGTGGTCATCCAATTGTCCCAGCATAAATTGTTAAAAGATTTTTTATTGTGGTTTAGAAATGTGTGTGTGTGTGTGTGTGTGTGTGTGTGTGTTTTATGTGTGTTTATCATAAAATTTGCCACTTTGGCCACTTTAACATGTGCAATTCATAGCATTAATTACAATTAATCTGTTTTATAACCATCACTACTATTTATTTCTACAACTTTTTTACCACCCCAAAGAGAAAGTCAATAACCATTAATCTGTAATTCCTCATCCTTCTACCTTAAAAATACTTAAAGGTACCATGCAGACCCTGGTACCTTTAATCTACTTTGTGTCTCTATGAAATTTTTTATTATGGATATTTCATATAAGTATTTGGCTTATTTCACTTAGCATAATATTTTGAAGGTTTATCCATGTTGTAGCATGTATCAAAACTTCACTTTTTATGACAATAATATTACTGTGTGTGTGTGTGTGTGTGTGTGTGTGTGTGTGTGTGTGTCCCAATTTTTTAATCAATTTACTGTTGATAGACATTTGGATTTGTTTTTATCTTTGGGCTATTGTGAATAATTCTGCAACGAATATGGATGTACAATAACCTATATTCTCTTATAATCCTTTTTATTGTCGTAAGATTGGTATTAATATCCTCTTTCATTTCTGCTTTTAGTTATTTGTGTCCTTTCTCTTTTGTCTTTGTTAGTCTAGCTAAAGATTGTCAATTTTATTGATGTTTTCAAAAGCCTAATTTATGTTTTCTGTGATTTTGTTTCTCTATTCTCTGTTTTATGTATTTCTACTCTATCATTTCCTTTCTTCTGCTAATTTTAATTTGCAGTTACTCTTATTTTCCTGATTATTCAAGATTATTAAGGTTAAGTTATTGGTTAGAGATTTTTTTTTATGTAGTCATTTGCAGTGATGTATTTCTCTCTAGCAGACTCAGCTGCATCCCGGAGGTTTCGGCATATTGCATTTTCATTTACATTAATCTCTAATTTTCCTATTTCTCTTGAGATGTATCTTTAATCACTGATTGTTTAAGAGTATGTGTTCTTATTTCCACATTTCCACGTATCCATGAATGTTCCCCTTTTATGTTATTGATTGGAACTTCATTCTATTGTGGCCAGTAGAATAACTTTTAATATAATTTGTATTTTATATATTAATATTAGGTTGATATATAAATATATTAATTTTATTGTGTGATCTTAATATTTTTAATTTTTTTGAGATGTGTTTGGTGGCCTAATGTGATTTGTGCTGAAGATGGTCCCAAGAGCACTTGAGAATAGTGTATTTGCTACTTTTGTGAAATGCTTTACTTATGGAGTATTACATCTATACATCTGTTGGGTCTAGTTTTTTAGTGATGTTCAATCCTTTATTCCTTATTTATTTTCTGCCTACTGGTTCCATCTAGTATTGAAAATGAGGTATTAACCATGCATGGTGGTGCACACCTGTAATCCCAGCACTTGGGAGGCTGACACAGAAGCATTGCAGGTTCGAGGCCAGCCTCTGCAACACAGTGAGACTCTCAGAAATCAAGGGACACCCTTTTTTGAAACAAATAAAATGGGCTCAAGGCGTGGCTTGGAGAGAGAATGCCCCTAGGTTCAATCCATAGTACAAAAAAAAAAAAAACAAGGAAGAAGAAAGAAAGAAAAAGAGAGAGAAAAAATTAAGGAAGGAAGGAAAAGAAGAAAGAGAAGGAAAAAAGAAAGAAAGAAAGAAAGAAAGAAAGAAAGAAAGAAAGAAAGAAAGAAAGAAAGAAGAAAGAAAGAAAGAAAGGAAGGAAGAAAGAAAGAAGGAAAGAAAGAGCGAGCAGTGGGTACTGAAGCCTGGGAATGTCTCAATTTCTCCATTTTTTGAAGGAGAGTTTTGTCAGACGCAGACTTCTTGATCGGTATTTTCCTTCGAGCAGCTTCTTGCCATTCTCAGTATTCTCTCTTTGGCGTTGGCTTTTGACAATTTGATTATGACGCATCTCTGTGTGGGGCTTTTTCATTTCATCCTACTTGGAGTTGAGTTCTCAGATTTAGAGACTCATGTCTTCATGGAAGTTCGTGGCTGATTATTCAGATATCCTCCCTTCCTTTCCCTTCTTTTCTCCTCCTGGAGCTCTTGGGATACGTATGTCGGTTTGCTTGATGGCCTTCCACAGGTGCCTCAAAATCTATCCATGTTTATTCATTCTCTTTTCAATTTGCTCAACAGATTCTGTAATTTTAAGCATACTACCTTCATTCTTCCGATTCTTTCTCCTACCTCTTCAAATATGCTCTTGAATCCTTCCAACAAAATTCTCATTCTCATTTTCCAGAAAATTGCCAGATCTGGTTCTGACATTCTCTGTTTGTTTTTCAATGTGTGTGTGTGTGTGTGTGTGTGTGTGTGTGTGTGTGTGTGTGTGTGCATGTGCACACACATTTGCAATTTTGTCGAAAATAAAGTGACCATACAAGTGAGAACTAATGTTTGAGCTTTCTATTCTGTTATACCAATTATTTATTTTGTCGGCACTTATGCAAAAACCTTATTTTGATTAGTATCACTTCATAGAAAATCTTCAAGTCATGTAATATAGGTAAACCATTTTGTTATTATTTATTTGTTTGTTTGTTTGTTTATTGGTACTGGGGATTGTACCTTTGAGCTATACTCTCAGCTCTTTTTTATTAATTTTGAAACAAAGTCTCACTAAGTTGGAGGCTGGGCTCAAACCTGTCTCAGCCTCCCCGGTAATGAGATTACAGGTGTGCACTACTGTACCAGGCTCAACTTTGTTATTTTTAAAGATCTTTTTGGCTGGTCTAGGACCTTTGCATTCTCCTCCCTTTGTTTTATAATTCTCATATATATCATATCTATGTACTTTGAAAATCCCATTGCACAATGTTATAATTTTTGCTTTTGGCTGTCAAACATACAGAACTCAAGAGAAAAAGAATATTGTATTATACTTACCCAGACATTTGTCATTTCTGTTGCTTTTCCTGCATTTCTGAGGTTCCAAGTTTTCTTCTGGTATTGCTCCCCCTGTGTCTTAAAAAAAAAACAAAACACCTTTCAGCAATTCTTTTAGAGCAAGTATGCTGGCCACAAGCTCTCCTAGCATCCCTTCATCTGAGATGTCTTTATTTCACCTTCATTGCTGAAGGATTTATGTTGTTGTTTTGCTGGATGTAGAATTCTGGATCGACAGCTTCTCCCAGCATTTAAAAGTGAAGTGATCTTTCCTTTTGGTCTCCATGGTTTTGATGAGAACCCCACACTCACCTAAATCAATGTTTCTTTATAATAATGTGGCACCTCCTCTACACGCTGCCAAGACTTCTTTGCCTGTAGTTTTCAGAAGTTGGATTGAGATGTAGCTGAGGCGTGAATGTTTTGGGTTTGCTGAGCTTGAGGTTTGCTGACTTTATTGAATCTGTAGGTATGCCTTTAATCAAATTTAGAAAGTCCTCAACCATTACTTGCTATGCCCTTTTATTTTTCCACCGGTTTCAAGAATGCTCACATTGCCTCTTGAAGCATCTTTACAAGGGTTACCTTTAATCTCTGTCAGATAATTCCGGCATCAATGACAAGTCAATGTTGGTACCTGTCCATTTTCTTTGACTATCGAGTATTGAGATTTTCTTGCTATTTTGTCTCATGAGAAATTTTTGGATTGTATTCTAGCCATTTTCAGTATTATTATATAAAATGCTACAACATATATTCTTATACAGATGTTGATGCTGTTTTTGCAGGCAATCAACTTGGTTAGCTTCAGGCTGGCTGGCTTCTTTCTTTCTTTCTTTCTTTCTTTCTTTCTTTCTTTCATACTAGCGATTAAGCCAGGGGCATTCTACTTCTGAGCCACACACCCAGCCCTTTTACTATTTTTTTTTAAATTTTTGAAATAAGATCTAAGTTGCTGAAGGTCTTGCTAAATTGCTGATGCTGGCCTTGAACTTGTGAGCCTCCTGTCTCAGCCTTCCAAGTGCTAGGATTGCAGGCTTGAGTCACCACACTTGGCAAGCATTTGGCTTTGAATTCAGACCTTCTGTAGTTTGTTGTTCCAACACTTCATCAGCTTTCACCGGGCCTTTTGAGTCCTTCCTGACTGTGTGTCATCTAAAGGCTGGTCCTGGACCTGGGTGTCGGTCTATTCGTTTGGTTCTGTCTTTAATATGCTGATGAGGACTGTATTCACACTTGTGCAGTTTGAGGGCAAACCCAAGAGTTCAGTTGATTTTCTTAGGTGTCCTTAGCTCCACTGGCTGACTTCCCCAATACCATGCTTCACTGAAGTACCACTTTCTGGCCCTTGGAGCACCGGAGCTTTAATCATTCTATTCTGCCTCTTGCTTCTGTAAGTGTACCAGCATCCAGGGCCAAGATGCATGAGGAAAGGGCGGGGGGATGAAAGCGCAATGAAATTTCCCCCGTTTCCTTGGGACTGAACCACGGCTCTCAGTGCTTGTTCTGAGTAGCAGAAGTCCGCTCTCCCAGCCCTTGATGCCCCCCACCCCCAAAGCTCACATCGAGATCTTGGGATGGCGTTGAGATGAGATCTGGGGACACCAGAAAGAAAAAAATCTGGCGCATTCACTACCAGCTTGGTGGTACTTTGCATTCTTGTCTTCTTCCCCAATCTGCTTGCTACTATTTTCTTTTCAGAGTCCTCAAATAGCTGTTCTATATATTCTGTCCAAGTTTTATAGTTGTGTGCCGTGGGAGAAGCAGGGTAGAATGTGCTTGCTCCATTTTGTCCCAGATTGGTCCTATTTTAGAGCTTTTTAGGGTAGGGGCTTAGATAATTAATTTTTTTTACCTCTCTAATATAAATAAGCATGCCCCAGAGTTTGATATGTTGTGTTTTTATTATCAGTCATTGTGAATTGGTTTCTGATTTCCCTTGTGATTTATTCTTGGACACATGGATAATTTTACATAAGGGACTTCATATAAATAAGAAGAAAGCCCAGTGGAATAGTGGAAGGGGGATAGGGAAGGGAGGCTTGAAGAGGGAAACAGATCAAACAATGTCTGACCACAGATGAAGCGGTCACTTCAATGTCACTAACTCGTGGAGGGAGGAAGGAGAGGAGCAGGGTGGGATATGGCGTGTATGAACGCATCACTTCGAACCTCGGTATGATGTATAATTACAATGCACCAATCAAATTATCTAGAAAGAAAGGCTTCTATTTAATGTAAAAATATTTATGGCTTCTCTGGATATCTTATTATGGCTTATTTTTGTAGTTGGCTAGACAATGTATCTCGGTAACACTTCAATATTTTGAAACATTATAGAGACTTTTTTGGGGCCAACATATTGTCTGTCCTGGTTGAACACTGTATGTGCCTTTGACAAGCATGTGTTTTCTGTCACAAAGGTCACAGCAGCTGGCAGTGTTACCTAGATCCTTTCAAATCTTACTAATTTTTCAGCTGGGCATCGTGGTGCATGCTTGTAATCCCAGCATTCAGGAGGCTGAGACAGGAGGATCGTGGTTCGCAGCCAGCCTCAGCTACTTAGTGAGGCCCTTTGCAATTTAGTGAGACCCTGTTTCAAAAATAAAGAATAAAAAATAGGGCTGGGGGTATAGCTTGGAGGTAGAATGCTGCTGGGTTCCATCCCCAGTACTGCAAAAAAAAAATGTTATTCTATGAATTATTGAAAAATCTATGACTTCAAATTCTATCAATTTTAGTTTCTTGCATTTTGAAACTTTATTATTAGGTGTGACTATATTTGTGTCCTAGTACATTTTCTGCTGGATAATTTGTAGACAATAAAGGTTTATTTTGCTCATGGCTCTAGAGGCTGGGAAGTCCAAGATCATAGTGCCGGCATCTGGCAAGGGCTCTCATGTTGTGTTACAATGTGACAGAAGGAGTTGGGTGTGGTGGTACACAACTGTAATCTCAGTACCTGAGAGGCTGAGACAGGAGAATCACCGGTTCGGGGCCAGCCACAGCAATTTAGGGAGACCCTCTGCAACTTATTGAGACCCTGTTTCCAAAAAAGTAAATTAAATAGGCCTGGAGGTATATCTCAGAGAGAGAATGGCTCTGGATTTAATCCATAGTATTGCTAAAGATAATAAATAAATAAATAAATAAATAAATAAATAAATAAATAAATAGTAGAAGGTCAGGAGAACACAAGGAGAGTCTGGGGAGCAAGAAGGGGCACTCATAATAAACTCATCATCATGATAAACATCCCTTCCACGTTCATGGCCACAGCCCATTCATGCGGGCAGATCCCTCAAGACCTAATTAGTAATGATTAGGCCCCACCTTCCAGCCACGGTCACACTGGAGATTAAGTTTCCAACATATAAACCTTTGAGAGACTCTTTTAAACCTTAGCAAGTTATATCCATCATGTTTTCCAAAGTATTGATACTTTAGTACTTTGAATTTTTAAAAATCTCTAGTAATAGTCTTTGTATTAACATCTATTTTTCTTATATTAATATTGTCATTTCACCTTTTAAAAATAGTTTATACATGGAAACTTATTTTCCTTTCTTATACTTTCATTTTACTCTCCTCCAAAAATGACTTTTAAATTATATGCATCTTTTAATTTAAAGTGTTCATTTTATAGATTGCATATAACCAGGCCATATTTTCCCTTTTAAAGCTATCTATATTCTAAACAAAATGTATATATATATAGATACATATGTGTGTGTTTGTGTATACATACATATATATATTTAACATAGTTGTTGAGAAATTTGAATTTCAGTGCCTCATTTGCTAACTGATTTTAATAGAAATTTTATTAAGATAGTTGTAAGTTCATAAGCCACTGTACTATGGCTAAAGGATATAAAGTTTCAGATATGAAAGGGAAATAAATTCTAGAAATGCACTTACAGCACAATACCTATAGCAAATAATCTGTATTGTGTACTTCAGATTTTCTAAGAGGCTATATCTTATGTTAAATGTCCTTATCGCAATAATAGTAACAATAGCCGGGCGTGGTGGCGCACGCTTGTAATCCCCGCGCTTGGGAGGCGGGGACAGGAGGATCGCGCTGGTTCAAAGCCAGCCGCGCTGGCTTAAGAGACCCTGTTTCCAAATAAAATAGGTCTGGGAGTGTAGCCCGGAGGTAGAAGGGCTTCCAGGAACCCCAGTACCACCAAAATAATAATAATAATAATAATAATAATAATAATAATAATAGTAGAAGGGCTTCCAGGAACCCCAGTGCCACCAAAATAATAATAATAATAATAATAATAATAATAATTAATAATAGTAATAATAATAATAACAACAACAACAACAGAGTAAACCTTGGGAGGTGATGGATCCATTTACCGCCTTGATGGTAGTCATGTTTTCATGGGTATTTCCTTATCTCCAAACCGATCAGGTTGCATACATTGTGTCCAGCTTTTTCTATGTCATTCATACCTTGGGAAAGTGGCTTTAAAATACTATAAAAATTAAAAGGTAAAAACAGCAAGAAGGAAGGAAAGATGGAAGGAAAGAAAGAATAGAAAGAATGCAGAGAACTCCTTTGGCCTTTGTGACTAATTTTCTTCAGAGCTAAGGTTCTGTAAAACTGCCGTGTGACATCACGGCCAGGAGAGGCACACTGAGGCAGCCTATCGGCATTACTCAGATGTACCCATCTCCACTCAGACTCACCCATGTGTGTGTGCGCGCACGCAGATATCCTATTCAATGTCTTCATCTTCATAGATTCATGTATCAACCACCAAAAGTAGTTTCCAGCACCACAAAATTCCCGGTTACACTTCTGTAACTCCATTCTACTCTCTCCTGCCCTTCTCACTTCCCCTTTCCAAGCCCCTGGCCACCACTGATGTGTTCTCCATTTCTAAAAGTTTGTCATTCATAAATGTGTCATAAGCCAGGCATATCTATAATCCCAGTATTTTGGAAGGCTGAGACAGGAGGATCGCAGGTTTGAGGAAAGCTTCAGCAAAAAGTGAGACTCTCATCAACCTAGTGAGACTCTGTTTCCATATAAAAAATAAAATTGGGCTAGGGGTATAGCTCTAAAGTAGAATGCCTCTGGGTTCAGTCTCCAGCAAAACACACACACACACACACACACACACACACACACACACACACATACACGAAATGTGTCATAAATGGAATCATATATTCTGAGTTTTTACTAACTGAAGATATTCCATGGTGTGTCTATTCAGTGGTATCCATGTACCACAGTTGTTTAGCCAGTCATCTACTGAAGGACATCTGAGCTGATTCCAACTTTTACTATAACAAATAAAGGTGCTAGGAACACTTCATATAAGCTTTTGTGTGAGCATAAATTTTCATCTTTCTGGGATAAATGCCCAAGGGTACTATTGCTGGATTTTATGGTAATTGCATGTAGAGTTTTCAAATAAACTGTCAGACCATTTCTATTTTACATTCCCCATAGCAATGAAGGAGCTCACCAGTTTCTCTGCATCTTTGCCAGCATTTGGTTGTGATTATTTTTTATTTTAGCCATTCTGCTAGGTATATAGTGATATCTCATGTGTTTTTAATTTTCATTTACTTAATGGTTAGTGATGTTCAAAATCTTTTAATCTGTTTATTTTTCCATCTATATAGCCTCACTAGTAATATATCTGTTAATGTCTTTTTTCATTTTCTAAATGGATTTTTTTTTACTGTTGAGGTTTGAAATTTCCTTTTATATTTCAGATAATACTTCATTGCAGGATATGTGGATGGCAAATATTTTCTTTCTGTCTTGTATTTTTCTCTTTTTTATATGGTCTATCACAGAGGAAAAGTTTTAAACTTTTATGTCAAAGATAAAAGAGATTCAAGTATCAAGTTTTCCCTTTTATTGATCGTGCTCTTGGTGTTAAGTGTAAGAACTCTTTCCCTAGTCCTAGATCCCAAACATTTTCTCATATGTTATTTACTAAAGCGTTTCATTTTACACTAATGTCTATGATCTATCTTTAGTCAATTTTTATTTAAGATGTGAGACATAGGTTGAAATTCACTTTGTTGCCTATGCATATCTAAAAGTTTCAGCATTGTTTATAGAAAATCCTGTTCTTTTTCATCAAATTGCTTTTGCACCTTTGTAAAAAATCAGTTTGGCACATTAATTTGAGTGATCTATTTCTGGGTTCTCTGTTCTTTTCTATTTACTTATTTTTCTATTACCAGAATGACACCACTTTTGTCATTATAGCTATACATTAAGACAATGTTGGAGAATTTCTTCTACTGCCTTCTTCTTCTTCTTCTTCTTCTTCTTCTTCTTCTTCTTCTTCTTCTTCTTCTTCTTCTTCTTCTCCTCCTCCTCCTCCTCCTCTTCTTCCTCCTCCTCATCCTCCTCCTCCTCCTCCTCTTCCTCCTCCTCCTCCTCCTTCCCCTTCTTCTTTGTCGTCGTCTTCTTTGTCTTCGTCTCCGTCTCCGTCTTCGTCTTCTTTTTGTGGTACTGGGCATGAACCCAGGGGCTTGCTACCTCTGAGCTACACCCCCAGCCCTATTTAATTTTTTATTTTGAAACAGGGTCTCACTAAGTTGTGGAGGGCCTCACAAGTAGCTGAGGCTGGCCAAGAACCTGTAATCCTCCTGTCTCAGCCTCCCAAGTACTGGGATTCCAAGTGTGTGCCACCACACCCAGCTCCACGTTATTTTTTTGGTCAAAATTGTTTTAACTATTCCAGGGCTTCTTTTCATGTGTATTTTATAATAAACCTGTATTTGTTTTTTTAATTGCACAAATTTTTATAGGCATTTCATTAAACTTACAGATCACTGGGGAGAATTCACATCTTCATGATACTGGGTTTTCCAATCCATGTTTCTCCACTGATTTAGGTGTTTTCTTTTATCAACATTTTATAAATTTCAACATACAGATTATATGTATTTTGTTAATTTTATGGCTAAGTATTTTCTTTCCTTTGAAATTACTTTCAAAGTTATTGTGTTTTTAATTTCAGTTTCTACATGTTCATAGATGTGCAGTTAATATATAGAAATACAATTGCCTTTTGATCTTGTATTCTCCCACCTTATAAATTCTTTTATTAATTTTAGATGGGTAGGGGAATTTTGGGTAAATTTTTCTGGCTCTTTTATTTGGTTTTCATTCATGTCACCTGCAACTAGAATTGTTTTGTTTCTTTCTTTCCAATCTGTATTTTTATTTGTTTTTTCTTGTTTTATTTCTCTATCTAAAGCTTCCAGTTATGATAAGTAGGAACGGTGAGAGTAAAAGTGTTGTTACAGATCATAATCTTTCACTATTCAGTGTGATGTTAGCTATAGATTTCTTTCTTTTTTTTTTTTTTTGTGGGTCTGGGGGTGGAACCCAGGGGCATTTGACCTCCAAGCTACACCCCCTGCCCTATTTTTTATTCTTTATCTTGAAACCGGGTCTCACTGAGTTGCGGAGGGCCTCACTAAGTAGCTGAGGCTGTCCCCGAACCGCGATCCTCTGGTCTCAGCCTCCCGAATGCTGGGATTACAAGCGTGCACCACCACGCCCGGCTTAGCTATAGATTTCTTATAGATCTTTTTTTTTTTATCAAGTTGAGGGAATTTCTCTTTCACTAATGGTTTTGCATTTTTAACTTTTTCCCTATGTAAGATCATATAATCATATGATGTTTGTTTTTTTTTTAACTCATATGTTGGGTTATATGCATTCAGTTTTGAATACTGAACCAAACTTGTATACATAAAATAAGTGTAATTTAGTTATTGAATATGGTGGTAATATAATTAATATATAATTAGTTTATACAGTATACAATCTAGTTTGCTAATTTTTTGAAGATGTTTATATTTAAATTTTTGAGAGATATTGCTCTGTTACTTTCTTTATTTGTATTGGCCTTGTCTGGTTTTATATCAGAGCAATACTGACATTACCAAATGAATTGGGAAGTACATCCTTCTTGTATTAGCTTCTTACTCCTATTAGGATTCTATTACTGCTGTAACAAATGACTACACTTAGTGGTTTTAAAAAGACACAACAAAATTGTACTATCTTACAATTCTGGAAGTCAAAAGTCTGAAGTGGGATTTACTGGAATAAAATAAAGATATCACTAGGGTTGCATTCCTTCTAGAAGCTCTAGGGGAGACCCTGTTCTCTTATTTATTTCAAGATTCTTAGAGGCCATTGTACTCCAGGCCTCTTTTTTCCATTTTCAAAGCTGTTAGCATAACATCTTTATATCTCTTTCTGAATATGATCCTACAGCTTCCCACTTACACTTAAAAAGAAAGAATAATAAGATTAATAGAATTTATCCTGTTTGAACAACAGAAGGAAAGTAAACAGAAAAAATAATAAACAGAGCTTCAGGCTCCTGAGGCACAGTAACAAAGGTTTTACCATCTGTATCATCAGTCTCAAAGGAAAAATATAATGTTGAAAGTATTTAAAGGAATATTGGCTTGAATGTTACTCAAATATGGCTAAAGACATAAAACCTACAAACTCAACATACTGTGAAAATCCCAAACAGGATTCTTGTAATTATCCTGAACTCATTTGGATAAGCCAAGATAATATACCCATCTCAATATAATAAACAACATCTTTTTGAGATGTAAGTAACATGTCCACAAGTTCCAGGGTCATTATTTTGCCTACTACGTTCTTCTTCTATTTTAATGATGAAATTGTGGAAAATTGATGCTAATTCTTTAAATGCTGTCCAAATTCTCCAGTGACTATCTAGGCCTGGATATTTGTTTTTCAGAAATGTTTATGATATGAATTAAATTTTTTGATGGTTTCTGGACCATTACGATTGTCTATTTCATCTTGGTTGAGATTTGGTAGTTTATGGTTTTTGAAACATTGATTTATTTTTCTAAGGTGTCAAATTTATGAGCTTAAACTTTTTTATATTAATATATGATATACCTCTATTATCTTTTAAAAATGGACTTGGGACGGGTGTGGTGGCACACGCTTGTAATCCCCGCGCTTGGGAGGTGGAGACAGGAGTATCGCGCTGGTTTGGAGCCAGCCTCGCTGGCTTAAGAGACCCTGTTTCCAAATATAAAAATATAAAATAGGTCTGGGAGTGTAGCCCGGAGGTAGAAGGACTTCCAGGAACCCCAGTACGACCTAAATAAATAAATAAATAATAAAAATGGACTTGGTTTCTGTGTGTGTGTGTGTGTGTGTGTGTGTGTGTGTGTGTGTGTGTGTTATTGGCGATTGGATTCAGGGACTTTTTTTTTTTTTTTGGTGGTACTGGGGTTCCTGGAAGCCCTTCTTCCTCTGGGCTACACTCCCAGACCTATTTTATATTTTTGAAACAGGGTCTCTTACACCAGCACGGCTGGCTTCGAACCTGCGCGATCCTCCTGTCTCCGCCTCCCAAGCGCGGGGATTACAAGCGTGCGCCACCACGCCCGGCGGATTCAGGGACTTTTATATGCTAGGCAAGCACTCTACCATTGAGCTACATCCCCAGTCTTTTTTAAAAATTTATTTTGAGTTAGAGTGTTGCTAAATTTTTCAGGCTGGCCTGGAACTTGAGATCCTCCTGACTCAAAGTAGCTGAGATTACAAGCATACACTACCGCTCCTGGCCTACACTTGATTTCTTTATAACAGTTTTAGATTTATAGCAAAACTGAAAATAAGAACACGAACACAGATTTCTCATATGCCCCATTTCTTCACTTTTATATCCTACTAACATCTCCCACCAGAAAAGCACATGTGCTATAATTGATAAGTATAAGTTGACACATAATTATCATCCAGATATCCACTGTTTACATTAGGGCTCAGTATTGGTGTTGACTTCTAAAAATTCAGACAAACTTATGCCATGCATTGATCATTGTAATCTTGTTGTAGAATAGCTCCATTTACCTACAAGTCATCCGTGGTCTGCCCATTCATCCCTCTGCACTCTCAAACTCCTAGTAACTGATGATCGTTTTGCTCTTTCTATACTTATGTTTTTTTTTTTTCCGAGAATATCATATAGTTGGAATAACATAGTACGGAAGCTTTTCAGATGTGTTTCTTCCACTCATTAATATGCATTTATGTTTCCATGTCTTTATGGCTTGATAGCTCATTTCTTTGTAGTGCTGAGTAGCATTTTATTGTCTAGGTGGACCACAGATGATTAATCCACTTATTAAAGGACACCTTGGTTGTTTCTAAATTTTGGCAACTATGGGTAAAGGCACTATAAACATCTATGAGCAGATTTTGTGTTGACATAAGTTTTCAGTTCTTTGGGGTAAATACCAAGCACTATGGATGCTAGATTGTATGGTAAAAATATGTTTAATTTTGTAAGAAACTATCAAACTGTCTTCTAAAATGCCTCGATTATGTTGCATCTTCTCCAGCAGTAGAAAAGAGTTCCTGTTGCTCCACATCTTTGCTAGTGTTTAGTGTTGTTTGTGTTCTGGATTTCGGCCATTCTCACGTGCATGATGATATTCCATTGTTTTAACTCACATTTCCCTAATGATAGATGATATGGAACATCTTTTTACATATTTATTTTCTATTTTCTATTTTTGTGCTGAGTTTGTACTGGGGATTGAACCCAGGGACATTCTACCTCTGAGCTACACCCCTAGCCCTTTTCTATTTTTATTTTTTATTTTGAAACAGAGTCTAAGTTGCTGAGATTTCTTGCTAAGTTGCTGATACTGACCTTGAACCAACAATCTTCCTGTCTCATCTTCCCAAGAACTGGGATTACAGGCATGAGCCATCATGCCCTGCTCACATGCTCATTTTCAATCTGCATATCTGATTCGGTGAGGTATCTGTTAATTGGGTTGCTTATTGCTTATTGTTGAATTTTAAGAGTTATCTCAATATTTTGAATAGTAGTACTTTATCAGATAGGTCTTTTGCAAGTATTTTCTCACAGTCTTTGGCTTTTCTTTTTATTCTCTTGACTATATCTTTTTATAGAGCAGAAAATTTCAACTTCATGAATTCCAGTTTATCAATTATTTCTTTCATGGTGCTTTGGTACTATATCTAAAAAGTTATTGCAAGCGCTAGGTTGTCTAAAACTTCCTTTATCTTCTGGGAGTTTTGTAGTTTGGCATTTTACATGTAGGGCTGTGATCTAGTAGAGTTAATTTTTATAAAAGCCATAAGCCCTGTGTTGAAATTACTTTTTGCTAAATTTAGATATTCAGTTTTTCAGTCTTATTTGATGAAAAAACAAACTATCTTCACTCCAGTGTATTGACTTGGCCTTGAATAGTCTTTAAGATTACCTCTCGACTATCTATAGTGTATTTAATTATATTCTCTTTTTGGAGTTTTCTTAGTGGTTTCTCTAGGTACTATAACATACATGTGTGACTTAGTCCAGTGGTATCAACATTTGGCCAGTTGGAATAAAGTGTGGAATCTCGGCTTCTTTATAGGTTTTTTTTATCCTTCTTATTTTTATATTTGTCTTATTAGATGAGATGTTATAATTTTTGTTCAACTATCAAATATAACTTATAGAATGGGTAAGAAAAAGTAGTCTGTTCTATGCGTTAGGTATAAATAGATCATAGCCCTAGTCTACTCTTGTTGGTCTCTCTTTCCTGACACTCCATTATTCCATCTTTATTATTTCCCCTTTGATCAGTAAACATTAGTTTTCTAATCTATAGGTGCAGATATATAGTGATCTATTCATTTTATTCCATCTGAAAATATTTTTATTCCCCTCTTTATTTCGGAAGGGTAGTCTTGCCAGATATAGAATTCACAGTTGACAAAGTTTTTTCTTTCATCACATGAAAAATACTTAACTAACAATAGCCAAATTAGGGAACCAACCTAGGTGTTCATCAACAGATGAATGGGTAGAGAAAAATGTGGCATCTACACACAATGGAGTTTCACTCAGCTATAAAGAGGATCAAAATTGTGTCATTTGAAGGAAAATAGATGGAGCTAGAGAATATTATACTGAGATCAGCCAATCTCAGAAGGCCAAGGGTCATATGGTTTCTCTCATATGCAGAAGCTAGAGAGAAAACAGGAAACAAAAATGACTTCAGAGAGACAAGTTGAATAGTGGAAAGGGATTGAGTCGGGAGGCGAGAAAGATAAAATGGAGGATCAAGGAAGGAAGCAGTTCAGATATTGTTATGTCCATATGTAAAGGCATCACCACCAACTGCATTAAGTGCACAGGGAGGAAGGGGAGAGGGAGGGGATGCAGAGGGAGATATGTCACATGATATGTGCATGCATGAAGGTGTCGATTTGAATCACCATGATGACAGATAGACAGGAGAAGAGAGAGAGAAAGAGGAGAGAGAGAGAGGAGAGAGAGAAGAGAGAGGAGAGAAGAGAGAGAGGAGAGAGGAGAGAAAGGAGAGAGAGAGAGAGAGAGAGAGAGAGAGAGAGAGAGAGAGAGAGAGAGAGAGAAGAGGGAAGAGGGAAGAGGGAAGAGGGAAGAGGGAAGAGGGAAGAGGGAAGAAAGCTTTGCCACTTTCTTCTGGCTTTTGTTCAGATAGTCAGTGTCATTCAAAACGGTGCCCCTCGTAGTTTTTGTGTCCTTTCTCTCTGGCTGCTTTCTAGACTGTCTAAAGTTTTCAAAAGTTTAATTTTGAGGTGCCATAGCATGTATTTAGCCAAATTTGATAACTTTTCAACCAATATTCTTTTTCAAGTACTCTCTCAACACCATTTTCTCCTCTCCTTCCAGGGCTGTGATAACACAGATGTTCGATCTTCTGTTATTGTCCCACAGATGCCTGAGGCACTGTTTATCACTTTTAGTCATTTTTCCTCTGTTTTTCAGATGGGATGAATTTTGTTATTCTTTCCTCAAGTTCACTGGTTCTGTTTTTTGTCATATCCACTCTACTATTGAGCCTACCCTGTGAGATTTTCATTTGTTATTGTACTTTCAGTTCCATAATTTCAATTTGATTCTTTTTATAACTTCTCTTTCTTTGCTGATTTTTTAATTTACTTGTTCAGAAAATATCATAATTGATTGTTTAAAACTTTCTTATAACCATTAGTTAAAAATATATGTCATATGATTCCAACATCAGATTCAACTCAGTCTTGAGTTGAATTGCTTATGTGCCTATATTCCACCTGCTGCCCACAGAAGTAACTGGTATGAAATAGGGATGCTGATCAGAGGTAGGAGCTCTAACCTCTTAAAACTATCTCAAAGGGCAGCTATGCACTGGGAGTCCAGGACTGAGATCTCCAGAAATAGTAACCCATTGTTTCCTTGACACTGGTTGATTGTCATTTCTCATTTGAGTTGTGACTTCCTTTGTGTTGGTGAGGATTAGTGATTGTTTTTAGTTGAATCTATTTTCCCCACATCTTAGGGTCTCTTGATCTTATTTTAAATCTTTTATGTTCACTAGCAGGCATCTTATTTAAATTTAGTATGTGAGCCCACCCTGGCCTACTCTCATGGTTTTGTTGTTGTTGTTGTTGTTGTTTTGTTTTGGTGGTACTGGGGTTCCTGGAAGCCCTTCTACCTCTGGGCTACACTCCCAGACCTATTTTTATATTTTTATTTGGAAACACGGTCTCTTATGCCAGCGCGGCTGGCTTCGAACCTGCGCAATCCTCCTGTGTCCGCCTCCCAAGCACAGGGATTACAAGTGTGCGCCACCACGCCCGGCAAGGTTTTAATGGAAATTTAATATGCAGAACCTATCAGTGACTTTTTTTTATTCTTCCCGGTTTATTCAGTAACACCATGGTCTCACTCTCCCTGTTGGTGTTTCTTGAAGGAAAGGAAGGGATTTCCTAGGTCACAGGACTGGGTGTCACTCAGAGGGGCAGGGGTGTGATGGGACCCCTCTGTATTTGTCCCCTATCTGGCTTCTCTGAAAAGGTGAGGAGACCTTCAGGCCTGTGGGGACATTAAGACTTTCTGGACAATACCACTTTCTGTGACTGTATCTTTTTCTCTATGCTGCTTGCCCATCTGGGGAAGGACTCTCCAGTCTGTGGAATAGACAGGCTTCCAGTTATTATATCTTTGTCTCTCCTCTAGAATCTACTCATTGGCTTTGATATCTATCAAAGCAGGAGTTTCAGGTTCAGTGGAAATGAAAGGTACTTCTGTGGCTATGTCTTCTCTCTTGATGGAGATGTTGGGCTCACTTGATTCTATTCAGACTTCTGTTCAATCCAGGGGAAGAATTGGATGGCTTCTGTTGCCAGATTGGGGTTTAGAAAAAGCCAGAGTGGATGGGCATCCTCTGTTGGGCAGAAAGACACAAGACCCTCTGTCACCATGCTTTTCTTCTGGTCCTGGAGCAGCACGCCAATGCACCTTTGTCTTTCCACCTTACTACTTTCTTAGTCCTTCTTACTAGAGTTCTCCTTTGGTTGTGTCTTGTGTCTCTTCCAGGGTTTATAACTAATTACCAGGAAGTAGCAGGGAAAATGGTTCTATATCAAATTGTGTAGAAAGAAGTTTTGCTAAGTTTTTTTTTTTACCTATTTTTCTTCTACTAGTCTTTTTCTGTCTTATTTTTGAATTAATACAATATATTTAGTATTCCATTTTGATTACTCTCCGGGCTTTTTATCTATCGAAGTTGCTCTAGAGATTATAATATACATCTATTGCTTGTTTCAATCTCCTATGTCATCTTGTAGAAGTTTATAAATTTGAATTTTACAGTTATGTCTCTGATACATTTTAAACTAATCTTTGTGAAAAGTGTAAGCTTTGTGCCTAGATTTTTTTTTTTTTTGGCATGTGGGTATCCATTTGTCCCAGAACCACTCATTGAAGAAACTGTCTTTTCTCCATTGTATTTTCTTTGCTCCTTTGTTAAAGATCAGTTGGTTCTCTGTAGGTCAATTTATAGACTCTCTATTCTTTTCCACTGATGTACTTATCTATTCTTTCATAAGTACCACACTGTGTAGATTATTATAGCCTCTAATAAGTGTTAACACTCGGTAACGGCCTTCTTCCTCAATAGAGCACTGATTATTCTAGGTCTTTTGCCTTTAAATATAAAATTTTGGAACCAGTTTGTCAATATGAAAATAACTTGTAGAGATTTTGATTGGGATTGCTTTCAATCTGTAGGTCAAATTAGGAAGAACAGACATCTTCACAACACTGAGTCATTTTATCCATGAACATGGAAAATATCTTCACTGGCCAGATTATATTTCATTTATTTTTCAGATTCTTATAGTTTTCCCAATAGAGATCTTATATATATTTTGTGATATTTATACCAAACTAAGCATTTTATTTTGGGTACCATGGTAAATGTAATGCCTTTTATTTCAAATCCCATTTTTTTCATTGCAGATGTATAAGAAATCCATTGGAGGACTTCCGGGAAGATGGCGACCGAGAAAAGCGGGGCTTAAGAGCCCTGCTAACAACAAATCTCCATTACCACAAAATCAGTGCCTTTCATAGCCAAAAAACACCATCACCAGTGAAACAAAAAATCACCAGGCTCCAGAGAGAAAGCGGACTGAGAACAGAGCCACAGAGGAGATACACCGGCCTCACGCCCGAGGACGCAGCAGACGCGGCAGCAGCGCCATACTGCTGGCGACACCGGCGAATTCACGGGACGGCTACAGCACTGAGGTGAGCCACTGCAGAACAGCCAGGCGGGATTTCTCCACGCAGAGAGCATCTAAAGCTCCCAATGGCCGAGCTCAGCACACGCTGCAGGGATTCAGAGTGGAAATCAAAACCAAGAAGAAAAATGCCAGCCCCACAGCCGAGGGAGTAGCAGCGGCACCATATTGCCACCGGCGGCAGCAGCACCGAATTCAGCGAGGCCAGTACAGCTACATCTGCGTACTCAAGAACAGTGAGTCAAATTGCGGGCCACAGAGGAGAAATCCCAGTACAGTACTCCCTGGGACTTGACCCAGTGGGGGAGGGGCAGTGGCAGAGATATCACACCATAGGAGAACTTGCAACCTGGCACCCCCCGCAGTCTAAAGCAGCCTCTATCGACTCTCTGGGTCAGAGACTCTGTGATACAACCCAGTAAAGGAGTAGTGGGGTCTGAGATACTACAGACTCGAGATCCAGAACACCTTAAGTGAAGTCATAGTGACCCAAGGGAAGAACCCAGAGAAGGCACAAACATCCGAAATCATGGGAAAGAGGAATAATACTGGAGCAATAAATGCCCACAACCCCACAACATCAGAACCCGATAAAACAGAAAATCAGAGATTTCTAGAAGATCAAATCAGGAAAATAACTGTAGAAATAATAGAGGTGCTTCAAAAAGAACTCAGAGAGAGCCAAAAAGAGATAAAGGATGCAATTAATGAAGTAAAGGCCTCAATTCAAAGCACAAACAACCGATTAGAACACATGGAGAACAGAATCTCGCTCTTAGAAGATGAGCAATCCAAAAATGAACTCATAGTTTCTAATCTAGAAAAAAATATCCGACAGCAGGAATCTGATATTGAAGAAATATGGGCCCATTTTAAGAGAGCTAACCTAAGAATAATTTGAATAGAGGAGGGAAAAGAGTGAAACCAAAGGGATCAACAATCTCTTCAAAGAAGTAATAGCAGAAAATTTTCCAGACATAGAGCAAGAGGTTGATACACAGGTCCAGGAAACTTATAGAACTCCCTTTAGACAGGATCGGAGAAGAGGATCCCCACGCCACATAATTGTCAAAATGACCAATGTGGAAGCCAAGCAGAGAATCTTAAAGGCAACAAAAACAAAGGGCCAAGTGACATTCAGAGGCAAACCAATTAGAATCACTCCAGACTTCCCAAACCAAGTCATGAGAGCCAGAAGGGCTTGGAGTAACATATTCCAAACTCTGAAAGAAAACAACTTCCAGCCAAAAATTTCCTACCCAGCAAAACTTTCTATCAAATTAGATGGAGAAATAAGAAGCTTCCATGACAAACAGAAACTGAAGGAATTTATGTCTTCAAAACCAGCACTAGAGAAAATACTCAAAGAGATTAACTACAAAGAAGAAATAGGTAACACACTCCAGAACTAGAGAAACAAGATTTTCCATCCAACAGACAACTAAGATTGGTTATCTGTGGAGATTCATTATTTATGTTAGTCTTTTACCTATCTCTAAAGGTTATTGTTTGCCTTTATTGTTGTTAATTTTTAGGATTTCTAGTTGGAATATTAATATACCTTCAGATATAGCAATTGGAAATATTTTATCCCATTCTATTAGTAACTGTTAACTCTGTTTACATTGTCTTTGGATATACAATATTTTTTTATTTTTTAGGAAGTTTGTATACTCTTCTGTTGCCTGTGCCATTGAAATCATAACCAAGAAATCACTGCCAATTTCAATGTTGTGAGGTTTAATGACCCAGATTTTCTCCTAAAAGTTTATAGTCTTAAGATTTATATTTAGGTCTATTATCTATTTTGAGTTAATATTTGTATATGGGATTAGGTAAGGGTCCAATTTTATTCTTTTCCATGCAATTATTATTTTTTAACAATATTTAGTTAAAAGATTATTATTTCCACCACCAAATGTTCGTGGAAACCTTGTCAAAAATAACTTGACAATATAGGGAAGAATTTAGCTCTAGGCTTTTATTTAACTCCAATGGTTTATATATCTGCCTTTAGAATAGTACTACACTGTTTCAATTACTGTAACTTTATATGGTTTGAAATCAGAAAATATATATCTTCTAGCTTTGTTCTTTTTCAAGATCGTTTTGGGTACCTAGAGTCCATATTCCATATTAGGATAGATTTTTTTCTGAAAAATAAATATATAAATATATGATAGTTTCACCTAAAAAATAGAAAAAATATTCTCTGGTAAGAAAGAAAGTAAAAAGAAATATTGAAATGTTATCTTTAAGTCATCAAAAGCTTGGTATCAGACAAATGAAACTGTTATGTGAGATTATCATTTTTAATTTTAGATAAATTGCCATAATACTAGATGTCAACTACTAAGCCAAGCATGGGAGGGAGGGATAGGGAGAGAATGGGGTGGGGATTGGGTGGGGGCTGACTGGGAAAAGTGTGCATGTATGTCTACAAAAGTATGTATCCTACTATGATGTATGAATACAGTGCACCAATAAAAAAAAAAGAAAAAAAAAGAAATCCATTGACTTTTACATATTAACCTTGTGTCGTACAACCTTGTTAGTAGCTGTTAGTTTTAAAGTTTGTTGCTGTTATTAATTCTTTTGGATTTTCTACATAGACAATCATGTCATCTGCAAACAAAATTTTATACAGTCTTTCATAATGTGTATACGTGTGTGTGTGTGTGTGTGTGTGTGTGTGTGCGCGCGCGCGCGCGTTAGGGGTTGAATGCAGAGGCATTATATATCTGAACTACACCCCCAGTCCTATTTTTTATTTTGAAACAGGGTCTTATTAGGTGGATGACAGTCTCACTACTTGCTGAGGCTATCCCTGAACATGAAATCCTCCTGTCTCAGCCTCCCCAAAGTACTGAGATTACAAGTGTGTGCCACTACTCCTGGCAGTGTGTATACATTTTTTTCACTTCGTTTTACTATGGCTTGTGTATGTCTACTCTAAGATCCATTCATTGAATTTTAATAGCCAATGGTATTAAGAGATGGGCCTTTAGGGAGTGATTAAGTCATGAGGGCTCTGCTCTCATGAATAGGTTAATACTCTTTTAATAAAGAGGCTTCAGAGAGGTTTCACTCCCTCTTCCCCTTCCATCCCCCTGCCATGGGAGGGCTCAGGGTTCCTCACCTCTGTGGGAATGCAACAACAAGGAGCTATCTTGGAAGGGGAAAGCAGGCTCTCCTCAGACGTGGAACCTACTGGTTCCTTGATCTTAAACTCCCAATTTCCAGAATTGTGAGCAGGAAGTTTCTGTACTTTGTAAATTACCTAGTCACAGGTATTTTGTTATAGTAGCACACTCAGACTAAGATACTTGTCTTACTGTATTACATAGTACTTTAAGTACTGTTTTAAATAAAAGAGAGTATAACCATGCATTGTTCCTGATATTAGCAGAAATGCATCTAGTTTCTCACCATTAAGTATGTTGTTAGCTGAAGGATTTTTTTGTAGATATTCTTTGTAAAGTTGAGGAAATTTAACTCTTTTCATGGTTTGCTGAGAATTATTATCATGAATGAATATTGGATTTTGTCAAATGCTTTTTTTGCATCAAAATTTTCCTATGATCCAATATTTTTTCTTCTTTAGCCTGTTGATGTGACGGGTTACCACGCAGGAAGGTTTTTAACAGCATTTATTACTATTGTGTATACACACACACACACACACACACACACTCACACACACACATTGTTTACTTTTTAAAATTTTTCCTCATCTTAATTAAACTGTAATCTCCATCACATAGGATAGTAAATACTCATAAATATTAGAAAAACACATGAGCTTCCCCCACTTATATTTGTTTGTATCTGGTGAGGAGCTGTGGAAGGAGGATGGCAGTTTATTAGAGTCTCGCTAACAGGAAAGAGATGGAAGAGACTGGGGAGGGGAGATGTCCTGATACCTCTTCCTCTCTGGTTACAGATGGCAGGCTTGAGCAGCCTCTCTGGCTAGAGGGTTAAAGTTAGCAGCTAATTGAGTAAGATACCATGAACTCGAGGAACAAACAAACTGCTTTGGGCCCAGGTGAGAGAGTGACAGAGCTGTCAAGAACACTGTGATCCTGGTTTATAAAGTAGTGCAGCAGGTGGGAACTTGGAGCTATGGTAATTTGGGCATTAAAAGTGACTTCCTTTGCATCTGCAGGATGCATTTCAGTGTGTGCAACATTGAAAAGAATCGGCTCTGCTTGCTATGCCTCGATTGTTTTGACTTTTAAAAAGTCCAACTGATTTCTTCTGCAGGCATCTTATCTTTACTCCGAGTCCTTGTCCTTGGAAACATCAGTTCCATTTGACTGGACTCGTGGTTTCAGATGTACTCTCTCATGGCGCCCAAACCTGCTCTGTCAGATCTTTCTTCTGAATGCCACAAACTGCTGTAACCGCAGAGCCTTCCAGTCCAGAAGGAGTTCTCCAAGAAGCCTGCTGCCTTCATTGTGGGCTCGGCCTCGCCTTATATTTTAGCATACACTTTCTAGAATTTTACCCGCTTGCAACAACTTTCACTCTTTGTTTTCAGAAAATCTAAAACTTTCATGCCAAAAGCCTTCTGATTCTTGACCCATATTTCCATCCACATCTGTTTGTAGTGAACACCTGTAGGCTTTCCCCACCAGTATTCACTGACCCCAATATTTTTTTTAATAAAAAAGAAGCCTTAATTTCCTTTGAGCCATGATCCTTTCTGCACTCTAAGCGCCTGTGGTTTGGGTGGGGTTGACCTACACCAGCTCTTGGATGGGCCCTGATTAGATTGAAGCTGATCAGTCTACAGCATAACATTAAGAACTGGGTTGGCTCAAGTGTGATCACAAGGCCCAGTGGGCCAAAAGAGTCAGACCCACAGTTTTTTGTAAGTTTTCATAGACTTTTTCTCTTTCTGCTGGATGTAGATTATAGAATCTGGAAGATCTACTGAGACTGTGTCCATCCTGTTGCCCCGAGAGGAATCTGTTAAAGCCAGTACCTTGGGGATGGGCAGGGATGAGCTAAGAGAGAGAAAATGGTCCTGGTGACATTGTTTCCACACGTGTATGGAGCCATGCAAGCAGTCTTGTCCTGACTGCTTCGCCCTCCGCTGTGTACTGCCTGTTGTGCATGGTCCTTGGATTTCCTCTTGGATTTTGAATCCTGCTCTCCTGGACTTGATTTTGGTGTCTCCTTTTGGGGATATTTTATCCTGATGCCACGATCTTTCTGCAACACTCTCTTCTTAGTCACTGACACCATCTCCAGCCAAGACTCCAACTTTCAGTTTCTAATTGAGTAGCCTGAGATTCCCCATCTCTGAAATAAATTGCAGACAAGTTATTAAGATGTATTCAAAACTGTCTACAGGAAGAACTTTTCCCCATTCGATAACTATACTTCTCTGTGTGTGGTCAAAACTAGAAAAAGATCGCCAGGCATGGTGGCGCACGCTTGTAATCCCAGCGCTTGGGAGGCTGAGACAGGAGGATCGCACAGGTTCAAACCCAGCCTCAGCTACTGAGTGAGGCTCTCAGCAACTTAGTGAGATCCTGTTTCCAAATAAAATATAAAATAGGTCTGGGAGTATAGCCTGGAGGTAGAAAAGCCCCTGGGTTTTACCCCAGTAACACACACACACACACGAACTAGAAAAAGATATCTAAGAAACTATATCTACTGGCCATGATGCACGCGTGTTTGTGTCTGCTCTGGACCTCCTTGGGAGGGAAACTCAATCTTGCCTCACACGTCAAGTTGTATTAACTTCTAGAGAGAAACCAAAGGAAAAGAAGAGGGAGACATGAGTGTACATTCTAACAGGATGTTTGCACTTGTTTGGGGATGTGATGAGATAGAGGCTGCCTGGGAATCACAGTCATCAGCCCCATCTCCGCTCCTAATATTAACCAGAAATCTGTGTGGTCACATATGCTGATAAAGTTGAGGGAATTATCCCAAAGCCAGCATATCCGTGTTCCTGCTGCAGAGACACTCATATTAGTGAACATATCAGTGACAGCAGAGGTGCCATCAAGGAAATAGCACTTCACCCTTCTGGATAATCCTGTAGGGCAGGATGCATCCTGGGTTATCCGTGCTTGCTTTAAAAATGAAAGTAGTGGAGACTGAGAATCACATGACCACAGAATGTGAGGCAGAGACTCAACGGCCTGAATGTAGCTTAAGTTGCTCTTTCAATATCTACATAAAGGAACTGAGAGCCAAGGATGTCAAGTGACGTGCCTAGGGTCACACAGTAAGTCAAGATAAAGATCCAAGTCTGTGCATTCACAGCAGTGTTCTTTGACCACAGGCCTCTGGGGTTTATAGTCATTGACAGATTTTCTTCAGGAGCCTACATGGACATTTGACTTTTGAGGAGATGCTACCTTCGGGAAAAGGTCAGATTTAATCCTTGATGTAAGAAGCATATCCACTGGTCTTTTAGGGTAATAAGCTTTACTTTATATTGTGGCTTTTAAAATAACAACCATTTATTATTACTTACATGGGTTGGCTAGGCAGCTCTTCTGGTCTGAGTGGGGCAGCATTCATTCATGTGTCTGCTATCTGATGGTTTAGAAAGAACTAAGCTAGGATGGTTGGCCTCTGCCTTGTATGGTCCTTCATCCTTCCACAGGACTGCCTGGATTCATTCTCGTGACAACCGCAAAAGCTTCTGAGAGAGAATGAGACATCCAAGGTCTCTTGAGAGGTGGGCTTCAGACAGGTGCACTGTCACTCCCATTGTTTTCTATTGATCAAAAAGCCACAAGTCACAAGGCCAGTCAGACTCAAGGGGTGAGGGAATGGACTCCCCTGCTAGACAGGAAGAAGTGCAACATCACGTTGGGAGAGGCATGGGCACCAGCAAGGATGCAGTTGAGGATACTTTTACAGACAACTTGCTTCAAGAGATATGCTATGCTCTTGCTTACAAAAGGGGACTAAGCCATCCCAGTTACCAGCCCAAGTACTGCAGGAGCTAACTGCATGTGTCAAATGTGTTTTGCTATCTCATTACTCATGACTGTGTGTGGATGAGTTTATAGTGTGTGTGTGTGTGTGTGTGTGTGTGTGTGTGGAGAGGGGTGTGTTTATGTGTGTGCACCTGTGAATTTATGCTCTCTCTCGAGTCTTTTTCAAAACAGCTTTTTTTTTCCCCTGCAAGGAAGCATTTAAAGGTAGGGCATTTCAGGACCAAGGAGAGAGCATGACGTGTGGGTGTGGCAATCCCAGGGCAAGCCTGTCTCAAGTGGCCACCCATAAATTAGACTCTGTTTCCTGGTAGCGACAGCATACTGCGTAATTGAGTTTTTGTTTGCTAACATTAGAAAACACAAATTTTTCCAGGCATGGTGGTACATGCTTGTAATCCCTGTACTTGGGAAGCTGAGACAGGAAGATTGCAGGTTCATAGCCAGCCTTAGAAGCTTACTGAGACTCTCAGCAACTTAATGAGAACCTGTTAACAAATAAAAATAAATTAGGGCTTGGGGAGTAGCTCAGAGGTAGAATTCCCCTGGGTTCAATCTCTAGCACAAAAAAAAAGAAAGGAAGGAAGAAAAAAAAGAAGGAAGGAAGGAAGAAAATTAACACAACTTTTGTTTCTACAAGAGAATTATTTTCTGAAAAAAATATCTCATTTTTATTCTGAATTTTTTTAAATTTATTTTTATTGGTGCATTGTAATCATATATCACATTGGAATACAAGACTTGAGAGGATATACAAGCACACATCATCCAATTAGCCCTCATCCACTCCCCATCCCATTCCCTCCCCCTCCCTTGATCCCATGCTTGTTTGGTGATTAACTTTGATACGTATGTTTATGTACCTCCTGCTTTTTAAAGAGGCTCCATCCTCCCCTATTCCATACCCTCTGATTGGTCAGCTTAATTGCTTCACTATAGGGCCCTTTCTATAGCTTGACCACTTTCTGTTGCCCCTTTCCTCCCAGTTATTGCTGATTAGGGGAAGCATCTGGTTTTAATTTTCTGCGATATTTCTCTGTGCATGCTGCGTTGCAAATACCGATCCACTCTTGACGGCCCCAGTTGTGGCCTGGCTACCCGGTGGACTGATCCAGACCTCGCTGGCTCAAGCAGCGGCCTTGCCTCATGGGAGGCCCTGGTTCTGGTCTCGCTGGCCCCAACACTGGCCTAACCCCTCAGCTGGCTCCGATCCTGGCTTTGGAGGCCCCAGCACTGGCCTTCTTCACGGCTGGCTCCGATGTTAGCCGATTGCCCCAGCATCGGCCTAACCCCTCGGCAGGCTCCAATCCAGGCCTCAGAGGCCTCAGTAGTGGCCTTGCTTCATGGAAGGCTCCAATGCTGGCCGCTGGCCCGGCACTGGCCTAACCCCTCGGCAGGCTCCAATCCCAGCCTCTGAGACCCCGGCACCAGCCTTGCCTCATGGCAGGCTCCGATCCAAGCCTTGCTGGCCCCAGCACCGACCTAACCCCTCGGCAGGCTCCAATCCCGGCCTTGGAGGAAAGAGCCACATTTGGAAAGGGAGATTAGCTCCAGATAGTCCTTCAAGGGGTCTTGACCCTCTGGAGCAAAACTCAGCCCCTGGCTCCACAGGCTCTGTTGCAGGGCCAGGGCCACCGCCACTCTCAATGGTCCATGTTAACCTGTCACAGCTGGGTGGCCACGGGGGCTGATGTCCAGACCCTTTGTTTCAGCTGCACTGAGCTTATGGGCTTCCTTACAACTGAAATGCACTGAATACCCACTGAGTACCAGCACTTGACTAGATGCTAAGTATATAGAATGAGAAAATAAACCAAGCACAACGGTGTATGCTTGTATTCCCAGCACATGGGAGGATAAGACAGGAAGATTGTAGGTTCGAGGCCAGCCTCAGCAGCTTAGCAAGCCTCTGTTTCAAAATCCAAAGTAAAAAGGGATGGGGGTATAGCTCAGAGGTAGAATGCCCCTGGGTTCAATTCCCAGTAACAACAAGAACAACAAAATTTCATAACTCCTGTCCTTAAATAGTTCACAGGCTAGGGGAGAAAGAAGACAGTAAATGAGGAAGTAGTCTAAGACATAAATAGACACAACTTGTGATGAAGATATAAAGGAAACAATATAATGTTTATAAAGAGAATAAGAAGCTGTACATGGTGGTGTACACCCGTATTCCCAGCTACTTGGTAGGCTGAGGCAGGAGGATCACAAGTTCAAGGCTAGTGTTAGCAATATAGAGACCCTATTTCAAAATAAAAAAATAAAGAGGATTGAGGATATAGCTCAGAGATAGAGCAGCTATGAGTTCAATTCCTGTATCACAAAATAAAATACATAATAAACAAACAAATACAGGCTTGGCAAGTAGCTCAGTGGTAGAGTGTCCCTAGGTGCAATTTCTAGTACTTCAAAAAGAAAAAAAGAAGAAGGCGCTATAGTTTGAATATTTGTTTCCTCTCAAACTCATGTTGAAATTTCATTGTCATTTTAACAGTATTTCTATGTGGAAACCTTAAGAGGTGGTTAGGTCATGAGAACTCCACAGTCACAAATAAGATTGGTGCCATTAAAAAGGAGGAGTTTGGCAGTCTCTTGCCTCTTGTCCTTCAGTGTCCGGCCATGGGATAGCACAGCAAGAAGTCCCTCAGCATGTGGTGGCCCCTGGGTCTTGGATGCTCTAGCTTCTAGAACTGTGAGCGATACACTTCATTACAAAGGACCCAGACTCAGGTATTCTGTGATGACAGCTCAAAATGAACTAAGACAAAAGGGGAAGCCACGGAAGAGGTGGTGTTGTGGCTGAGATCTGCGGGATGAGAAGGGACTAGCCATGCAAAGGGGTGAGGGGAGCACCATTCAAAGTCAAGGAGAGAGCACAGGCAAAGGTCTTGTGGCAAGGAAACACTTTGTGCTTATGGACCAGAAAGAAAACCATGCAATTGAGGTCTGAGTGGTAGAGTTTAAGACATGAGTGTAGAAATAGAAGAGGCCGCCGGGCGTGGTGGCGCACGCTTGTAATCCCCGCGCTTGGGAGGCGGAGACAGGAGGATAGCGCTGGCAGGTTCGAAGCCAGCCGCGCGCGCTGGCTTAGGAGACCCTGTTTCCAAATAAAAATGTAAAAATAGATCTGGGAGTGTAGCCTGGAGGTAGAAGGGCTTCCAGGAACCCCAGTACCACCGAAGAAGAAGAAGAAGGAGGAGGAGGAGGAGGAGGAGGAGGAGGAGGAGGAGGAGGAGGAGGAAATAGAAAAGGCCAAATTACTAGCATGGTCTTGTAAGCTGTATCACAGAGTTTGGATTTTATTTTACAAGCAATCGTAAAATAGAGGAGGGCTTTCTCCAATTTTCTTAGAATATTCAGATATCCGGGTTTGTAGGCCAGCCTTAGCTACTTAGTGTGGCCTTTGTGATGTTCACCACCTATTGAGAATCCCTGGGTAAGAAAGTGTTCTTGGCAACTCTGGAGAAATACCTCCACATCCATCTTCTGTCTCCTGAACTGGTTTGCAGACCAACTTCCTTCTCCTCAGGAACCAGCCCAGACACAGGCTGATCTCCACAACCCTGCCCTGCTCGTTGGTTCCCTGCCAGGTCCGGTGGACTCAGTCCTTTTTGAGACTGGCCTCTCTTCTTACACAGCAAGAGCCTGGGACATGCTGTTCCCACCCACCTTGGCAGTGGTAGCCTGCTCCTTGTTTTCATCTCATTTCCTGTGCTCTAGATGGCACCTCCCGCCGGGCGTGGTGGTGCACGCTTGTAATCCCTGCGCTTGGGAGGCAGAGACAGGACGATCACACAGGTTTGAACCCAGCCTCGCTGCCTTAAGAGACTCCATTTCCAATTAAAAATATAAAAATAGGTCTGGGAGTGTAGTCCGGAGGTAGAAAGGTTTCCAGGAACCCCAGTACCACCAAGAAAAAAAAAAGCCCGGAGGAAGATGGCACCTCCCCTTTCCCAAGACTTCTGATCCTCCAACAGCACAAACCTGGTCATCCACCCCTGCACACCCCCTTTCTCTCCCCAAGGGCCTATTTTCTAGTCAAATGGCCAATTGATTCTGCTCATTGGGAAAGCTGATCTTTGCTGTTGCCGGTGAGCCAGTGCCGCCAGCGTCTCCCCCACCACTGACTTCTTTCATTCCTTCCTCGGCGCTCTCCACCAACCTGATGTGATGAAAGGTTTTCCCCAGACATGTCACATCTCATAACAACAGCTAAGCTTTAACCGATCGCTCTCTGTATGCTAAGCATTGTCTTAAGTGCTTTTTGTACAACATCTTATTCCATCTGGGTAGGAGACCATACTGCAAGGGTGGAGGATTATGTTTTCCAAAGACACCACAATGGTATCACCTGCTCCACGTGTTCTCCTAGAACCTTTCCCCCCTCACCCATTTAGAAGCAGAATTTAATTACCTTCCCCTGGAACTTGGCTGTCCTGTGACTCACTAATAATAAACATAGTACAGCATAGGGTTCTGGATGCTTTCTGAGGCTCCATCAAATAAAGTGATGCTAGAAAGGACGCTCTCTTTTCAAGCTCGGAGTTGCCATGTAAGAAGTCAAACCCCAAGCTGCCAAGCTGGGAAAGTCATGGGCACACCCTGCAAGGAGCAGCTCCGCTGTGCTCTCGGGCAGCTGCTGACACTAATGGCCAGCCACGTGAGTGCGCCTCCTGGGACGTCCACCTCGACCTCCGTGGGCTTTCAGATGGCTGTGTCCCCAGGTGGCTTTGGCTTGCAGTCACATGACAGTGCCCACACCAGAGCTGCCCTTCCCATGGTTCTGATCCACAAAGTCATGAGCCTTGTTTGAAACTGCTAACTTCAGGAATAATTTTATTATTAACAGATCCATAGTGACCAGGACAATTAGGCATCATTATTGGTCATGCTGTACAAATGAGGAACCTGAGATGCAAACCAAGCAAATCCCTTTTTGAGCTCGTAAGGGGTAAGACTAGAATCCTATGCCTTTCATGCCCCTGGACCTCTGCTATCACTGCCCATTTAGTAAGTAAAGATCTATGCCACTTGGTTATGGGTCTGATACCAGGTTTTAGGTCATGAACTTTCCATCCAGGATGGGATCCGAGGTTGAGAGTTCCTGTCCTAGGCTCATGTTGGACCTTAGTCTCAGGAGCTTCCCTCTGGCCTCTAGGGTGGGTCCGTGCCCAACCCATGTGAACTTGGAGCAAGAAGTTACTCCACTTCTCTGAGCCTCAGAGTTTCTCTGATGGAAAAATGAAATGGTGATAATAGAATCTGTTTCGTAGGGTCATTAGAGGAGTTAAATGATACAAAGCATAGACAGTGCTGGCCACATTTCCCAGCTACCGGGTATGTGCCATTTTAAATGTTCCTCCTTAACTAGTTGCCATTGTTATTACAGACTAGAGACAGATATACATTAAGCCTGGTGAAAAAAAAAAACAGCTCTTTCCTCACTCCTACTACTCCATGGAGCCCCTTTAGCAGTACTTAATCCACCCAGTTGTCCTCACAAAAGCAATAATTAAAGGTAGAACACTTTCTTGGGTGAGCAAGAAAATGCTCTGTGTGAGAGCAGGCTGTCCTCCTCGCACTGTCCCGGCCCCGTCTCCCTTCACCCAAAGGCAGGGCTGTCACTGCAGAACGATGAACAACTGGGTACCTGACTCCTCTGGCTCTCACTGTTCTCATACCAAAATAATGGAAATGGTATTGATTACTGCATGGTGGCTGCAAGCAGTTGAGATGATTAATGTCTGGCACTGGAACACAGCACCCGGGGAAGATGGACTCTTCTTCCTCTTTCTCTGTTCTTCTTGGGGTCACTCTCCAAAGGGTGGCTGCGCCCCCCTCTCCCATGATTACCAGTGCTCCGTGGGTGTGTGGTAAGGGCTCTGGAGGGGTTGAACTCCTTCTATGGAATCACAGGCACGCCAGGGCTGCCCCTGCTCCATCTGTCTCGTTCCACCATTCACTCTTGGGAGATGGGCTTAGAGTTTGAAGCTTCTCTAGGGCTTAGCCAAGACCCAGGTTTTGGAAGCCTGAAAAGAAGCAAAAGAGTTTTCGCAGCTTGGGGTCGTGGGGAGAGTACCGGATTCGAGGGGCAGAAGCTGGAGGATCAGGCTCGTGTCTCCCCTTTTGATCCATTGCTCTTTGGCAATGGCACGAGCCTGTTTCTTTATCTGTAAAAATGGAGACAATCATATCCCTGTATTATTTGTATTACCATCTTATTGAGGGGTTTAAGGAGAATAAAGTGGGTCTATGAAAGCTTCTGTGAAGGTCCTTTAGTGCTGTTAGTGTTGGGCAGGAATGCGGCCTACTTACACAACACTAAGACAGCATTAGCAGGAATGTTCAGAGAGAAACGTGGAGTAGGGCTTATTTCTGTGTGCTGAGCATCTGAGCATCCCTTTCCTTCTCTTAGAGAAGAGTAGTTTTTTTCTCTTCAATATTCTCATTTTTTCTGCTCACAGGGATGGCATCATCCTAGCCCGCCCTATGGAGGCCAAGTCTAGACTCACCCTCTAGCTGCCCGTCCAGATCCAGTCTCCATCAGAGCCCATGGTTTGAATGAGAATAATTAGTCATCACAGAGCACTTGTAAAGTACTAGGGATGGTTCTAAGTGTTTTACGTGTGTTGTCTCGTGTCATTCATAGAACAACTGCTGTGAAGCAGTTGCTTTTATGATACTGAGTCTAGTGATAAAAAAAAAAACGTTTAGGTGCTGTATTCACTTTTATTTTTAATCAGTGACCAAAATGTCTGAGAAGTACAACTTAGAGGAAGAAAGGCTTATTAGGGTGACAATTTCAGAGGTTCAGTCCAAGATGGGCTGGCTCAAGACAGAAACGTCATGGTAGCAGGGTGTGGCAGAAGTAAGTTGCTCAGGGTAAGTAGGAAGGGGGGAGAGAGAGAGAGAGAGAGAGAGAGAGAGAGAGACAGAGAGACAGAGAGACAGAGAGACAGACAGAGAGACAGACAGGCAAGGTTAGGGGCAGATCTAGCTCAAGGTTTTGCCCCCAGTGACCTACCTCCCCCAGCTACACCCTCCCTGCCTACAGTGACCACCCAGTAAATTCATTGAAATTATTAACCCATCACTGGGTCTATCCACTGATGCGGTTAGAGCCCAGATTCAGTTATTTCTCTCTGAACATTTCTGCAGCGCCAACACATGAGCTTTCCTGAGGGACATTCAATAGCCAAGCCATAGCAGGCCAGAGGGTGAGGACAGGGAAGTTTCTGGAGATGGACTCCTGAGCTTGTGTACGTAATGCTCCCCAGCGTGGCCGTCTCCATTGTCTCGCTGAGATTCCTAGGCAGTGTGCGTGCCCCTCTGGATGGGGGAAGGCCATACTCCACACAGCTACCACCAAACCCCTAGAGGACAGCTCTGACGGAGCCGCGTCTGGCTGAAGCCTTTCCAGGGCTCCCCTGGCTGCAGAACACCCAGGCGTCACCAGCTGGCCCCTAAATCCCGCTTGGCCCGGCTCCTCCTGCCTCCCGCCAGCCTTCCTCCCACTCAGCTTTGTGCATTTCACACTCAGGGACCCGGGAGCATTTCAGGCTTTTTCATCTGCTGCGTGCAGGTACATTCGAGGCCTCACTCCTCCTGAAATCCCTCTTCATCACCTGCAAACTCCCGCTCGTCCAGTTCCAAGGCACAGCCTTCCCTTCCCCACCCAGGCCCTTCCCTGGGCTCCCGGAGCGCCCTGCCCTTCCTCCCATTACAGCATCCACCATCTTGGAATGCAACAATTTGTCTGCACACCTCTCTGTCAGTGAACCAGAAGTTCTGATTGACACATGTTCAAAGTGACACTTATGGCAAGATTGATACGCATGTCAGAGTTAGTTGATGTGCACGCCCAAACTGACACCCTTGTCAGGATTGACACTCATGGTCAAATTGACGTATGTATCCAAACTGACACATATGATCAAGTCGACATGCATGTCAACATGGACACACATGTCAAAATTGACGCACATGCTAAAGCCGACGCATGTCCAAGTTGACATATATGTCCAAATCGACACAGGTGTCAAAGATTGACACACATATTCAAATTAACATGTGTCCAAATTGACACCCATGTCAGGACATGCAGTTATATCCCTCCAACTCTGAAGACTAGGCACAATCTTGTTTTTTAGCTCCCCAGAACCTCCCATAAGGCCAGTAACATTAGGGCATTGGTAAACATTGCTAAAAATATTTTTAGGTATAAAAAACTGTTTCTTTTAGTATAATGGCACAATGCTAGGTAACCATGCCCTTAGGACACCAGTCTGTCACCCTGGCTTTGTATAAAACCAAGCCTCAGCCACCGTCAGGCCCCCTCCTTCTCCTAGGTGACACCACAGCCCAAGCGTGCGGGGGCTTCAGCGCCCAGGGGCCCTCTCCCCTCACTCCTCTAATCCCTTCACATCCCACCGGCTGCTGCACCACCAGTCCCCACAGACAAGGCCCATGCCTGTGCTCTTGCTTAGATTTAGGCACAGACATTTTAAAGAGACACATTTATTGAGAACCAGGGGAAGCAGAGAAAGAGGTGGCCAACAAAAGTGGGATTTTATGAACCCCAGGCTTCTACATGAATCTCTCTTCCACATGAGGCCGTGGACACTGGAATGTTCCTGCCTGGAACACCTGCAGAATGAATGAATGAGGGAATGCCTACATGAGCGACTTGTTGGCAGAGGATGTGGCAGAGCCAAGAGCGCCCCTCACGGGCTCACCCATCCAAGGGTTATCGGGAAATACACTTTGCACAGTATGCCTGGTTAGAAGATGTGGAGATGTTCCTTCACGACTTCCCAGGGCACAGGATGCCTCCAGGATGAGCCCCAGCCAGGGGGGGAGAGAGCTGGGGAGAGAGCCACGTCTTCCTGCTGCCCGAGATTGGAATTCTGATTATCCACATGAAACGGAGACCATCATCCAACTTATCTCTGCTCTAGCCCTTGGGGTAGACCCACAAGAGGCTGCCAGGGAACCTGCCAGGTGTTTTATTTATTTATTTATTTATTTTGCCTTAGTGTGTAAATGACATCTAGCTGCCTTCCCAGCCAGAGGGAGGTTTCTGCTTAATTCAGGCTCTGGAGAGATGTCTCTGGCAACCAGCAGCACCAGCGGGGAGGTTTATCTAATTATGTATGCAGGCCCACCTCCCCGTTCCACTTCAGGAGGCCTGGTTGTTTATTGCTCACCCTGCAGCGCATGAGCTGCCACCTCTTCTGTGAAGCCTTCCCAGCCACCTGGCTCACAATCCCTCCCCCCACCTCAGGACCCCATCTCTCAAACTGCACCAGTCACATCTAGCCAGACCAACTAGCAGTGACCCCGTCAGCATTCGCTATATAAACAGTACACCATGACTTTCAGGCTTAAAACAATAAGCATGTGTGAGCTCATCATAGGGTGGGTGGCTCTGTTGGTCTTGGTGGGATTCCCTCCTGCATCTTCAGACACCTGTCAATGAACTAGACTCCATTGGGCAGGCCATGGACCACACATCTCTCGTCCTCGAGGATGCCCACCTGAGCTGGTTCACACTACAGGGTAGGGGTCCCTGGGAGCGGGCAGAAAGCTAAGGGGCCTCCAGAAGCCCAAGCTTAGAACTGGCCCAGTACCCTATTTGTCCCTTTGCATTGTAAAGCAGGTCATGAAGGTCAGCCATGGTGTCAGTGTGAGGGAGACAGGCTGCCCACTCCAAGGGAGGTGCTTCGAACTACTGTTGCAAAGAGGCACAGATACAGGACAAGAAAGCGGCTGTGGTCATTTCTATCTCCGAATGTTCTGCAATGCTGTTCCATTATTTAAACACGTACCCGATAAGGGTTTGGTCTGAGGCTAAAATCCAGGAAGAGTTCCAAGTAACTGTCAAGAGAAAATCTAGTGTCTAACCCAGACACTTTGGAGTCTTCAGACCTAGGTTAGAGTCCTGTCTCTGCTACTTATTCATCTTGCGACCTCAGGCACATCATTTTCTTCTTTTGAGTCCATTTCCTCCTTCACAAAATAGGAATATTCATAATCCCAGCCTCGCAACAGAGTTGTTGTACGGAGTGAAGGATATATGCGTGTGTAAGATGCTTCGCCTGGTGCCTGGCATGAAGTAAGTGCTTAGTAAAAGTGGCCCTTGCTGTCACTGTTGTTATTAAAAACAAGGGTTACTATTTAATCTGCCATATACTAAAGCAACGGAATTTCCTTTCTGGAACTCTTACGCTGTGAGATCCTCAAGGGCATAGGCAGTATGTACAGACATATTCACTACAGCTTTGCTTATAATGGGAAAACATTTGAGAGCAGCATAAATATCCAACAGCAGGGGTTTGGTTAAATGAATTCCAGCATATCGACCCAAAGGATTGCAATGTAGTCATTAAAGATGACTTAGATTAAGGATGATGTAGCGCTGCGCACACTGACATTGAGGGTGGAACATGACGTACCCTCAGGTGGAAAGAGGGTTACAAGGCAGTACGCGGAGCACAGGGCCGTCCGCGTGAAGTAGACCTACGTGTAGGTAGTCGCATACAAGTAGCAGTGGAAGGATATAAAGATGTGAGGACGTGAGGGTGTCTGTCTTCATGGGCTGAGACTTGGGGTTTTACTGCCTCCTGTCTCAGTTTTTCTCATTTCTCCATAAGGAAATGCATTAAAAACTCAATGTTTTTAAAGTCGCCGTGGAGAACTTCTCTGGCGCATCCTCAAGGCAGGCTCGGGAGCGCGGCTGTGCGCTTGGCCCTGTCCCCGCCGGGCCCTGTGCTGGGTGCCCGTGGCCCAGCAGGGCTCTCTCCACCAGGCTCTGGGTGCATCTGCCAGATCTCCTCAAAATGACACCAACTCACTCCCAGCTCTGTTTGTTCCCCCAAGGGCACCACCCTCTCACTGGTCCTTGTAGTGTGTCGGTAGTTCCCAAGAAACCAGAGTTTGGGTTGAGGTAGGAACCTGTCCTTGTGGGCTGCCTCCATTCCCTTCCAAGTGGCTTGGGAGATGGAGGGAGAAGGACTGGGGCAGAGGGCCTGGCACTCAGGGGATGGGACTCCATCTTCCTGTCCTGCCCTCATAGATGGACAGGGTCCGAAGGGTTCAGGTGCCAGTCGTTGGCAGTGCTGCTGCAGGACAGAGACCTGGGGGCGGGGGGAAGCTGAGCTATTTGAAAATTGAGAATGTCCCTGAGTTACAGTAAACAGCCCCTTCTGGTTGGCTCTGCACTCTCCATCCTTTGTAAGTCCCCAACTACACTGGCTCTAGGGTCTGTTCTCATTTGTGGCCAAAGCATCTCCGTCAGGTCCTTCCTCACCGACTGAGCCAGCTCTCACTCTGGAGCCTTGTGGGTCAGTTTATCCTCTTACAAGCAGGCTGAAAGCAAATGAACAGCCAGCCACTTGAACAGGAGGGGTTGCCAAAAGAGGATTGGTTGCATCAGCGGCTAACTTGTCCCGGCAAAGGTGGGTTGCCTTGATGGTGGAGCTGGGGCTGGCTTTGAGCCTCTAGGAAAGCCTGAGAGTGGCAGCTGCTAGTGCCCAGTGGTCAGCGTGAGAACAGGAGGTGAAGATAATCAGAGGAGTCGCACATGGTGGCACATACCTGTTATTAGAGTACTTGGGAGGCTGAGACAGGAGGATCACAGGTTCCAGGCCATCCAGAAAAAGTAGGGACATTCTCAGCAACCTAGCGAGAACCTGTTTCAAAACGAAAAATAAGAGCTCATGGTGTAGCCTGAAGGTAGAATGCCTCTGGGTTCAATTCCCAGTAACACACACATAAACACACACACACACACACACACACACACACACACACACACACATACACACACACACGGAGGAAACAAGGCTTAAGGACCAATAAATATACTGATTTTTAAAAAATTAATTTATTTGTGTGTGTGTTTATGTGTGTGGTACTGGGGATAGAACCCAGGGGCCTTCTACCTCTGGACTACACCCCCGACCTATTTTATATTTTATTTGAAAACAGGGTCTCACTAAGTTGCTGAGAGCCTCACTAAGTAGCTTCGAACCCGTGCAGTCCTCCTGTCTCAGCCTCCCAAGCGCGGGGATTACAAGCGTGCACCAACACGCCCGGCTAGTATACTGATTTTTAAAATGTATTTGCTTGTTGCAGTCCTGGAATTGAACCCAAGGCATTCTACCACTGAGCTATACCCTCAACCCTTATTTTTATTTTATTTTACTTTTTGTGGTACTGTGAATTGAAACCAGGGGTGCTCTACCACCAAGCATGTTTGTTTGTTTGTTTGTTTGTTTGTTTGTTTGTTTATGACACAGGGTCTCACTAAGTTTCCCAAGCTGACCTCAAACCTGCGAACCTCCTTTTGCAGCCTCCCAAGTCCTGGAAATACTGGCATGTATAACCTCATATTTTTAAAGTTTTGAGACTGGCTGGTCTCTATTGAAATCCTCTTGCCTCAGCCTCCCAAGGAACTGGGATTATAGGAGTTCACCACCATGCCTGGCTGATTTTTAAATATTTAGCAGAAGCCTTTCTCTAACACCACTTGGCTGGATCGACAAGGCCATTTCCCTGGTTCCTCACAGAGAGGCCAGTGGGTGTACCATCCGCCCCTCTCAAGCCAAAACACAGATGTCCGTGGGCATGTGTCGATGCGACGTTGAGTCCCAATATTATAAATTCTGGGAAAGTTTAGGAAGCGAGGCAAATTTTCTCACCCCCGTGTGCTGACAGCTAGGGCGGGCCGTGGGTTAGCAGCCACCATTCTTCCCTTCCTAAGTCTTATAACTGGGTTAGAACACCTCTGTTAGATAAGCCTGCCTGAAGAACTCAGCTAAGTGAGAGCCCTTCATAAGTTAGGCCATAAATTGGAATATGCTTCCCCATCTGGTATCCAAATTTAGGAAATCTGTCCGTTTGCATGAGGCCCAGTGCCGAGCAGCAGAGCCGGGTGCTATGGAATTCGTGGGTGCATCTCTGGAGCAGAGATGCGACTCTGGGCTGACCAGTGGGAAACCCAGCTTCAGGTGGGACCTCTGGGCTTCCTGCTGCATCTGACTCTGCTGTTTATTACCTGCGCGGCCTTGTCAAGTATCTGAATCTCTCTGTGCCTCTGTATTGTTATCAGCAAAACAGGGATAATAATAAGAACGACTACCTCATAGGTTATCATGAAATTAGGAAGAAAATTTATTTAAGCTGGGCATGGTGGTGCGTATCTGGAACCCCAGTACTTGGGAGTTTGAGACAGGAGGATTGCGGGTTTGAGAGAAGCAGAGGGCAACTTAGTGAAATCCTGTTTCAAATTAAAAAATAAATAAATAAAAAGGGATACGGGTGTAGCTCAAAGGAAGAATCCCCTCCAGGTTCAATTCCCAGTAAATTCTCACACACACACACACACACACACACACACACACACACCACAATAACCCATTTAAAATGCTTAGAGTGCCATCTGGCAGAGAGGAACTCAGTAAACATTCATGACCACTACTACTGCAATTAAAGTTCATTAAACTCCAAGAGCATGAAAGCTTCTGACTACCAGAGATGTTTTAGAACAGCCCAAGGCACATGTGGCACGGGTGAATTATTTATTTATTTACTTACTTACTGATTTTGTTTCTGGGCACTGAACCCAAAGGCATTCTACCTTTGAGCTACCCCCAGCCCTTTTTATTTTTCATTTTATTTTTTAATTATTGAAACAGGGTCTTACTAAGTTGCTGAGAGTCTCACTAAGCTGCTGAGGCTGGCCTCAAACCTGTAATCCTCCTGTCTCAGCCTCCCAGGTACTAGGATGACAGGCGTGCGCCACTGCACCCTGCTGGTGAGTTTTCTTTTTAGGCAGTGTGGCTTTACTGTCACAACTGTCTGCTTTAAACCCAAGTTCTTCTCCTTCTAATGACACACCTGCAGACTTGCAGTGGAATGTGGCTGGAGGAAAACCCTAACTCTGCTGATTCCTCTCCTTTTCAGTTTATGTCCACCAACCTCCAACTGGTGCCTAAACCTGGTCATAGTCCACATCCCCCTCACCCATATGCTCTCTCCATCTCTCTGATAGCTTCTTAACAACTCCTTCCTCCTTCTCCTCACTCTTAGGTAAACCCTTCCCTCCTGATTTTCTGGGAAAACGTTAACACTCTGAGGGGGTCTTCTAGCCTGTGCATGTTGGTCTGGAAAGGCTGCCCTTTCTCTCTCCCCATACGTACATGCTTCTGCTGTAAGCTCCCCTCAACTGTGCCCTGGATCTCTCCCCTCCTTGCCCCAGAAGGCCATCCATCAGCCCTGAAAATAACTCCTCTGTTTCCTTTATGATAGTTCATTCTCTCTCTGGGACCATTCTGTAAGCATAGAAACACCATTAAAACCAAACCAAAACAAAAACAGCAGCAGCAAACATGTTAATCACACCTCTCCCACCCCAGATCTGCCCCGTCTCCACTCCTCCTCACAGCAGAGCTTTGCACAAGTGTTGCCTCTGCGCGCTCCGTGCACATCCTGGATCCCTAGACTCCTGAACCCGCACGGCTGGCTCTCCTTCCCGCGGCCCCGCCACACGGTTTGTAGCAGGATCCCGGGACTTTGTATGGTCGCATCTGAGGCTGGTCCTCAGGCCTCGCTCCTTCCTGAAACGCTTTCTTTTCTTGGCTGCGGACCCTCCTCTTGCCATGAGGGCTGCTTCTCCATCCCCTTCTTTCCTCTCTTGGCCTTTCAGCGTCGAAGTGAAGGTTCAACTCCGTCTCAAACTTGTCTTCTCCTTCGGAACTAGGTTGTCATGAGTCTGGCCTTGTGACTCCGAACACCACGCGTGGCTTCCAAGTGGTGCGTCTCCAACCCTGACGCCTCCCCTGGACAGCCACAAATCCGGTGGCTTACTGAGCATCTCTGCTTGACTATCTAATGGGCGTCTCTAACCTAAGTAGCCAAAATTGAACTCCTGACAGCTGTGCCCACAGTAGCCCCCCTGAAACCTCTCCCATCTCAGAAACTGGCAACTTGATTCGTCTAGTCATTCTGGCTCCAAATCTTGGAATGATCTCTTCTCCTCTCTGTTTCTCTCTATATCCAAGGTGCCGGCAAACCCTGTTGACTCGTCTTTCCATACTGAACCTGAGTGAGATTACTCATAGCCACAGATTTTACCACCCTGGCCAGATCGTTTCTGTAGCCTTCTAATTGGCCCTCCTGATTCCTCCATGACGCTCACACAACCATGCGGAATGTAACAGTGAGGTAGAATTCTGATCCTTTAAAAATATGTATAGGTCAGTTCACTCTTCTGCTCCAAACCCTCTGCTGGTCCCACTGTATCTCAAGAAAAAGCGAGAGGCTCTGAAGTGTCCTACAAGGGCCAAAGGCCCCTCCCTGCTCTTTGGACCTTAGTTCTAATGACTCTTGCCAGCACTGACTCTGCTCCAGCCATTTCGGCTTCCTTGTTGTTCCTCGAGTACATCAAGCAGGAGCCTGCCTCGGGACCTTTGCACTTGATGTCCTCTCTTTCTTCCTCTTGGTATCCACATGATTCACTTCATTCCAGTCTCCGTTCAGGTGTCTTCCCTTCAGAGAGAACTCACATCTCTGCATTTTCTTATTTTGCTTTATTTTCTTCCCTATCATGTCCCCAGTAGCAGAACTTCTGGTCTGTCTTCTTCGCACTCTAGTTACGGAACCTTGCACACTTAGTAGTTCTCAGTGAACTTCAGCTTGGTAAGTGGATAAATGAACCTGCCCTTCCCATGTGAGGGCTGACAGCGGGATGGGATGGGTGGGGAGGTCCCGGGAAGTGAGTATGATTTTGTAACTTATATATCACTTAGGAAACTCTCTCTAGGAGAGAGTTAGACTGGGTTATGAGAGCAATCAAGTCTTCTAAGGTTTTGAGATTCAGAAGTCTTGGTCTCAATTTCCATAACTCTAGGGCCACCACTGCTAAGGTGTGTGGGGAATCCATGGGTGTTGCATGAGCCATAAGCACTTACCACAGTTTCTAGACCATTCTGGAATCTCTCCATGGGCACATGGTGCCTCCCTTCAAAGGCTCTGGTGGGCGGGGGGGGGGCTTTCATTTTTCTGTGACCCCTGGTTATGACTTCAGCTGGGTGCACAGTGAGGATTTATTGTTAGGTTGATTGCTGCTGACGATGGGAGGAGCCAGAAAAGGCTGGGAAACGTTGCGCAGTAGTTCTTACTACCAGACTCTGTGACTAGCAGTTTTGCTAATTGATTTCCCTTTGCAATTATGATGAGCTAGCTTACCTGTGTTATTTTCCCAGCAAAGCTGTTAGATAGTTTAAGCTATACATCCCAGGTTTCTGTGACTTCACAAAATGAAAGTTCATTTCTCACCCATGAAAAGTCCAGACAGGTATTTGGAGGGCGGCCTCTCATGACGGAGTTCTGGGAACCTATGTCTGTTCTTGTGCTCTCACTACTCCTTAGAGCCTTGGGGTTCTGTTAGAACCCCTGCCAGCCAACAGGCTAAAAGCAAATATCATGAACAGGAGGGTTGTGTGAGCCAGACTTAGCAGGGCAAACATGACCTCTCTCATGCCATTGGCCAGAATTCAGTCACATGGCCATATCCAGCTGCAAGGGAAGCTGGGAGATATCATCCAGCCATGCATCCAGGGGGGAAAGGACGCAGCTCAATCCCTGACACTGGGAATCTGAAGATCAAGCTCAGCTTGCCCCCGGACACAGAAGGACAGACTCTGTTTCTTGGGTAAACTTGGAAAACTAAAATGCCTCTATTTTCTCTCTCCAAAAGTCCTCTTTTTAATTATCCTTTCTCTGCTTCTGCTTCTCCTTTCCCCTTTTCTGATGCTATGGAAATGAGATATTTAAGTGTATTTACCCAGGATTTGGCACTTTTTCTAGGTTCTACTGATGGGCTAATCTCAGAAGTCACACTGATAGCTGAGATCTGCTGCATCCGAGGATTGGAAAAAAAAAAAAAAAAACTACCATCTCGTTAATGCAGTTACTATCCAGAGTTACTATCCAGAGTGTCCCAGACAGAGACAGCAACTCAGCAAAAAGAGCCTGAGGCAGAAAGAGCCTGGGGTGCTGGAGAAGCATCTTCACATGAGGGCCCTGGCACAGGCCTCTCAAATCCACCACTGCCAACAGGGTGAGCTCAGGCAAGTTGTGCGATTGCCAGGGCTGTTTCATTTCCGTAAACGAGGGATAATGGAGGCATTGATTGCTTACGTTTGTTATGGGGATTGAATGAGATAACACATCTGGGGTACTTAGGACTGGGTCTGGCATGTTAGTTGTGATTATTGTTATTCTATCACCATTACTATGTCATGATTATCAGCCATCCTTTTCTGGGAACTTATTCTGGGCAGTTCCGGTCTGTCTCATCTAGGGGCTAAACTGACACAACAGCTCTCCAGCAGACTGCAGTTTCGTTGTAGGTGCTGGAGCTCCATCTCTATTCATGCTTTGACCCCGTGGCCCAGCTTCTCAGGTGTGGCGTGTTCCAAGCGCTTGAACTTTGGTAGGCATCAGATCTTCCCGTTTGCCATCACCCTGCTTGCCTGTAATTGCCCTTGCGTTGTGCCACGTGGGTCAGACTTAAATTCACTGGACAGCCGACTCTGGAAATCCTTACTCCATTAGGAGTTTTGTCTCTACCCATGCTAAAGTTGTCTGTAAATTTCAGTGCAGAGTCGCAGTCAGGAGTCTCTCTGAAGCCTGTCAAAATGAGACCCTTATGAATGAGGAGACAGCTGAGCCAGGCTCTCTGATGCTCCCTGTCAGTCCGCCTTCCCCAGGCAGAGGAGCCACCCTCCCCGCTCCTTAGGGACCCGCTCCAGATGGCCAGTGGTCAAGGGTAGGGCCTAGAGTCTGCCATTCAAGGGCCTCTGGAAACAGGACATCTCTGTACAACCAAGGGGACCACTAGCCCCCCATCTTAGGGCTTTTATTCCAAACAATAGGCAGCAAGCCAACCTTCTGCCAGGACAAAGAGATTGTGAGAGCTGGTGGAGTTCATTGTGATGAAGGTGGGAGCCCAGCAGAGCTGGCTTGTAGTTGACAGCCCCCTGCAGTGTTCACACACACACACACACACACACACACACACACACACTCACAGGAAGTAGGCTTAACTCTTCAGGAGCCTGTCTCCAGGTTAGCCTTAATTGTTCATTCATTAATTCATCTATTTGTTTAATCAGTCAATCAAGAAGGATTTAATAAACACTTATTATATCACATGCACTAAGTTTAGTATTGGGAACACCTGTATAAATAAGGCTGCTGATTTCCGTGAGGAAAGCACGGTCTAGACACACAACTGATTATTAAATAACACATGGAATGCTGCAGTAGACGTCTCATGGGAACGCAGAGGAAGGGGACAGGGACACCGAGTCAGAGAAGGGTCCCCTGGAAAGGGGACTTAGCTGTCTTGACAAAATGGGCAGAGAATCGGGAATGGGTTGGATCCGGTTATTTTGGCTATAAGAGGAACTGACCAATTGGTTTAAATAAGAGAGAGTTCTTGAGAGGATTCGGGCTGTTTTAAGGAATCTAAGGAAGAGATGAACAAGGAAACACAAGGCGTGGGGAGAATCAGAGCGCGGCAGGCCTCAGCCGCAGGCGTCCACAACCTTCCTTTGTAAAGAGAGCCTGAGCCGGGCTGATGTGTTCACCAACTCTTAGTCTTTGAATCTCTTTGGGGTGCAAAAATCTAGATCTTTAGAAGAAGCTGCTTTTCCAAGCTTGGGTCAGAGGCCCATTCCTAGTCTATGTAGCTGGACCTGGGGACTCAAGTTAGGTGGTTGAGCCCAACCACTGGATCCAGGGCAGTTCTTAGGGGAGTTGACACGAGCTCGGTGCCTACCCCAAGAGACAGCAAGAGTGCGGAGGCAGGACATTCAGGTGGGAAAGTGCAGCGTGAGCAAGTGGACTGAGCGCAAGACAAAGAGAAGCACCGTGCGATGTGGCAAAATAGCAAGCTTGGGTCACTTTGTGCAATACCTGTAACATTTATATAAGCAGAAAATCCATTAACCCTGTCATAATTTGAATTCAGGAAGAGAACCCCTTGTTGACAAACATTTTACTTAAGGTTGCTAGCTAACTTAAGCAAAAAGAGCGTTTATGAAAAAAGGAATAGAGAGGAAGGCCACAAAATTTAAAAGAGAAAAAACACTCTTGTCATTGACAGGATCAGGACACCTCCAAGAAATTTGGTGGCAAACACCCGTCTACCTCTCGGCTGGCATGAATGGAGTTGAGCAATGTATGTGTTAGGACCCTTCATGCCAGACAGACATGGGGTGGGCAGGATTCACCAGTTCCCAGGAATGTTGCTCATAGCAGAACAGGTAGGAGGACTCAGACTTCTTCAGTGACCAGCTTGCCAAGGCCAGGTGTGGGCACGCTTAGGAAAAATAATTGTTTTGTGGCAGAGCGGTTGTTCTGTGAACCTAGACAAAAAGCTGGTGCTGATGTGGGGCATTGGAAACCAGCCATTGCCCCAGGGCCTGTGGAAGGAGGTCCAAGGACTCTAGAGAGGATGCTGGTGACTAGACAAGGCCAGGGGCTGTGCACATCCTGCTTCCCCACACCTCGCCTGCCTGGAGCATCCCCAACACCTACGGACGCCTGAACCATGGAAATCAAATCCATGGACTGTGGAGTTGGACAGGCTGGGCTGGGAGTGTTTTCGGGCTCTGCCCTTACTTACTGGGTGACCTTTGATGGGTTACTTTACCTCTCTGAGCCTCAGTGGTTTCATCTGAAACACGGATATAATGGTAATTATGTCATTGGACAGTTGTGCAAACGAGATAATGATTATGAATCACAGACTATACAGTGGATGCTGGATAAATGGCAGCTGCATTTCTGGCTGTATTTTAAGTCAGGATTATTGTCATTGCTTAGGAGCGTCTGTGTTGGCTCTCTGCCTATGAACCTAAAAACAAACACCCCATTCCTCTGGGAACCTTTCCAAACTCTTTCCTGATTTGCTGGCCCATCTTGCCTGTTCCTCATTTATGGCTGATCACAAGGGATTTGCATCTTTATGATCCAACAGGCCCAGGAAGGAGCTCAGACCAGATGGGACCAGGGTTGAGCAGAGCCCTCTACCCTGGCACTGGTCTCCCAGAGGGGTGGCTGTTCACCCTCTATGCAGTGCTCAGAGAGGCATGGGGGCAGGCTGGCTGGACTCCCAGCAGATCCTGTATTACTTAGAGATGCATTCAGCTGCAAGTAACAGAAAAATTGGTTGAAAGTGGATTAAACAAATGGGCGCTTTTGTTTTTCTCACACCACAAGGCACCCCGAGGTAGGAGGCTTCTTGGAAACATCTGGGAAGCTGGATGATGTTAGAGATAACATCTCTGAGATTCTTGGCTTTTACCTCTGCAGTTTGCTTCAGGGCCACAAGATGGACAGGGGGGAGGAGAAAGGGGGAAGAGGGAGATAGCTCCAGCCCTGTCTTTTTTCTTTTTATCAAGAACAAAGACACTTTCCCAGAGCCTCTCAGACCCCCAGGCAGATGTGTTTGGCCATACATGTCCAAAGGCCAGCCTCGGTTGCCAGGAAAGCCAGGTCTGGTATTAGATTAGACACTAGTCATGGTTCATCCCCATGAACGGGCACACCGTTGCTCTGAATGAAATGAGGGTTTGGTGAGCAAGGGAGGCAGAGGGAATGGATACTTAACGGGTGATAAACAGAGCCTGCCCGCCTTCACAGCCAAGAAGTCAGCCTTGATGGATGGCAGCAGAAGAACCATAGCCACGGAGAGGCAATGTCAAGGCAGACATGTGGGTGCCTGCTGCCTGAGCCCAGCCAGGGCGTCACAGGTGTGGAGATGTGGAGAGGCAGCCCTGGCCTTGTCTGCAGTTGCCCACATACTCTCCAGATACCACAGAGTCCTTGGAAACCTGCCCACAGGCCCGGAGGCAATAGCTAATTGTGGACACCTTGCTTCAGTACCACCTCTAGTCTTGGCTCAAAAGACCTGCTCCATTCCAAAGAACTTGTTCCTCCTAAGCGTGTTCACACCTGGCCTTGGCAAACTGTTCACCTGAAGAAGCCTGGGTCCTGTTACCCATTTGCATGCTTGCAGTTTGGCTATGGGCAGAGTTCTGAGAACCAGCAAATCTTTCCTGCCCCATGTCTATCTGTTTTGCTCATCAGTAGAGGCGTCCTGATTTGATTCCTCCGAGTATCTCTTTGAAGCATATTGTAGACTCCATTGGGCCTTTCCCAGGTCCCCTTGCCTGGTCACACACCGTTTCCTGAGCTGCTGCTGCAGCAGCAAATGCTGTGACTAATGGCTTATGACTGTGACCCTCTTTGGAGATTTTCCCTTGGTTAGTAGGAACCCTGGCCTGGAAATGCCTAGGAGGTCATACTCAATGGCTGGCTGGGATACGGGTATAAATACCTGGCCCCTTTGTCTTACGGAATGACCACTCTGCAATGCGATCTATACTTCTTAGCCTCTCCTGGCACAGGCAAGGCTAAACCTTTCTTGGTCCTTCCTATTTTCTGCTTCCTTCTGACTCTTGCAAGGTTTTCCCAAGCATCCTTCTTTCAACAGCGTACACACATCCAAGTTCCTGAGGTTCTGTTTTGAGGAAATCAAACCTAACATCAACCCCGTGTTAAGACCATGTCTTTCAAGTGTCGTTGAGCCCTTGGGTGCCATTCAAGGACTGTTACCTGAGATCCTATTGACAACCTCTGCTTTTCACCTCTTCTATGAAAAGCCCTTCCTCACTCCTAGCCCTTGTCTTCTTCTGCTTTCTCTTTCCCACAATGCTCTCTGCTCCTTCCACCCTGATCCAGCTCCCCAGCTCCCCAGCTCCCTTCCATTCTGTAGCAGAAAGACTTCCCTGCCTCCTTCCACCTCCTGCCTTAACCGAGAATGAGGTCTCCTCCCGGGCACACTGCCACCTCTGTCGCTTTCCTGAGCCGAGGCTGCTCATCCTGCCGAGGCACAGAAACCTCAGGTCAGCATTCTCCTAGCTCCCCAGGACCACTTCCAAACCATTGCACCTCCACCCTCATATTAAAATCCATCTCCTTTCTTTCTAACGCCATCTGGCTATCTCATTAAAACTCACCAATTGTAGCTCCTTTGACATAGCAATTCCCTTTGTACAAAAATATTAGTGTGAAGCGGAAGGGTATATGTAAGAACATTTGTGATGGCTTTGATTGTAACGCTAAGGAAGAAAAAGAGACACTAAGAATACTCTAAATATCCATCAACAAGAAGCTGACAAAAAAATTGTAGTATAGACTCAAGGTGGATCACCACACCTCTATTAGAGAAAGTGGTAGGTTTTTTGATACTGACATGGGGAGATGCGCATGATATGTAATCAGGAATTGAGTAGAAAAATTGATTGCAGACAAATAGAGTATGATCTCATTTCGATAAGAAAAAATATATATGCATATGTTTATAAGATTAAGGAACATTGTCCTGAATGGCCCTTGGTTAGCAATGCCCTTGTAGCTGCTACTGTAATTTTAGCCAGGGAACTGCTCAGCAGCACCACATCATCTTTAGAGGCCACAGAATGAGGACAGAAGCCATCCAGCTCTTGATATGATGTACCGATGCTGGCTTTGTCCTCCTGGCAGGAGTCTAATAAGTGGTAGTAAGCCTCAAAGGCTCTGAAATTCCATTCGTAAGGCCCTTTTTAAATATGCTCCTTGAAGCCATGTATATGGCAGAGTCCCCATCCCATCTCTCTAGATAGGAGAGATGCAGGCAGGAAGTCTACTCTGAGTTCCAAAGAGTTGCCACGAAATCCAAGCTTCATTGCCTTCTTACATCAACCCTTTCCCTAACTCTCAATCAAGTCAGTCTGTCTCCATCTTCTCCCTGTCTGTGTCTTGTCAGTAGGAAACCACGGGGTGGTAGTGGGGAGATAAGAGGGAGACTCTGACTTTGCATTGATTGTTTTTTTAATGCATGAGTTTGCTGCTAGAAGCATGTAGGATCTTTGTAATAACAAAGATCAAAAATACCACTAGGCCCATGCTATAGTTTTGGATCTTAAGTGTCTCCCAAAGGCCCAATGTCTAGGGTTCAATCCTCAACTTGGTCCTACTGGGAGATGATTGAACCTCTAAGAGATAGGGCCTTGTGGGATGTCTTCCGGTTGCTGGGGGCATTCCCTTAAAGGGGATAGTGAGACCCCTACCTCTTCCTCTTTTGCATTCCAGCCATAAGATAAAGGGCTTTGCTCTACCATTCACTCCCTACCATGATGTGCCACCTAGCTCCAGGCCCAAAAGTGACAGGACCAACCCATCATGGACTATAATCTTCCTAATTATGAACCATAATTATGAATTATGTCTTTATAAATTAGTCATCTTGGGTATTTGCTACAGTATTAGAAAGCTGACTCTCAAGGCCCACCATGCTGCAGTATCCTTACCAGAAGGGAAATCCCTGATAAGGAGGATCCCACGGAGGCTAGCAGTCAAGAGCAAGGTCTCTGGAAATACATTACCTGGTTTCCAAGCCCATTTCTCATTAGCTCTGAGGCCTTGGGTAAGGTACTCAACTTTTCTTCAGACTAACTCAGTACCCTACACAATCCCCTGGGGTGTTGCTGCCAGAGCCTACAAAGAGGATGACAGGCACCTAGGGCCTGCGTAGCACCACAGCAGGAGAAAAACCATCCTCTCTGTGTTTGCTTCCTCATCTGCAAAATGAGGATAATAATAGTACCCACCTCCTGGGCTTATTCTGGGTATTCAGTGAATTAATACACATGAAATGGATAAAACTATAACCAGGTACATAATATATGTACAGTAAGTGTTAGCTGTCATCATAATTACCACCACCACCACCATAATCATTATCACAATCAGCACCACCAAGATTAGTTCAGGCACAGGGCCTGTGTTTTCAGCCCCTAGTCAAGCTCCAATACTCTCCAGAAGGAGGGCCTTCTCCTGTACTCAGGGATGGAATGTTCATTGTCTAATGAGGGTCTGCAAGGGAACTGTTCTCCTGAGAGGCCAATGGCCTGAGGCGATGGTGCCTGCAGGTGGTGCAGTGGACCTAGAAACCTACACAAGCCAGTCGGGAACTGCCCACGGTCCTGGTCTTATGATATACAAACTAGCTTTGTGCTGTGGGCCCTCCAGAGCTCTGACTATTGGCTTTGCCAGAGGCAACCTTCTGAAGAAACTCCTCTTTAAAGACTGCCTAAAATCTAGTAACTGTCACCCTTATTAGAAAGATTTTGGCTTTAAGGATACTTAATCCAAATTGAAATAAAATACCTTTTATGATAAAATTTGTTGACCTTTAATAGACAAGTCAGAGCATTTGGGATAATGGGACTTCTAAAATGTCCACCCTATAAGTAGTCCTCTCCAGCTAACCCTAAGGAGGTGTGTCCCAGTTATTTCTTCAAAGGTCTCCCTATGTCCCCGTGAATATGTTACAGTAATCAAATACTCAGAGGTAAAGAGATGTGTCTCACATAGTCAAACCATTGCCATGAACCACTGGTGCCAGGGGGACACTCCAATGTGTTTTGTTACTAGAGCAAGAGTAGAATGATGCCCACTGAAATGATAAGCAGGATCCTAGACCCGCACCCCAGAATGATAAGGGGGAGGCAGTGTAAGCTGTTCCTCTGCCCGAGGCTTATCTCTGGCACACTGACTTCTGGAACTGTTTGGTTGCAAAGGAAACTTGGGAGAAATATAAGAAGTCAAAGATGCAGACAGTCCTCAGATCTCAGGCCAGGAATTTGATTTGAACTTGGATTATCTTGGACCTCATTAGGTGGTGGAGGTATGGGACAGGGAGAAGCTGTTTTATATGTATCCCCAGTCCTAGCCCTGCAGCAGCAGGTAGCAGCCTTAAAGGGTCTGAGATTCTTCACATTGAAAGAGCTGAGACATTTCCTATCACCTGCCTCCTCCCCACGCCCTTCCTCATTTCCCCATCCTCCTCCAGGGCCTGTGAGTTCACTCAACACAACTCTTCTGTCCCAAACTCTGTCAGGCTTGTGCGTCACTGTTCACCCATACATACCTTCCTGCTATAGGCAGCAACTAAACAGACACATCCTTGTTGTTTTCTAGAGACTTTTCTGTCATCTTCCACAACATAACTGTGCCTTGTCTTATTCCATGCATTTTATAGGTTTTGTCTCTAATCTTCACTGCCACTCAACTTTCCTGCTGCACCCTTTCTAAAGATAAAGAAATTGAGGATTAATTTTCTTCCCCTGTAACTTAGGGAGATGAAGAGCTACCTGTTAACTGCTGTGCGGTTTGGAGATAATATTAGTGATAGGTATAGGACAGAACTAAGTACTCAATCTGTATTGCCATTGCTATCCTATCCCAATTGCTTTCTAGACCATAAGCTCCCTAAGGACTGGAGTCATACACTTTTAAATTTCAAGCTCATACTACTTAAGGGGGGGTCTTGCTCTTGAATAAGATTCCCTGACATCTTGGGGATGTGTGTCAACAATTCATAGAATAAGTATCCTTAGAAATAACTACCTTGTTATGGTCTCCCACATCCCTGTGCTGACTTATTTGAGTAGAATAATAATCATAGTAATCAGAATGATAATTATTATTATTTATCAGGCATGAACTATGGGCCTGGGACTTTGTTGTGCATTTACGAGCAATATTTGGGAGTCAGCTCAAGTTCAAGGGTGCAGAATAAGCAAAGGAGGTTATATCTGCATACCCCCTAACCTCTCCCTTATATTCAGAGATTTATCGAGCCCTACCTCCAAACTGTGTTACTCTTGAGGCACATGCCTGAAATATCCTTACAATTCTGCCTTCCTTGGCAGCTTAATTACCCAGAAACTCATTTGGAGCCTGAAGAAAACTCAGATCCCTAAGTGCTTCTGCTTCCTCTCCATCTTCTAGCATCTTTAGCACTGAGTCTGAAACACACTATCAAACCCTTGATTAGATATTGACTTCTAGACATCAATAATAATACTAATAGCACTTACTGTTTATTGAGCCCTTACTAGCCACATTAGCTCATTTGCCATCACAACCACCCTGAATTAATACCAGTGCAATTCCCATTTCACAGGTGTACAACTTGGAAGGTAAGTCATTTGGCCAACATCACCCAAATACTAAATGTCAGAGTTGAGAGTTGGGCCTATTTGCACCTCATTCCAAAAACTAAACTCAACCAACCGCTGTATTTGAGCCATTCTACCTTATTGTAGGTCTCAGTGCTGTCCCAACAAGAGCTGAAACACTCTGAAGATATGGGCTTTCCTAACAGAGGTAGTTTAAAGTAGAAGAAAAGGTACAAGTTTCCTTTTGAAGAAAGACATGAGCTTAAATCAGAGTTAGCCAATCCTTTTATGAGAAGTATGTCTAGTAGAAATTGAATGATAGGCTGTGACTTACATATGCATTCTAAGAATGGGAATGAAAAATAAGAAGCTTGGCTATAATGGGTTGAAAAGCTGAGGCCCCAGATAAAAATGACTATAAACAGACCTCCTACTCAGAGGCCAGATCATTTAAGTAGACATGACCAGGATGTATAAAAATGTGGTCCTTCTCTTCTTCATAGGAAACTTTGGAGGTAGATGAAACCATATTATTAATTCCGGTCAAGATTACGAGCAGAAATAATATGTTGCTTTGGGGATGATGCAGTCAAAAGCTCTTGAATGACTCTCCAGCTCTCTCTCTCTCTCCTGCCATGGCAAACCATGCGTTAAGATATCAGACTCACAGATGGAAACTCATCATATCCCTAAGGCACTAATTAAAGAGGAATTGCCATGGAGAACTTCTGAGCTTGCTATAAACTTTGTATGGTAAGAAACACATCTTCATTGTACTAAGCCATTTATATTTTGGGTGTTATTTGTTATTGCAGCATAATTTTTTCTATACTGACTAATGCCTCTATCTACCTTATACGTTCACTTGGCCTGATGAGTAGAACAATGGCCAACTGAAGGCTGGTTGCTGGTGAGATGGGCTGAGCTGGTAAAATAAGTAAAGTCAGATTCCAAGAGTAAAGACTGAAGAATCTCAAGTGCTTCTTTAACTTTCAGGGCAAACACCCAGAGTAGGTGCCAGGTTTGCCCAAAGAGCCAAAGCTCAAGGAAGATCACAACAGAAGAGTGTTGATTTTGCATGCTGTGCTCTCCGGCCCCAAAGTCTGTGCAGGCAAGTACGATTGCTGCAATATCTGGCTTACCCACAATGCTCTTAGTACCGATTCCCAGTGGAGTAGGGTATCATTTCTAATGGCCAGTTCCTCTCTTTGCTTTATCCTCCATAGGGCTTTCCCTCTAGAAGCCTGGGCACCCAGAAGATGTTGTGGTGCCATCAAGTTTCTATCAAGTCTTCAAGGCTCTGCTCAAATCCTCTCCCCTTAAGAACTCTCCTCACACTCCAGATTTCAACTCTGCCTTCTCACTCTCTCTTAGCATGCAGGTGATACTTTAATTAAAACATCTGCCCTTGTCTACTGTAACTCAGAGTTTCATGTGCTTGGTTCTGTCTCTTCTATCTTGTGAGCTCCTAGGAGAAAGGCAACAAGTCTTGTACAGATTGAAGATTTCCCCCTCAGTATTTTCTCTCTTCATCATATATCTCCTGGTGAGTGAAACTAAAAACGAACCATGCTGAGCTACTAATAAAAGGTCTTGTTTGAGCCAATTCTGATTCCCAACCTGATATCCCTTCCTGTGGTCTTTGAGGTTTACCTAGACATTTGCATAGCATGGATTACCTAGGAGGTTATTTGATTAATATGTCTACTCAACTCACATTTCCTCCATGAGGGCTGGAGCTGAGTCCATTTGTACCCCTCCCTGAATATATCTAGTTCCTACCATAGCGTTTGGTCCATGTTAGGTGGTCAGTAAAGTCAGTAAAGGTACTAAATGAATGGACACCTGATCTGTGAATTTAAGGTGGAATATTTTTGCTTTGGGCCCTTGAACCTGTCTCCTGGGACTTTCTTTGCTAACTCTGTTCTTAGCCAAGTCTTCAAAAGAGGTCATCAGATTCGAATCCCCTCTGTCCCTAGTCTGTTGATCTCACTGACTTCTGAAGAGAGCTCTTCATTTGAAACTTCTCTGGCTCTTCAGGACAGGAGCAGAGCAAAATGGGACCTTCATTTAGCTGATTGAACCAACAAAAGAGAAGTTTGAGACAGAAAATGAATATAGATCCAGCGGCAGCAATTAGAGGGGAAATCGATAGAACATCATCAACAGCTCCAGACCTGTGTAAGTCGGCGTCTCCAGGGATGGGCTGGCAGAGCAGTGTTCATTTCATTTTTGTTTCCCTAACTTAATCCTCAGCAAGTAAAAAGAGGCAGGTGTAGTGGATAGGGAGTGAGTAGGTGAAGCCAGGAGGCAGGGAGAAGACAAGGCAGATGGGGCGGAGAGAGGAGCACAGGGTCCGTCCGTGATCGTGGTGGGTGACTGAGCCTTGAAACACACTTTACTCATCTGTAAAATGGGCTGTGAGGCCCGTTCCACTTGGTTCTCATGAAGAGTAAAGAAAAAAAATCTCATACCAAGCCCGGAGAGAGGACAGTGGCTGCCATACGACAGGTCTGTTTAGCTGCAGATTTTTTTAATGTTTCTTTCTCTGCATTTTGACCCAAATGAGGCCATTGGCCACACTTTACCCACTTCCCCTCCTCCTATGTGAAGGCTCTTAGCCTTTTTTGGATCACATATGTCTTTGAGACTTTAGTATAAGATCTAGAGGTTAAAATCATGGGCATGGGGTTCACAAATACGGGTTCAAGTATCAGTTCCACTGCTTGTCGCCCACATGACTTTGTCCACATTACTCAATCTCCCTTCAAGAATTAAATGAGGGGCTGGGTGTGGCGGTGCACGCCTATAATCCTAGTACTGGGGAGGCGGAGACAGGAGGATCCTAGGTTTGAAGCCAGCCACAACCTAGTGAGACTCTCAGCCCTAGAGAGATCTTGTTTCAAAATAAAAAAATCAAGAGATAAAAATGTAGCTCAGAGGTAGAATGCCCCTGAGTTCAACTTCTAGTATAAAAAGAAATTAGATTGAAAACGCTGGGTTTGGTGGCATGCACCTCTAATTTTGATAGTTGACCAGCCTCAGCAACTCAGCAAGACCCTAAGAAACTTAGTGAAAATCTGTTTAAAAAATAATAAAAATAAAATGGGATGGGGGCATAGCTTGGAGATAGAATGCCCCTGGGTTCAAACAATAAGAAATAGAGTGAGGGAAATAGTGCCTATCGCATATGACATAGTAAGGATTAAATGTGTTAATACATGTCCGTGAATCTGTGCTTAGAACAGTACCTGGCACACTGTAAGGTGAGGGTGAATGGTGTGATTAATAAAAGCAATTGTCTGGCCCCTGGTGTGCGCCTCCAGTCTGGAGGTTTATGGAGGCTCTCCCTGCCCTGCTGCAGCAGCGCTCATTTCCCCATTCCTCCTGGTGTCCACTCCATATCCATTATCTCTGCCCACAGTTGGCCCAGGGGAGGGTCCTGCCCGGCTGTGGTTTAGAAAAAAACCTCCTCTGAAGCCGAGAGGGGCGAGCAGTGTGGCTGGACTCAGGGGTTCCTGAATGCTTTAATCACAGGGTGGACACTAGAAGGCTGACCTCAGGAGCAGGGAGAGGACAGCCTTAGGTGGCCCTGGCTATGTCCAGCTCAGGATGCATATATTAGTCTCGGGGACCCAGACAGTGGCAAAGAAAACAGAACCGAAGTCAGCCTGGAGACAGGCAGGGAGACTCTGGAGGGGAGACAAAGCCCCAGCTGCCAAAGCTGCAGGGATGGAGGACCGAGGAGGCTGGAAGGAAAGCCAGGTGCTGGGCCAGGAGCCTGTCAGCTGGGAAGAGTGCCTATCTAGGCTGGGGAGGCTGTGGCCTGGGACTTGTGTGGCTGTTTCCTGCTCATGGGGGCAGGCACGGCTCCCTCTTTCACTAGATGAGTAGGAACCTCTGACCATGACCGACCCGGCATCCTGTGAGTCCTGGACTTGGGACGCTGTAATGGGAGGATTAATTTTGCCTCTCAGAGAAGGGAGTTGGAAACCAGGAATGCCGTGACCCCAACGGGCTGATCGAGCTCCTCCGGAATTGCTGGAGAGGTAGCTGGTCCTCTTAGCCAGAGGTAAAGGAAAGGCCATGGAGGCGGGGGAATCAAGAGGCCTTATGGAGCAGACCTGGCCTCTAGGATGCAGCCAGTGTGGAAGGAGAGAACAGTCTCAGCCCGATGGAGCAGGGAGAATGGCTGGTAGGGTGATCATTCTGGGCCTCTTTTCCTGGATTTGTTATAACCAGGAATGCCACAGAGAAGCAGACAATGCCAATGTGTCTGGAGGATTCTAATGAAGAGCGACCCCCAGTGATGTGGTTCCTGCAGGTGGTACACTCATGCACTGCATTACCCAGCACCCGACATCTTGCTCTTGAGAGCAGAGCAGAATAGAAAGCAGAGGGGCTCTGAGCATATCCATCAGGCCTGGGTCCAATCCCAGCCCTGACACTTCCTAGCCATGTGACTGGACAAGTGACTTCACGTCCTTAGGCCTTGGTTTTGTAATTTGTAAAATGGAGGCAAATAACACCAACTCTAACCAGGATCTCAGATGGGGTGTGAGTGAAATTGAGAGATAAGCAGAGTGTGCTTACCAGAAACAAGTTGGCCTTGCATCAGCCTATCCATACAACTGACCACTCCACATATACTTATTGATTGGCTACTCCAAGCCAGTTAGGAGAAGCCTTCCTGAGGACGGGGGCCTAGAGGTAAAGCACTGATGGTAGAACAGCCTTGGTTGGAGACTGAGGGGTGAGGAAATGAACAAAGAGAAAGAGAAGGAGGAAGGGGAGGACAGGGTGGGTGGTTCTTGAGAACAGTGTGGTTTCTGTCACTTGTTCTTGTCCCCCATCCCAGTCCCACTCGTCTCACGCCAGTAGTAAGGATGTATGTGACGAAGACAGAGCGCTGATGGAGAGATTGCAACAAATGAACAACATATCAGGGCACAGCAGAACTTTGTCAGGGCCCCACCCACAGTGTGGGGCCACTGTGGTTTGAATGCGTTCCCTAAATGTTTACTGCTGGAAGCCTGGCCCACAGTGCGACAGTGTTGAGGTGGCGAGACCTTTAATAGGTGGAACCTCATGGAAGGTAATTAGATCATGGGGCACCACCCTTGGAAAGGATTAATGGGGATCTCCTGGAAATAGTTTTTTTGCAAAATTCAGTTGCAAGAACTCGGTTACCCCCTTCTGCACAAGTGTGGTTCCCTTTCTGTTTGTTGGCAATGTTCTGATGCACCCAGTGGGGCCTTTCCCTGGATATCCATGCCATGGTCTTGGATCTCTAGAACTGTGAACTAACTAAGCCTCTTTTTAAAAATAAAATCCCCAGCCTCAGGTATTTTGTTATAGTAATGCTAAGTGGGATAAAAGAGTGGTGTAAAGTAAGGGGAGCAGAGAGAGCTCTCCCCCACATTTTCCTCCATGCAGCATGGCAGAGTGGAACTTCAGAGCAGTGGCAGGAAGCTCAGTGCCTGGTAGTTCAGCTGGAACCCAGTTGCTGGTGAGCAGTCACAGTAAAGACCATGGAGCCTGGGAAGAAAAGAAGAGACCATAGAACCAGGAAGGAAAACCATCTAGGAGCTCATTCCAAAAATGTTTGAAGGAATCTGGAGATTATGCCCCAACATTTGGAGGCAACAAATTCGTGAAATCTGGGTAGTCATTAGTAATGTGATTCCATTTTTCCATTGAGCAAAGCCTGTGGTGGTCCCAGTTACTGCACAGACATGTGATGAGATTTTCACAGACTTGTATGTTATGGATCTTTAAGACAGAGTTGCAGTGAGAGTACCATCGTGGTTGCTAATGTGATCATTACCATGGCACAAATCTGGGCAGGCGTGTCGGTCACCACCAGTTCTAGCTGGTTGAGCCAAAGCCATGCTGGAAGGAAGGGTAGAAAACCTAAACCTCTGTTTTCTAGGTTTTCACCCATTTCAAACATTTCTGGACCAGTGCTCTGGAATGAGGGCAGGAAGGTGAGCTGTCCTGCTGAGGACTACTGTGGCTTAGGCATGGCAGGCTGAGGGCAGGCAGGATGGCAGCAAAGAAATAGAGGGCGCTGGTGGATAAGGATAAGACATATGGACAGAGAGCCCCAGCTGGGCCTGATGAAGTCCTGGAGGGCTCTGTGACTGTTTTCTGTTGGGGTGGGGCTGTGGAAGTAGCACACATCACTGCTGACTATGCGCTGGGTGATGGGACCCTGAACTAGGCAGGGAACATCTTCCATGAGAATCTGTTCCTTGTGCTGCTGACCTCTCTTCTGGTTACTTTTCACTGCAAACCCATCTCTTTTCTAGTCTAAACTTGAGCCAATCAGAGAACTCTGTCTCCATTTGGCTACCATGATTGGATCAGGGATGAGCACAAGGCCCAACCAGAACCTTCAGGTGCAATGAAACTTTTCTTGGGGAATCTGGGGTGTTTCCTTGGCTGGACTCTAAGTCAAGAAGGTGTGATTGCTGGGTCTGCTGAAATCCTCTTGCTACACAAGGGAAATGCCTGTCTGGGAATCGAACCAACCTGGAGAGAAAAAGCATAGAGATGAAGAGAGAAACCAGTTCATTCATGGTGAAATTTCTTGAGCCCCTCCATCAAATTGTACCTGAAGCCAGGGGTTATTTCCTGGATCTTAGTGGTTACTAGAGCCATAAATCCCTATCACTAAAGCCAGTTTGGACTGGGCTTCTTTAACTTGCAACAGAGATATTTAACATCTCTGTCTTGGTGGGGAGAAGGTCTCACTGTCTGTTTGGGAAAAGAAACGAGTAAATAGGCAGTAATCCAAGACTGTGTAGCTTCTCCATGGAGATAAACAGAGATAATGGGAACTCCCAGAGATCTGTGTATAGGGAGTGGGTACCTGTCAGTCCTGCAGAAGGGGATTGGATGACATGAGGAAGTTGGAGAGAGCGAGTCTGGACAGAAAGCACCGCTGTTTCCACTTGTCAACGTTTTCAGTCACTGCCAGCCTTACTCTTCAAGTTATAGACTTTCTGGGACTTTCTCTACACCCTGATTTTTATATAACACTGATTAATATCCATCCATCATCCATTATTCATCCATCCATCCATCTTACCTTCCTTCCATCCACCTGCCACAGCCCACTACTCATCTATCATCCATCCATCTAACCTTCCTTCCATCTACCCTCCCACCCTACCATCCATCTGCCATTCATCCTTCCATCTATACATCTTGTCTTTCTGCAATCTACCCACTACCCGTTCATCTATCCATCTTCCCATCCATCATCCATCCATCCATCCATCATTCATTCTCCATCCATATACCCATCTACCCTTCCATACATCTTTCTTCCATACATCTTTCTGTAATCCATCTCCTACCCATTCATCCATCATCCATCCATCCATCCATCCATCCATCCATCCATCTTACCTTCCTTCCATATACTCCTCCCCCTCCGTCCCTCCACCATTCATATGTCCATCTACCTACCTGTTCATATATCCACTTACCTGCCCAAGCTTAACTGCATTGTCACCATCTATTCTAGTAGTAAAGCTAAATCAACACTGTCTCTACTTGTGTCCCTTAGGGGGTTTCATGTCATTGTGCCCAGGGGCCAAGGTTAATACAAAATGTCTTCATGTAGGGCAACAGCTATCTCTATCTTGAAATTAACAAAAAACTCCCTGGAGAGAAATTTAAGCAAGGGCCAGAGGGAGGGATAGGCAGGGAGATGAAAACCAAGGTAGAAGTTGGCCTCCATGGGGCTACAACCTCCGCTCAGGATCAGGTTGCCTTGGTGACAAGAGCATCCTGCTGGCTCCTTTTCATGTGCAGTAAGCTTCATGTGATAGGACAGAGGGTAGAAGGCAGGATTACTAATTATGCTACTCCCTCATACCTTCATCCAGCTCTTTGTCAGTACTGTGCTGGTCTCAGAGGGCTTGGAATTCATCCTGCCCTCCAACGACAGATGGTTTCATAGAAGCAACCGTTTCACACTGGGAATCTTCTGCACCTAGGTGAGCTTCTCTCTGGCTCAGTCCTCAGTTAAAAAATGAATCTGACTCACGGTGGAGTTGGGGGCTCAGTCCTGCCACGAATACTAACAATTACACTACGATTGCCTATTCTACCAAATCCAGTTATTTTGTGCATGGCATTTTATTTGCTAAATACAAAAATAATTCTTGATTAATTCAGAAAATTTGGACAGCACACAAGGAAACACAAAGGAAATAAAATCACTGATCCACTGCCAAGTGAAAAATAAACATTTTGAAAATACATATCTATAGATACACACATGTGCACACACACAGAGTTCATGATATCATCTATGTTGTTTCATAGGCTGCCTTTTGTCACTCAGCATACATTTTCATGTTAGTAAATATTATTCAATAACTTCATTGTAATAATTCCATAGTATCTCATATTATGGATATTGCACAATTTGTTTTATCCTCTGCCTGTGGTTGGGATTGCAGATTATTTCCAGTTTTCATTAGTATAAATAACACTTTATCACATGTACTTATGCATAAATAGTTTGCACATGTATTTGCTTTGATGATTAAGATAAATTCCTAGAAGTAAATTTGCTGAGTCAAGGATATACATGCACATTTTTAAGGCTTTTGATAGATAGGGCCAAATTGCCCTCTAAAAGGGTTGCATCAATTTACACTCCCTCTAGCAGGGCATGAGAGCACCCAATTCCCCACACTCACTGTTGAGTTAATTTGCATATCTTTTGTTTCCAGTGAGACTGAATGTTTCCTCATATGTTTATCATCTGTATGTAATTTTTCTTAGTGAATTGCCTATGTCAATTGCCCATTTTTATGGCAGTGCTCATCTTTTCCTTTTTGACTTCTGAGAGGATCAACTTTTCGCCTATAATCTATGTTTACTATATTTTCCCCAATGGGTCATTTGCTTTTTAATTTTGCTTATGGTCCTTTTTTTGGCCCAATAGAGATTTTTATTTTTTAAGTAATCAAATTCATCACTGTTTTCTTTAAATGTTTTTGTTTAGACATGCTTGAATGCTTAGGAGTGTACAGAAAGACTTAACTACCCCAAGTTTATAGGAACTTCCCTCTAGACTGTTCTCCTAATTCTTTCATTTTTTTTAATAATTAAGTCTTTAAGCATTTGAAAGTTATATAGTTGTTTGCTATACAGCGATGCTCCAATGGCTGTAACTTTCATTATTTTCCCAAGTTGGGAGCAATCTCTGGGCAGCTCCAGGTCCTCCTCACTCCTCTTACCTGAAGCAGGTCTGAGTCATCTAAACAATACCTGGCTGCTCTCCAGGTTGCAGTCATTGCTCTGAGTGGGGTGATGGGCTGAAGAGGGGTGGGGGTGCTGCTTCCATCTTTGCCTCTCTTGGGTCCTTAATGTCTGTTGTGATTTATCTCATGATATTTACAAAGTGCAACAACATGCACTCTGGGAGGTGATGGAAATAAAAGGGGTGTAAGATGGCATTTCTGCTCCGCTTTCCAGTATCTACGTCAGATGCGTCGTGGGTGCTGGGGTGAGCCCCCAGCATCCTATAGTCCTATAGGACTAAGGCATTTACACCCCATGTGGTCAGGAATGTTAGCAACTGATGGCTCACGCTGTCCTCCATGGGAATCGTCCTTCTCTCTCAAGGCCTGCTGCCTTGCCCAGGGCTGTGTTGTCCTGGAGGCAAACCGTATTCCACAGCCAGTCTGTGAACAGAGTCAAGGGCTCAACTCTCTTACACTTTGAAGGGCCACCCCAGCGCTCGAGTTCCCGGTGGGATCTTCTGAGGTCTCAGTTGCAGCTATTACTTGGCAACCCCGCCCCTCCCCCTGCTCAGCCCTGTTCTCCATGTTTACTTCTTTTTAGATGTTTCCCAGACCACGCTCTTCCCCCATGCCTCCACCTCTGCACTGTAAGCTCCCTGGACACACATTTCCATGGTAGAGTCTGTTTTTAGGGGAATGCCCCCCAGCACCAGGTACAAGGTCTTGGCTTCTCCTAGGCTGATGATTAGGAACAGATGCCAGGGTGACCTCTGGGCCCACAGCAGGCTGGCATGGGCAAGGCTCAGCCCGGCGCACTGGGCACCATCTTCCTCCCAAGAACCTCACACCCCAGGCATGGTCTAGCTCCTGAATTACATAATAGGCTCTGAATGGGAGAAACATCATTTAGCATCCACATTGTGAATTTCAGTTTCAGCAACAGAATTATGGCTTCAGAAGTCCTCTGCTAGACAAATGCGTACCAATTAGGCCCTATGCTCAGGGACAAGACACTAATAAATGTCACGATTTAATTGGTCTGTTCTCACCCAGTCCTACCTGATGTCGCTTCATTTCCTTGATCTGAACAAAACAGGGTCCTTATCCTTTAGTTTTTAAACATAACTAGGTGTTTCTCATGGGAATACTCATAGAACTGGTGCCGTTTCTAGGCTGATGCATTTTATGTGTGCATATGTGTATGTGTGTGTGCATGTGTGTGTGTACATTTTTGAGCACCACAAAGCTTGATACTGGGGCTAGGTTCCTCTTCAGATCAATCACTGCAGAGGAGACGAAAGCACCACCGTCCCTCCAGAGATGTCTATATCTAATCACACAACACATTTTGCTTTTTTTTTTTTTTTTTTTTTTTTTTTTTGCTTTTGGCCATGGCAGACTCAACTCAACAGTCCCAGACAATAAGAAAATAAGAAGATTGATTATCTCCTATTACAGCCAGTCCAGAGTCAGGGCAGCTCTGGGGTTGATTAATTCAGAGGTCTATAGATGTCATCAAGGACCCAAGCTCTTTTTATATTTTCTTTCTGCCATCCAGAGTTATAGGTCGGGTTCTCCTTGGAGCTATAGCCATTTCCAGGCAGAACTATTGACATTAACAAAAAGATAATGCCTTCTCTTCTCAGGGTCTCCTTTTAAAAGCAAGTAAACCTTACCCAGAAACAACCCTACAGATGTTCCTCACATTTACAGGCCAGAACTGACTCCCAGTCACTAGAACAGTAGGAACGAGAATAACCACAATGAGTTGAGACTGAGCAGGTTATGTCCAGGGATATGTCCACTCCCCAGGGCACACAGGCAGGCTGGGGCAGGCAGATGGCCCACAAGATTGAAGATCCAAGGGGGAGAGACAAAGCAGGACTGGGGGTGGGCATGGAGGGTGGGCGGCCACCAGGTCTATTGCACTTACCAGCTTATGTGGGCAAAGACGGGGGAAGAATCTTACTGGGAGACTGCAGGGCGGGGGAGGGGAAGCTAGGGGCTAGGATGAGCCTCCTTCTTCTGGGGTATGTGGCAACCTGAATCCTCTTGTGCCCAGCAGCCCTCCACTGCCCCCCGCTAGCTGGGATCTAAGCCCTGATCTGCCTGACACGAAGCCTGGAGCACATTCCACCCTGCCCCTATTCTTAAAGGATCTTGTGTGTTGAGTGGTCAGAGGAGGGGCTGGCAGGGAATGAGACAGAGAGAGGCCTGAGCTGCGGGGTCTCTTGGAGCTGTCCATAGATCTTCTAAGGTCTCCTGGGCTGTCACAAATGGTTCCCAGGATTTCAGCATGATCTTTAGGACTGCAAGGGTTAGTGAAAGCATCACGAGGAATGAAAGAGGAGGAAGAGGGTACAGCCACCAAACACCGAGCTAGTTGTTTGTCCTGCCTCTTGGCCCAGACAAATGACATGCTAGGATATTTTAAAAATGTGTGCAAAGGTGACTACCCAACCATAATTTGTTGATTTGTTGTTCTTGGTGTTTTGTGATGCTGGGGGTTAAACCCAGGGGCATTCTATCCCCGAGTTATACCCCCAACCCAACATCTTCCCCTTTCTTTTTTCTTTCTCTCTTCTCTCTTCTCTCTTCTCTCTCCTTGTCTTTCTTTTATTATTATTTTTTGTGGTACTGGGGATGGAACCCAGGGGCATTCTACCTCTGAGCTACACTCTCAGCCCTATTTTTTATTCTTAATTTTGAAACAGGATCTCACTGAGTTGCAAAGAGCCTCACTAAATAGCCGAGGCTGTCCTCGAACCATAAACCTCCTCTCGGCCTCCCAAGTGCTGGGATTATAAGTGTGTGCCAATTAGGGTTGCTGAGGCTGGCCTTAAACCTGCAATCCTCCTGTCTCAGCTTCCCAGTTACTGGGATTCCCGGCATGCACCACCACACCTAACAATTTGTCGATCTTCGGGGAATCTTGCTAGTCTGATAGTGACTATAATTGGGAACAGCAAACATTCATATTTTTAAAGCTGAGAAAGGGTAAATTTAGAAGTCATTGCCTGCACCCAGAAAAGGGTCTGTGGGGTCTGTGGGGACGGACAGTGAGTGCCCAGATGAGGATGTGAGGGGCAGTGGCAGCTGCACGGGCACACTTGGAACAGGTCATGTCAGACTGACCTGATCTCCTGCTTTGCCGGCACTTAAGGATGAGCCTGAAGATGCGGCAGACGCGAGTCAGTCCCTGCACAAGATGAACGTTTCAAGGCCCCTCAGCCAATCCTGTTCAATCTTGGAGTAAATTGTGTGCCCATGGGTGTTTGTCTCTCTCAGCCATTTTGCCTTCTGCTGGGATATCCCAGCATGATCCCAGCAGGACGCGGGGCCCTCCCCACGTGATTCACCGAGGACCCAAACCCAGACCACAGAGCTCCTGCGCCCCTTTGGGGGCTCATCTGCGCAGTCACCCACGTGCACATCTGCTGAACTCTGACGCATGCTCTGTAGGTGAAGGGGCGGTGCTGAGCACGGAGGGCACGCCAGGAATCAAGCACAGTCCCTGCCTACAGAGCTCGTGCTGCCCAGCGGGACAGCAGAGCGGGCCGCTGTCTCCACTGCCCTGCACCTGGATGGACCAGAAGGGCGCGTTGTAAGCTGCAGTGTGCATAGACATCTCCTGGGGGTCTTGTTAAGATGCAGGTCCTGACTGAGTGGACTTGGGACACACCTGAGGTTCTGCATACCTAAACACCTTCTGGGGGAAAGCTCCCGTGATTCATCCTGGGACCATGTTTTTGAGTAGCAAGAGCTTAGACCTGCTTGAGCGGCAGGGATGCAAATTCTCTTTCTTAAAAGGGCAAAGCCCCAGCCAGCCTTTTTCAGGTGCCTGCCCTTGAGCTCCATCCTCCAGTCTGTCCAAAGCATCCATCCGTCACTGGCCGCGAATGACCTCTTTCCAGCTGACTTGGTGCCGGTTTCCCGGAGGCTCTTCTGCACATGCGCAGCCGAGCTCCAAGGACCGCGAGGGAAAGATGAGGCAGAGTGATCCACCCAGCCAGTCCATACCTCTCTTGCTTTCTGAGGCAGCTCATCATCATCCTCACTAGCCGTCGTCCCCAACAGAACAAACGCTATCTCACACTTGCTGTATGGCAAGCATTGTTCTTGGCCTTCAACCATTCATGTCTACACATATAAATTGCAAACGAGCCCATGAGGTAGGTGCTGGTAACAGGCAGGTTCACACTAGCGCTCCTGGTTTGTTTGTTTGTGTTTTTATCCCCTTGGCTACTGGGCACAGAGAGGTTAAATCACATGCCCAAGCTCACATAGCTATTCCAGGCCTCAGTGGTTCCGAGCCCGTGTTCTCAACCGTTACAATCTACGTTTTTCTCAAAAACACTGACAACTTTGCATTCCTCCACTGTGAATTCTGATAGAAGAAGCCCACGCCAATCAGGGAAGAACCTCTGCTTCCTTTGATGGGTCTTGGCTGCAGCAGGGCATGGGGGAGGAGGAGGAAGAGGAGACCGAGGACAGGCGGAGAAAAGCAGACTTAGGAGCATCGAGCGGATGGCTTTGAAATCTTGGTGAGATTAGATCTGCCTGTTAAATTGCCTGTAACTCTAGGGTGGATTTGGGGAGCAGGGGGGAGGCGGGATGTGTCTGCTCTTGCATAAAGAACAGGCAACAGAGGAGACCAATTTCCTGGCTGTCACTGCAGAGGCTGGAAAGCATTGCAGTCGAAGCAGGCGGGACCTCGGGCACCTCATTGCCAGAGTCAGATGGGGAGCTCCCTGCTGCACTTAGCGGAGGGCCCCCTCCATCAGGGTGCCTGCCGGCTAGTCTGACTGGAGCTGGCCCTGCCATTGCATGCCCCCGCTCGATCCAGTCCCTCCCAAACCTTCTCTCAATGTGGGAGTGGCACCCCGGAGGTGGACAGGGGGACAGGAGATGAAGATTCCATGAAAAATGCAACAGATTCATTTTAAATGTATTAGAGAGCCTGCTTGCTTACATTGCCATTGTCCCCAAACAATTTTCTAAGCTTAAAGCTGACTTACACTTAGCCTCAAGTTTCCTAAGCCAACTTCGATCCTTTGGAATAGTTGACAATTACAGGGGAACAAACTTAGTCTCAATGCGCCACCTGGAGCTGGAGCTTCAGGGGAATCAGGCTGATGGAGGCCCGTTAGCGCGCCCAGGCCCTGGGGCTGGCTGGGCAGCAGTGAGCCCAGTGGGCCGGCTGAGCCCCAGCCAGCATGCGGTGTGGAGGGAGCTGGCCCCAGGGCCCAGTGCCTCACGCGTTCCTGCCCAGGTTGTGCTTACTCCATAGATGGATTCATATCAGGGAGGAAGATAATTGCAGGGCCAAAAAAATAAAAGGCATCATCTCCCCCCTTCCCCTTTTTCTCATTTTCCATGTAACCCCCAAGTTTGTGACTTCATGTTTCTGGATCTCTCTTCCACTTCTGCAAAAGATAAGAAAACTTTGACCTTGGAGAACAATGCCAAAAGCCTTGATTTATCGAGAGGCTCAGGCTCTCCCATGTAGGACAATCTAAGCTTCGTGAACGTGAACCACAAATGTCTCTTCTCTGGACCCTGGTGTCTTAGACTGTCAATCAAGGGCTTGGGTTAGGTGGTTCCAGAAACAGTGGCCTTCACTGTATACAGTGGGGTCATGGGATGGGTGCAGGAGGTGTGGCCAGAGGGGTCACATGTTGGAGTTTGGGTTGGTGGCATGTGCAGCTCTGTCACAGAGGAAACTGAGGAAGGTGCCCTATAGCCCTGCAGCCCCCAGAGGCATTCTCAGACCAGTCCTTGGAGCGCTGCACAAGACCCATGTGGTCGCAGGATCTATGGGAGAAGGATCCAGAGGTAAGTTAGGCAGAAAAAGCAAGAAAACAAGGTGTGTGCACAGCCACATGGACAGACGTTAACAACAGAGAGTGAAAAGACAAGAAATACATCAGGGTCTTAACACAGTGCCCTAAGGTAGATTAAAGCAAGCCTTGCCTCCCACATTCAGGCATGCACATGCCACACATGCGCATGGAGCCTGCAGTGTGGAGGGGGAAGTGAGAAAAGGGTACACATAACTAAATTAAATCAGAGCGACTTTTGTATGGATCTGGATGGTTGACCCTGATTAATTCGACCCTTTGTAAATGAGATCCCAAACTGGTCCCCAAACCAAAGTCCCAAGATAACAACAAAAAGTGTTCCTCATGTTACCCAGGAGTGATAAGAAACAAAAACAATTTATTTTAAAAAAGGAAGACAGTGATCAAATGTTCTTTATGGCTTAGAATAACATCTCGGGTGGGAGCGTGAATGTCTTGGGTGAGGAGACCAGCAAGGACAGTTCAGGGTGCGTGAGAAGGCTCGGATGAGGGTCCTGCCTGGGGCTGGAGGATGCCAAGAGGCAGGTGGACCTCCAGGGTTAGGCCCTTTAAGGAAGGGGTAGGCGGTGAGCACGTGGCCTCCCAGAGGAGGCCAGCTCTGGTGTGCGGGATGCTACAGCCCCATCAGCCTCGGGCAGAGGTAAAGCCTGGGCAACTCTTAACCACCCTCTAAGCCCCAGTTACTTGGGAGAACTCGGTGGAGATCCGAGGATCAGGAGGGAGCCCCTGGAGGCAGAGCCAAGAGGCGCCCCAGGGCAGGGCTAGGAATGTATGGTGGAGGCCGTGGGGTGCTGGACAGGGGAGAGAAATTTCATTTTGAATCTTTTGTCCTTCACGTAGCTCACATTCTTCTTCTGGCTCAGCCCATTTGTCAGGCCCTTAGGTGACAGGGCTTCCCATTCATTACCACATGGAATCCCCACACCATCCTTGCAGGCCCGGGTCGGTAGTGGTCCGCCGCGACCAGGGGCCTCAAAACCCAGATCCTCCCAGGTGGGCCTCGAGTACCCCGCACCCCACCCCACCATGCGCCCTCCCTGGCTCTCAGTCAGCACCGTGGCCCTTTCCACTTGAGTCCCCCCTTGCCCACTCTGTGCCCAGCCCCTGCATTGGTTGCTTCTGGCTTTTGTGTTTTGTTTCGTTGTTTGTTTGTTTGTTTGTTTGTTTGGTGGTACTGGGGATGGAACCCAGAGGCCTACCCCCGGGCTACACTCCCAGACCTATTTTATATTTTATTTGGAAACAGGGTCTCGCTAAGTTGCTGACAGCCTCACTAAATAGCTGAGGCTGGCTTTGAACGTGCATGATCCTCTGGTCTCAGCCTCCCAAAACTACACCTGGCTACCATGCTTGCTCTTAGAATTCCATTCTGGGAAACACTGGCTCTCCTGTTTGACACCGAGGGACCCAGTCTTGTCCTTAACGTCCCCAACCTGTCCATTTGTCTCTGATCTTCAAGGACCCCACCCTGGTGCTGTTATAGTTACATGGCAGTTGTCAAACAGGCAGGTGAATAGGCCTGCCCAAAGCCATGCAGGTCAGCGGGCCGGCCCTAGGTGGGGATCTTCGGGCCCAGTCCTCTGGAGACCCTCTGGACTCCAGCAAAGGAGCGTGAGGGATGGTCCCAAGGTCAAGCTGCTGATCCCCAAGGGCACTGGAAGCTGCTCCCCACCTAGAGCCTGGGGAGCCCCTGGAAACAGAGCTCAGAGGACGACTTTCCATGGCAGATGAGCCTCAAAGTTGATTTCCCAGGAGGAACCCAACAAGGCCCTTGAAACGTGGACATCAAGGAGGAAAATCAATCGTCTTTTAAGTTTTCACCTTGATGATTGATCCACTGCTTCCAGCCCCTTTTTTCTCTCTCTCAAGTCTCCAGATGTGGCCCCTCTCGCTCCCACCTCCTTTTTCTCCTTCTCATCTTTAAAGCGTAGGGTTTCCTGATTCTGATCTGAAACTGAAATATATTGCTTCTCGCAAACTGACCAGGCGATGGTCACGTGCTCCCAGACTTTTTTATTTTCTCTGAAGGGAAGGGGCCCTGCCTAGCCCACTGGGAGGGGAAGGAAGAAAACTCACCCTGTGGAGTTCCCGCCATGTACTGTGGCTGCCCACAGCACAGCATCCCCTCCCAGGCGATTCTGCCCCCAGTCCTGTCCAGGTGCATCTTATTGACCCCCTGTCTCAGGTAAGGATGTGGGAATTCAGAGAAGTAACTTTTCTGATACCACACACAGGGTTTTCAGAATTGCAGAATGCAAAATTTATCTGCCTCCTTTCTATCAGGACCAGGACTGAGCCCCCGAGAGCAATGGGCACTGCAGCTGTGTAGCTTAGGACCTCCCTTGGCCTTGACCACAGGGGCCGAGTTATCTAGAAAACCAGCTCCCGATAAATCTAGGGCTTTCAGAGAGTTGTTGGTTCACTGTGCAGTGTGTTCAGACTCCACCTCCTACTGAGGCACCATGCTGGACACTGCGGGCAAAGATGCAAGTAACGCCATTTTCTTTCTCTCCTAACATTATGGTCTGGTGGGGAAACAGAGTGCTAGGAAACCATGACAAAGTGTGGCCAGAGCTTGTCTTCGTTCATGTTCTGTCTGTCTATAACAAACTACCTGAGGCCAAGTAGTCCATAAAGGAAAGAGGTTTTTTTGGGTTCATGGTCTGGAAGTCTAAGAGCATGGTCCCTCGCTCTGCACCTGCTTGCTTCTATTGAGGACCCCATGGCAGAAGGGCAAAACATACTGGGAGCATATACAAGAGAGACTAAAAGGAGGTGGTGGGCTAGCTTTAGAGCCCCTGTTACCTTAACCACTACAGTCCTGGGAAAGTAAGCACTCACTCCCACAGGAAAGCGCCCATCTCTTCCTCCCCTTTTCCCACCTTCTCTTCTTTTTTCTTCTGATCAAACCCAGGGCCTGCACATACTGCCACTGAGCTATGTCCCCAGACCCTAGCCAGTCCTTCTTCTTTTTTTGTTTTTTTTTTTTTTTTGCTGTACTAGGGGTGGAACCCAGGGACATTCTACCTCCGAGCTTCACCCCCAGTCCTACTTTTTAGTCTTTTTTAATTTTTTGAAACAGGGTCTCACTGAGTTGCGAAGGGCCTCACTAAGTAGCTGGGGCTGTCCGCGAACCATGATCCTCCTGTCTCCGCCTCCTGAGTGCTGGGATTACAAGCCTGCGCCACCACGCCCAGCCCGAGCCAGTTCTTCTTAATGTCCTAATCACTTAGTAAAGGCCTCACTAAGCTTGGTGCAGTGGCGCACACTTGTAATTCTAGTGTCTGGGAGGCAGAGACACGAGGATCACAAGTTCAAGGCTAGCTGGGCAACTTACCAAGACCTTGTTTCAAGATTTTTAAAAAATGGTCTGAGATGTATGTCAGAGGTAGAAAACCTCTTGGTTCAATCCCAAGTACCACACACACACACACACACACACACACACACGCACACACACGCACACACATGCACACACATGCACACACACACACACACACACACACACATCTCACCACCTCTTGACACTTTTACATTAAGGATCCAATTTCAGTATGAATATTAAAGGGGACAAATCACATCTAAACCACAGCAGAGTTGTAGGAGGATAAGAACCGGACTCTTGTGAGCATATGCAAAAGACCCCAAATTATCATCCAAGGTGTGGCTGGAGAAGGCTTCTGAAAGAAGACAATCTGTGATCTACCGTCTTGCTAGAGGAGGGTGTGTCAGTCAGCTTCCCATCACTGCAACACAATACCTGACATGGGCTAATTATGAAACAAAGAGAGATTTATGTAGCTCATTATTTAGGGGGCTCAAGGTCCAAGATCAAGGCCCATTGGTTTGGCCTCTGGTAAGAGCAGTGGAGCATCAGGGAATAGCAAACAGTCACATCTTGAATCAATAGAGAGAAAAGAGAAAGAGTGGAGCCTTGCTCCTCATAGGATGACCCTCATATCACCGAGCTGTCCAAGCTCAAGAGCCACTCTGAGAGCTCAGGGAGGCCAGGCAACCTGTCGTGCTTTTCATTTCTCAACCATCACCTGGTACACTGCCGGTGCTCGGTGCCAACTTGATGAGCACTGGGCTGCTCAAGCTGGGTATAGAAAAGGCAACAGTACACCTGGGTGATGAGGACATGGCACAGGCACTTGCCATGGACTCGACCCCTGTCCGCTAAGCTGACCCTGCCCCCCGCCTCTGGGCTTGTCTCTGTAATGCAGCCAAAGCAACTTTCTGCAGCACAGGTGTAGCCAGGCCACTCTCCTTTTTAAAACCCTCTTAGGGCCCCCATTGCTCTGAAGTCCAACCTGGCTTACATAGGAAGGTTGCCAGATTTGGTAAGCGAAATGTAGGAATTTATAGATCATCTTATATCCAAACTAAATGTGCCATTTATCTAAAATTCAGACTGGATATTTTAAATTTTATTTGGCGATCCTGCTTTCAAAGATTCCCATCTCTGACCCTGCTTTCCTCTGCAGCCTCCTCTTGCACTATGCCTCCCTCTAGGACTTACTAAACCCCTTTAATCCTTCTCATTCTCTTCTGGATTTTATACCATGGGGCTTCAGTAAGGATGAAATGACTTAACTCAGGCAAAGCGCTGACAACCGCACTAGTTCTAAGGGACTGAGCTGGCTCGCGATAGGCACAGAGGTTCCCTGTTACTGATTGATATTGCTGACCCTCTTGGGCACTCCCACCCCACCCTTGCAGTGCCATCATGCCAGGTTAATTCTTACTCACAGCTCTGGTTTGGACATCAAATCTGAGTGCCTGCAGGGTCTTCTGTCTTCAAAGTCTTGGTTGGCAGGGTGGTATTACTGGGAGGCGGGGCCTTGTGGGTGGTCCTTCCTTGGGTCACTGGGACAGGAGGTCATGTGAGTTCAACCCTTGCACTCTCCTGTGAGTGGAGGGTCATCCTATGAGGAGCAAGGCTCCACTCTTTCTCTTTTCTCTCTGCTGATTCAAGATGTGACTGTTTGCTACTACACTTGATCCTGCCCTGATGCTCCACTGCTCTTACCAGAGGCCAAACCAATGGGCCCTGATCTTGGACCTTGAGCCCCCCAAATAATGAGCTAAATAAATCTCTCTTTGTTTCATAATTAGCCCATGTCAGGTATTGTGTTGCAGTGATGGGAAGCTGACTGACACACCTTCCTCTAGCAAGACGGTAGATCGCAGATTGTTTGTCTTCTTTCAGAAGCCTTCTCCAGCCACACCTTGGATGATAATTTGGGGTCTTTTGCATATGCTCACAAGAGTCCGGTTCTTATCCTCCTACAACTCTGCTGTGGTTTAGATGTGATTTGGGTATTTCTCTTATAGCACCTGAACTCTCTTCTAACTAATACCTCCTTGGGCTGGGCCTGTTGCTGTACCCAGGCTGGGAGGCTGTCTGCATAGAGTTCATTGTGCATTTGACGTTTTCTTACAAGAACTAATTTTCTTTTTTCTGTAGCTGTTGGCATCTTTTCATCAATCATGTCACTGTCACCTTGAGACAGTCACACCCCAGGGAAGAGGAGGACATCCTGGGCTTAGAAACAGCATGTGAATTGGTGTAGAGATAGGGACAGGCTGGATGCCTTCTGGAAACTGTGAGGTTCTCTCTGGAGTCAGAGGGGCCAGCAGGACCTAGCAGGTGTCAGACAGCGAAAGGCTTTGGGCTAAGAAGAAGACAGTTCCACTAACATTTGTAGAGAGACACTGAAGGATGCAAGCAGGAGACCGGCATGAAGAGGTGCTCTAAAGACCAGTAAGGAAGGTGACTGTGGCTACATGCTGGGGAGTGGTTTGCAAAGGGAGAAGCCCAGGGTGGGGAATCTTAGAAGGAACTAGCAAAACATCAGATGTTGGAGGTTCTCCCCAGGCAGCTTGGGAGCCAACCATTTTCTCTTTCAGGAAATAGAATGAGAAATCAGAGGAGGCCCTGGAGAGGCTGAAACCACATCTGTCCATATTCATAGGACCAAAACCAGGCCCAGTAGATTTCATAAGGTCTCCTCCCACCCCAGGACTTAAAAGATCCTCTAAGGCACAAGGGAACCTTCTTACTGCATTGATTAGACTTTCACTAAAACAATGCTACACAACACCTCCCCAAAATGGAGTAACTTAAATCGGTTACGATTTATGTCCAAGCTTTCAGGTCTGCAGGTCAGCTGGGGGACTCCTGACGCAGACTGTAGATCTGTAGATTAGCTAAAGAAACTCTGTTCCCTGTGCCTCATTCCAGAGCCCAGAATGTTCTCACCGTGGACCTCCCCACAGTGCCCTAGGTGCTCTGTGCTCAAGATTCCAGCAGAGGAGAACAATGTCCTGCAGGTGGTCTGACCTCCTCCTCATGCCTCAAGTGATGATCAGGATTTGGCAGGAACTCGTGCATCTTACAGGGAAGAGGGCACAGCAGAGGTCAGCATTATCATGAATGGGTTGGGGCCTGGTTGAATGAGGGGGCTGGTCCATCTGAGGTTTGTTTAGATGGGAGGCCAAGGAGCCATGCCAGCGAGCCATCCCAAGAAAAAAATGGGTGGAGGTGTGTGACGTGGTGAGTGTCCGTGGGGAGATGTCAGGAGGAGGAGATCCTAGCAGAGTGCCTCTTACATCACCTGTTGTCACCCAGCTTTCATAAACTCTCACCTAGATAAAGGAGGAAAGACTTTCATGGAGAGAAAAATCAGCTTCAGAGAGCCAGTGCTCAATGGCCTCCAGAAGCTTTGGAAGTAGAACTTTCAGCAGCAGCAGGCATGGTTTAGTCACCATAGTATTTGACTGCATATGCCAGGTAGACCTACAATGAAAATAACTTTAGAAATCTGGGATGGCTGTTCCATGGTGTCCTTAGGAAAGCATGATATTTGTCATCTTCAGCCTGTGGCTTCTAGTCTCAAGGCCATCTCATGGTTTAAGCTGGCTGCTGGAACACCAGCCATCACAACCACTGTATCCTGGACAAAGTAAAGAGGAAGGCATTATATCTGAAATGTCACATAACATTTTTGCATCAATCCTACTGATCAGAGAATTTACTTTTTCTTTTTTTTTTTTTCTTTTTTTTTTTTTTGGTGGTACTGGTGTTCCTGGAAACTCTTCTACCTCCGGGCTACACACCCAGACATATTTTTATTTGGAAACAGGGTCTCTTAAGCCAGCATGGCTGGCTTTGAACCTGTGCCATCCTCCTGTCTCCACCTCCAAAGCGCAGGGATTACAAGCATGCGCCATCACGCCCAGCAGAGAACTTACTTTTATAACTACCTGAAGTTGCAAGGGAGGCTGAGAAACATAATGTTTTCACTGGATGCCAATATGTTTCACTAAATACTGGAGTCCTTTCACTAAGAAGAAAGAATAAAGTGGGTACTGGGGGAGCCACAGCATTCTCTACTACAATGAGAAGATGCCAGTAAACACCCTTGATATTGGGCAGTATCAATCAGTCTTGGTCTGGAAGCAGCGATTCCTCTGGTAGCAGTTGTAGTACTGGTGACTTCAGTTAGAGCTGGCATGCTTGCTCTTGTTAGCAGCAGAGGCCATCCCACAGTGACCCAGGGAGGAGGAGGAAGAGGAGGATAGACATTGAGAGTTGCCAAGAAGTATACTGTATCAGTCAACCTTTACATGGCTGTGACCAAACTACCCAACAAGAACAGCTTAGAGGAAGAAAGGTTTATTTGGTTTGTGGTTTCTGAGGTTCAGGCCATAGTTGGTTGGCTCCAAGGCAGAAACATCATGACAGCAGGGTGTGGAAGAGGGATATTGCTCAGGGCAGGCAAAAGCAGAGAGAAGACGAAGGGATCAGGGCATAGACAGTCCCCAAGGCTACACCCCTAGCAGCCTACTTCCTCCCGCCACTCTCTATCTGCCTATTGTAAGTCCATCCAAATTATTAATCCATCTGTGGATTTAGTCACTGGTGAGGTAGAGCCCTGATTCAATTCTATTACCTATGAACATTTTTGCATTACAGATGCATTTTGGGGGGATATTCTATGTCTAACTCATACAGATAATACCCAGAGCACAGCAGAAGCTACAGGAGGCTCCCAGTCTGTTAAGACTGAACTTGGGGAGTGCTGTGTTGACCTGGAACCATGTGCTCCTTCCTATCCCAGGTGGGATAACACAACAGCCAGAGGTCCACACTTTTATCCAGTCTCCTTGCTGTATTTCTTTAGCCACACAGCATCCCAGCCCCCACCCCATGACTGTCTCAGCTTCCTAGCTGTCTGGGTTACTGAGCTATGGAAATTGTGTTTGAGTCCACGGGGACTTGAGCTGAGAGATGCTTGTGGGACCTGAAATTGTCCTCACAGTGATTTCACTCAAAGTAATAAAAGCATCTGATGCTATAGAAATCTCATCCTCATGATCATAAGCATTTATAATAGCCCATCATCAAGCAAGTGCTTACATTGGAGAGGAATTTCCATGGAGAAAGTCAATCTTTTCAAAAATGTTAATTTTTTTTGTGTGCGAGGAAATTAAATGAGATGCCAAATTGTCTCTGTCATTATGTCACCCTTCCCTCCTGAGTACTTACTGCTCTGATCAGTGTGACATTTTCACATGTAGCAATGCAGATGGGGACATTTGCCTCCTGATGGAGACCCCTCGTCTGAGCACTAGTCAGTCCACGTCAGTATCTGTCGCCTGCACTGATTCTACAGTGGTCTGAGGCAGAGGACTCGCATGAGCGAGCTCCAGACCTTGAAGGTTTGGCTGCCCTTTGAGAGGTCAATGAGGCAGGCCCTCCCCATAAAAAGAGATAATTTAGGGCCTCTGATAAATGGCCTTGTGATGTGGGGCTGAGGAATTTGGGGACACCCAAGACCTAATCTACCTCATTTCCTCCACAAAAGGCTAACCCCTAGACTATGTTCCCTAGTTGTGACTCTGGATCTTCTTCAGGACCCATTCCAAGCTACGTACCTATTCTGTCCTCAAACCACCTGAGGACAGTTCCCATCGTGGGGACCTGGTGAGCCTCCTGCTGAGCCCATCCCTGAGTACAACCCACCTGCTCTCCTACCTGCTCATCCCAAGAGTGAGCCCAGGCACCAGCAAAGGCAATATGTACAGAGCTCTTTGCCCCTTTGGTACCCCAGTCACTGTCTCTGGGGATTACAAACTTTTCAAAGCATCAAAAAAAAAAAAAGTACATGGTCTGAAAGAGAAAGATATTGACTCCAAAATACAAAAGGAAACAAAAGAATAAAAATTAGTTGTGTTTACTTAAATGTCTACAAAATAGGGCATTATATGACATTCATTAGCTGTTAAACTTAGTATTCATAAGAATGTCAGTACACTTAAAAACTATTTGCTAGTTAAATTGCCTCACTTTGAGAGAATTCCCAAGTAAGCATGATGATTACTGAGAAATTTTAGTCAATCATGAATTAGATAAGTTACCTAGAGCCAAATTATTTCAAAAGCAAAATCATAAAAATTTCTTCAATTTTTACAGCAAAAATTTATATTTGATGTGGAATGTGGGTGTATTTAAATATATTTGATGTTGATGTGATGTGGGGTAGAAATTCCAGAAATGAGTGCTCAGGGTCTTTGAAAGTTTTCAAATGCCTTTGAGTAGGCAGTCTTGAGGGAACATGATTAAATATTAAAGAATCTGTTAGATTGTACACCAAGCTCTCAAGATGCCATAAATCTTGGTATGCAATGGACTATTATGCAACTATTAAAAAGAATGAACTATATTTTACATGATAATAGAAGAGATCAAAAATATATTTTATATGAACAAAGAAAGTAGTAAATCAATATCTATACTAAAATTCATTTTGTGTCAAAATACTTTGTATGTACCTACACAACTAAACATGAAAATGTGTGCTATTATGTGTGTAATTAAAATTATGAAAGAATCTAGATAGTAGTATTTATCTCTGAATATCAAACATAAGATTTAAAGAGAAGAGACTTCCCATTTGAATTGCAAGAAATAAATTAGCAGATATGTATATGAATTTGATCAGTTTGAAAAACTATTAAAAATAATCTCATGAGGGAGTGGTCTGCAAAATACCTGGGAAGCACAGAATTTTCAGATGAGAAACTGGGGCCTATGTTGTTGATCTCTTGGTAATCTGGATACTGTTAATCCAGTGCTGGCCATGGGAAACACCTCTGAGCATGGCAGGCAGGCATATCCTGTCACTGCAGAGATGAGAGAGCGCAGGGAGGGTCCAGAGTCATTTTTAGCCCTCACCAGAGCCTCCAGCACACAGCCCTACAGATGTTTGTCCCATTTTTATGGATTCTATATCTGTTAAATTATTTAGTCAATATTAATCCAACATATATTAGTTTTCATAGCTCCTGTAACAACTTACCACAAACTTAGTGGCTCAAAACAACCCCCACATACTATGTATCTCAGTCAACATCCTCATGACTATACTCCTAAACAACTGACCACACATCTTAGAGGAAGGAAGATTTATTTGCTCAGTTTTTTGGAGATTCTCGGTTTAGTCCAGGTGAGACCAGGTCTGTGGAGCCCAGGGCATCAAAGTGGGAAGTGGAGAGAGGAAGAGACCAGTGCTATGCTCCTCACAGCAAGGAGGCTGGGAGCAGAGAGAACAAGTCCACACACCCCAGGGACCTCTCCTTGGCAACCAGGCTCCTCTTTGAGCTCTGCTACTCTTTCTCTGTGAGGACTTGGGGAAATTCCAAATCCAGAACACTACCATATTTCATGATTCTGGGGGCCAGGAGTCCTGCCTGAGTTCCCCTGGGCTAACACCAAGGTATTAGCAAGACTGAGTTTCTTTCTGATGCTTCTAGAGAAGAAACCGTTTCCTTCTAGAGGCTACATCCCTTGGCTTGTGGCCACTTCCATCTTCAAAACCAAAGCATTGCATCTTCAGATCTCGCTCTGACTCTGATCTTCTTACCCCTTCCTCCACTTCTAAGAATCCTTTAGATTACATTAGGTCCACCCAGAAAATCCAGGATAATGTCTGCCTCACAAGGACGGCTGATCAACAACCTCGATTCCTCTTCGCAGTAGACCTTAATCTCCTTTTCATCGTAGCTTCTGGGGATAAAAGATGGATGTTTTGCAGGCCCCTATTCTGCCTTCCAGTGTTATACAGAAAGTAAAAGCCAAATTTATGCAGCTTAAGGATCTGAGAGTCTAGTGGTGACCAGGAAAGGATCCTTGCCCTTAGGAGCTCTAGATCTAGAGTGTGCAGGTGGTCTGCATAGCCACCTATGCAGGGCATGGGAAGGGGTGGAAAACCAGTTTGGAGAATTTCAGCTCATTGCCCATCAGGGAGGGTCAAGTTTTGAGCCATTGAGGGTAAAAACTATAGTGATTTGTTGGAAAGAGCTGTCGGACCACCATGCTCTTACCAGCACACATGGGGGAGAAGGGGACACTACCCTCACCATAAGCAGAATGGGGAGCCTTTAAGGCGACCTCTTGGTGACCTGGATCCATGTGCCCTGGACATCAGGGAAGACAGTTTTGTGGTGCCCAATTCTCAGCTAGAGCAAGAGGTCAAGGCTGTCCGATGGCCAGGCTGTCTGGGGAAAGAGCCTGCTTCTGGTGATAGAACAGGTGGGGCCCAGTTCCCCATGAATCAAGTGACCCTGGGAGAAAAATGACATGAAGCCATCTTCCAAAAGGAATTTTCCAATAAGGGTCCTTGAGTTAGCCCTGGACATTACTGAAGCCAGAGAAAATCCATGACAATCATTTAAGATCCCTGAGGCCTTGCCTGCCACAGTTCCTCTCCCTCTTCCTGCTTTATCCCAGAGGAGCCAAGGCCCACCTGGTAGAGGTGGGTAGGGAGAAGAGATAGGCCAGGAGAGAGGTAGAGAAGCAACCCTGCAGCCTCCTGCCCCCACTCTGCTGAAGCAGGTCCAAGCTGGGGAAAGCAAAGAATTCCCCTTTAAATAGAGCTTTGAGCTTTAACTACGATGCTGCCCTGAGTCTGCTAATTATGGAAGTGAGAAAATTGGGGGGCCTGAAAGTGACAGGAGGCCTCTATTATGAAGGAGCAAATGCTTAGACTATGAGATTCCAGAGGTAGGAAAGTGAGGACTGGAAGGACATACGAGGCCCCGCTGGGGCCCTGGCGTCTCGTGCCTCCGCCGGGGACGCAGATCCACACCCCAGACTTCCCAATTCTATGGGGATACTCTCACCGGCCACTAGCCCAGCAATCTGCCCCAGTTGGGTCCTACCCTGCTCTTAGGTTTCGGGATTTCCTTCAGTGGCCCCCTGCCATCTTAACCCCATCCAGTCTCCCTGCTCTTCCCCATTACACTCTGGGCTGTCAGTCAAACTCAAGCTCATTCTGAGTTTGTGCAGTTTGAATGACAGCATCTGTACCTGCTCCCTCCGGCTCTAGTAACTAGCCTGGGTACAGACCGAGCCTGCTAAAGGCTGGAGACGGCTTCCCTTGGAGGGCTTGCGTGCACGCAAGCCCCCCCCTTAACTGCGCCTCTGGTTTTCTGCTTGCAAACCCCCCCATGGGCGGGAGAGGGTGAAATCTCGGGGGTCCATCTTTGGGCCGCCTGTCTCTGGTTCATCTTCCACCTGTAGTTTCACGGCCGCCATACTAGCAGCTGTCCAAAGATGAGGGCCATCCCAATGATAGCCACTCATACTTCCGAGCACTTTTTACATATTAGCTCTTAAAATCTCCGGTCTTCTGAGGTCGGGCCATTATTACTGTTTTGTTTACAGATGAAGTTATCAAGGCCCAGAGAGGGCAAGTTCCATATCCAGGGTCACATAGCTCCACAGAGGCAGAAGCTGGCTCCCAGCTTAGCACTCTGCTCCCCCGCTCTGGGCCTGAACCACTCTGCTCCTCTGTTTGGTTTTGCTTCGAGAATGCTCTTTCCCTGCTCATTCTCGCCTCAAAGTCCCACTTATACTTCAAAGTCCAGCTGAGGTGAGTCTACCTGTGTGGCCTCCCTGACCCCGCCGCCAGCCCTCAGGGGACATCCCTGCTGGCCATCTGGCTGTGAATTCAAGTGCTCCCACTTCTGTTAGGGGTGCATGGCACTGCCATTGCTTGCTCCCAGCTCCATCTTCTCACACAGATTCCCCGAGGCAGAGGCAGCGTCTTCATGGCCCAGGACTCCCTGAAGAACTGGTGGTGACCTGGACTGAATCCCCTTTGGGTCTCACACCTACAAGCCCATCAGCCTGATTCCCACAAGGTGACTGCAAAGATGTCAGCTGTCAGGCTCCCAGATGACCAGGAGAAGCACTCAGAGTCTGGGTCAGGAGCTGGGGCCGGTGCTGTGCTTAGTGCTAACAGGCTGCACAAGCCTCTTGTCTCCTCTCCTGGGACGCCCTCCATTTCAGCTCGCTCTTCATGACCTCAGCCAAAGTCTGGCTGGTCCGGAAGGCTCAGGAGACTGCTAGGCACTGACACATCCGCGTCCTCTGAAAATGTCAACAGGGCCCCTCACCGCTCCTGACCCCGCAGCCTCTGTGACTCAGAATCCCTGGGAACCCGGCCACGGTCAGAAAGGCCAGCTGTCAGCCAAGATTTTGCTGGAGAAAAATCTCTACCTAGTCCAGGCTGAACAGGAAGGAGCGACGGGCCTGAGGCTGGAAGACCCCCACACGGGCAGCCATAGGGGAATTTTAGCAGGATCTGCTCCAGGACCTCCTCCCCAGGGCCACACTCTCAGGCTCCTCACATGGATGCCAAGAACAGAGCCTTCTTCATCCCATTCAGTTATCTCACAGAGCCTGGGAACTAAGTAGACATGGTCTTCAAGCAAGGCAGGATCTAGCTGGTGATAGGTGGACCATGGCTGGCCTTGCCCGGCAGGCAGGTCACTGTCCTACTTCATCCCTCCAGGCTCCCACTGGCTCTTCCGACATAGTTCTAAGCCCTCTGTAAAGGCCTGTGTGATCTGACCCCATCCGCCTCTCACTGGCCGTCCCCCCACCACCACACTCTGCTCTGGTCACACGGCCCCTTCCTTGCCTTGTCTGGGTTCCCTCCCATCTCAGCATTTTTACATGGATGCACCCTACTGCCACCCTCTGCCACCTAGCAAATCTCAGCTGCCAGAGACGAGTCGATTTGTGTGGTGTTTTCAAAGAACCTGCTTAGTTGATTGATTCATTCATTCATTTTAACTTATCCTACACTTGGGTTGAGCTATGTGCTTGGAATTGTGATCAACCCACCAGTTAGGGAGGAAGAAAATAAGGCTTGGATCTGTAACCATACGGCGCTCACTAGGGCCAAAGTGCAGGTAAACTTCTCTCAAGGATTAATCCAGGATTAGAGGCTCAAGGGGCAGGGTAGCTTAATGGTAAAAAGCGCGGTCTCTTCTAAAGTCGGCTCTGTCTGTATCTGATGTTCCCTCTATTAGTACTGGAGCCCAAAAGGGGGGCAAACTGTGTTGTTTATTTCCACTTTGTTTTCCCTACTTATAAGAGAGGATTAATTACAGTATCTATTTCTCAGGATTGTTAACACAGATAAAGCCACGAGGAGAAGTGCTCATGGACTACATGTAGTACTCATTGTATAAGGATTAGCTCTGACAGCATGGGAGAAAGCTTGTATGAGTCACAATTATTATTTTTTATTTTTTATTTTTTCATTTTATTTTATTTTATTTTTTAAATCGTAGGGTATTTTTTATTTTTTTTAATTTTTATTTTTTATAAGTGGAACATATTGAGAGTGGTGTACATTTACATTGTGCTTCATGCGCTCCCCCCTTCTTTTCCCTCCCATCCCCCAATAGAGAGTGTCCAGGTTAATCATGTTGTATTTATGCTATTACACATATTCATATGTAGCTCCTCCATTGAACAACCTCAGCTTTCTTCCTCTCCAATCCTTCCATTCAAGCTTTGCTGAGATTTCCCCTCCATCATCTGGAGTCCCTCTGGTATTACCACTACACCCTAGCTTGGACATATTAGAGAAAACATATGTCCCTTCTCTTTCTGTGCTTGACTAATCTCACTTAACATAATGTTCTCTAATTCCTTTCATTTTCTTGCAAATGCTATTATTTTATTTTTCTTTATAGTTGAATAGAATTCCATTGTGTATATTTCCCATAATTTTACAATCCATCTGTTGATGGAGATCTAGGTTGGTTCCATATTTTGGCTATTACAAACTGTGCTGCTATGAATATGGGTATGCATATGTTAACGTAGTTCTCTGATTTCAACCCCTTTGGAAAGATACCCAGGAGTGGTATAGCCGGATCAAATGGTGGATCTATTCCCAGTTTTCTAAGGAATCTCCATACTGATCTCCATATTGGCTGAACTACTCTGCGCTCCCACCAACAGTGTAAAAGAGTTCCTCTTTCCCCACATCCTCACCAGCAATTGTTGTTATTTGATTTCTTTATGCTTGCCACTCTGATTGGGGTTAGATGGAATCTCAGCGTAGTTTTGATTTGCATCTCCCTGATGGCTAGTGATGTTGAACATCTTTTCATGTATCTATTGGCCATTTGTATCTCTTCTTTTGTGAAATGTCTATTCATTTCAGTTGCTCATTTCTTGATTGGGTTGTTTGTTTTGCTGGTGAAGAGTCTTTTGAGTTATTTGTATATTCTGGATATTAGCCCCCTATCGGAGTGGTGGCTGGTAAAGGTCTTCTCCCATTCTGTAGGCTTCCTCTTTAGGTATTATTTTTTATTAAATACCCTATTTGTCCATACTTTTATTTATTTATTTTTTAATTTTTTTGTTTCCTTCTATGCTACCTTTATATATAACATGAAAATAACATTCACGCCAGTTTTCTAACGCTGCCATTCTTTTTTTAATGTCTTATACTTTATTTTTTAAACAAATTTTTTATTGAACATAAATGGTATACATTTAAAATATATTTGGTGCCCTCCCCCCCACCAGTGGTTGTCCAGGGTAACCATGTCATATTCATAATTTTATACATATTTGGATGTAGACCTTCATTAATCAAGATCAGCCTTCCTCCTCTCCTATCTTTCCATTCTAACTTTGCTGATATTTCCCCTCCATTATCTGGAGTCCACTGGTATCCTCTGTGTTCCCTAGTTTGGGCATATTAGAGGAAACATATGTACCTTCTCCTTCTGTGCTTGGCTGATCTCACTAACATAATGTTCTCCAGGACTTTCCATCTTCTTGCAAATGATATAATTTTGTTCTTCTTTATGGCTGAATAGAATTCCATTGTGTGTATTTCCCAAAGTTTTGCTATCCATTCATCTGTTGATGGAGATCTGGGTTGGTTCCATATTTTGGCTATTACGAATTGTGCTGCTATGAACATAGGTATGCATATGTTGCTGTATTTCTCTGAATTCAACCTCTTTGGAAAGATACCCAGGAGTGCTAGAGCTGGATCATATGGTAGATCTATTCCTAGCTTTTTTAGGAATCTCCACAAAGATCTCCATAGTGGCTGAACTAGTTTGCATTCCCACCAACAGTGTAAAAGAGTTCCTCTTTCCCCACATCCTAGCCAGCATTTGTTGTTATTTGATTTCTTTATGCTTGCCACTCTGACTGGGGTTAGATGGAATCTCAGTGTAGTTTTGATTTGCATCTCCCTGATGGCCAGTGATAAAGAACATCTTTTCATGTATCTATTGGCCCTTTGTATCTTTTCTTTTGTGAAGTTTCTATTTAGTTCATTTGCCCATTTCTTGATTGGGTTGTTTGTTTTGCTAGTGTAGAGTCTTTTGAGCTCTTTGTATATTCTGGATGTTAGCCCCCTATCAGAGTGGTGGCTGGTAAAGATCTCTTCCCATTCTGTAGGCTTCCTCTTTAGGTTACTGATGGTTTCCTTTGATGAGAGGAAACTTTTTAATTTGATGCTATCCCACTTGTTAATTCTTGCTTTAATTTCCTGAGCTTTGGAGGTTTTGTTAAGAAAGTTACTGCCTGTGCCAATATGTTTTAGTGTTGAACCTATGGTCTCCTCCAGTAACTTCACAGTCTCAGGTCTAATTTCTAAGTCTTTGATCCATCTTGAGTTGATTCCTCTGCATGGTGAGATATAGGGATTTAGTTCTATCTTTCTACAAATGGATAGCCAGTTCTCCCAGCACCATTTGTTGAAAAGGCTGTCTGTTCTCCAGCGTATGATTTTGGACCCTTTGTCAAAGATTAATTGACTAAAGATGTGTGGGTTTGTTTCTGTATCTTCTATTCTAATCCACTGGTCAGTATATATGTTATTGTGCCAGTATCATGTTGTTTTTACTACTATTGCTCTATAGTATAGTTTGAAGTCTGAGAATGTGATGTCTCCTGCATGTTTCTTATTGCTGAGAATTGCTTTGGCTATTCTGGGTCTTTTCTTTCTCCATATAAAGTTCATGATTGATTTTTCTAGGTCTGTGAAGAATGTCACTGGTATTTTAATGGGAATTGCATTGAATCTATAGATCAGTTTTGGCAGAATGGCCATTTTGATGATATTTATTCTGCCTATCCATGAGCATGGGAGGTCTTTCCATCTTCCAAAGGTCTTCTTCAATTTCTTTCTTTAATAAGTTTTATAGTTTTTGTTGTAGAGGTCTTTTACATCTTGGGTTAGGTTTATTCCTAGGTATTTTATTGGTTTTGAGGTTATAGTGAGTGGAATTGTTTTCTTTGTTTCTTTCATTGTGGATTCATTGTTGGCTTAAAGAAAAGCCACTGATTTCTTTAGGTTGATTTTGTTTCCTGCAACTTTGCTGAATTTGTCAATCAGCTCCAGAAGTCTTTTGGTTGAGTTCTTTGGGTCTTCCAGATAAAGGATCATGTCATCTGCAAATAAGGATAATTTTAATTCTTCTCTTCCTATGTGGATTCCTTTGATTTCCTTCTCTTGTCTTATTGCTGCAGCAAGAGTCTCAAGTACTATATTGAAAAGGAGTGGTGATAGTGGGCATCCTTGTCATGTTCCTGACTGTAGCGGAAATTCTTGCAGTTTTTCCCCATTCAATATAATGTTGGCTTTGGGTTTACAGTATATTGCCTTAATGATGTTGAGGTACTTTCCTTCTATCCCAATTTTCTGCAGTGTTTTTAACATAAATGGGTGTTGGATTTTGTCAAATGCTTTTTCAGCATCTATTGCTATGATGATATGGTTTTTGTTCTTGGTTCTATTTATGTGGTGAATAACATGTATTGATTTGCATATGTTGAACCAGCCTTGTTTTTCTGGGATGAAACCGACTTGGTCATGATGTATTATTCTCTTGATATAGTTTTGAATGTGTATGACTAGTATTTTGTTTCGAATTTTTGCATCTATGTTCATTAAGGACATTGGTCTGTAATTTTCCTTTCTTGAGGTATCTTTATTTGTTTTGGGGATTAATGTGATACTGGCCTCATAGAAGGAATTTGGGAGAGTTCCATCTTTTTCAATTTCCCGGAACAAGTTCTGAAGTATTGGTATTAGTTCGCTGAAGGTTTTGTAGAATTCAGCTGGAAACCCATCTGGGCCTGGGCTTTTCTTTGGTGGAAGAATTTTTATTGCCATTTCTATTTCTTTCATTGCTATTGGTTGGTTTAGGCTTGCTATGGCCCCTTGGTTGAGTGTAGGAAGGTTAATTGTGCTTAGAACTCTATCAATTTCTTCCAGGTTTTCAAGTCTATTGGAGTATAAATTTTTAAAGTAGTTTCTGATAATCTTTTGAATTTCTTCACTATCTGTGGTGATATCTCCTTTTTCATTTCTATTTTTGATAATTTGCGTTGATTCTCTTTTTCTTTTGGTTAGGTTGGCCAGGGGTTTATCAATTCTATTAATCTTTTCAAAGAACCACCTTTTTGTTTTATTGATTCTTTGAATTGTTTTTTGTTCTCTATTTCATTTATTTCTGCTCTAATTTTAATAATTTCTTGCCTTCTGCTGGCTTTGGGAACAGACTGCTGCAGTCTTTCTAGGTCCTTTAGTTGTGTCATTAGGTTCTTTACTTGGTGATTCTCTGTCCTTCTTATGTGGGCACTCAATGCAATAAACTTTCCTCTTAATACTGCCTTCATAGTGTCCCATAGATTTTGGTAGGTTGTGTCTCTGTTTTCATTTGTTTCCATAAATTTCTTTATTTCTTCCCTAATTTCTGCTCTTACCCATTCATCATTCAATAGTGTATCATTCAATCTCCATGTATTTGAATACTTTATTTTGAGTTTCCTGTTGTTGATTTCTACTTTTATTCCATTATGGTCTGAAAAGATGCAAGGAATTATATTACAATTTTTGAATTTGCAGGCGCTTTCTTTGTGACCCAGGATGTGGTCTATTTTGGAGAAGGTTCCATGAGCTGCTGAGAAGAATTTGTATTCTGTAGTTTCTGGCAGAAATATTCTGTAAATGTCTATTAGGTCCATTTGGTTTATGGTTTTCTTTAGTTCTAAAGAGCCTTTACTTCTTTTGCCTTGAAGATCGATCTAGTGGTGTGAGAGGCGTATTAAAGTCTCCCAGAATTATTTTATTTGGGTCTATTTGGGATCTGATGTCCAGAAGGGTTTGTTTTATAAATGTGGTTGCACCCGCATTTGGGGCATAAATATTTACTATCATTATATCTTCTTGGTGTATTGTTCCTTTTAATAAAAGGAAGTGCCCTAATTTGTCTCTTCTGATGTGTTTTAGTTTAAAGTCTGTTTTGTTGGATATCAGTATTTCTACCCCTGCTCTTTTTTGGTCTCCACTAGCATGGTATATCTTTTTCCATCCTTTCACTTTCAGTCTGTGAATGTCTTTGGCTATGAGTTTCTTGCAGACAGCATATATTTGGATTATGTTTTTAATCCACATTGCCAGTCTATGTCTTTTGATTGGTGAGTTAAGTCCTTTGATGTTAAGAGATATTCTTGAAATATGATTTTTGTTTTCTGCCATTTTGTGTCCTGTCTACTATTGGGTGGTTTTGTCTTTCTTCTTTACTTAAATGGCCCACTTATGGACTTCCTCTCTTTTCTGGTTCTGAAGTCTGCTTCTTTTTTCTTCTTTATGGTTTATTTCTTTAAGAATTTTCTCTAGTGTTGGCTTTGAATTCATGAATTTTTTAAGATTCTGTTTATCCTGAAATACTTTTGTTTCCCCATTGATTTTGAATAGTAGTTTTGCTGCATAGTGTAGTTTGGGTTGGAAGTTATTTTCTTCCAGGGTCTGAATTACGTCGTACCAGTCTCTCCTAGCTTTCCTGACCTGGGTTGTATAGTCTGGGGTGATTCTTATTGTTTTGCCTCTATATGTCACCCTTCCTTTTGCTCTCACTGCTTTTAAGATTCCTTCCTTGGCCTCTATGTTGGTCATTTTGGCTATTATGTGGCATGGGGAGGTCCTTCTTTGGTCCTGTCTCAATGGTGTTCTGTATGCCTCCTGGACATGAAGATCTAAGTCCCTTTCCATGTTTGAATAATTCTCTGAAATTATTTCTTTGAAGAGATTATGATGCACTTGGTCTGTACCTCTATCCCTTCTTCAATGCCTATTATCCATAAGTTAGGACACTTCATATTATCCCATACTTGCTGGATGTTTAGGTTTTGTTGCTGTAAATATTTCTGTATGTTGCTGACCGTGTTGTCAGTTTTGGATGTAATGTCTTCCAACAGTGATATTCTGTTTTCCATTTCATCTAATCTTCCCGAATTTCTTTCTATTGCCGTCTTCATTTCACTTATTGACTCTTTCATTTCATTCCAGACCTCTTTCTGATTCTTTCTTAGTGTTTCCAACTCATCTCTCATCTCCTCTAGACTTGTTTTAAATCCTTTCATCATATTGTAAATCAAGATTTGGAAGTCTCCTTCTTGCATTTCTTGTAGGTCAGTATTCGTGACTTCTGTCGTTTCTCCACTATTCCTGGCTCTCATATTTTCAATGTTCTCAGGCCTGTTCTTCTGTTGTCTTCCCATTGATTGTGGGTATTGTGTATAGTCCAGTCTTAGTAGTATGGATTTAGAAGAGTTAACAGGTAAACAGTACTTTTTCGAGTGGTGAGGGTTGGGTGATGGTAGAGTAGCAGGGATCAGAAGTCAGGAACCATGAACACCAATATTTTGTTTCTCTGCTTCGCAAAATGACAATAAACAGTACCTCGCTGCTGCTACCAAAGGCAATATGGTACCGCTGCCACACCCTCGGCCGTGAGGCTGGCGTATTTCTTTTCTGGTTTTGAGCTCCACTCTGAGACCCTGGAGGGTGTGCTGAGCCCGGCCCCTGGGAGCTTTAGATGCTCCTTGTGCTGAGAAAACTGCTGAATTATACCCGGCTGTTCTGCAACTGCTTACCTCAGCTCGCCGTCAGCCCCTCCTCTCTGGAGCCTGGTGGCTGGTTGAGTGTGCTGGTCTGGAGCCATCAGTTAAATTCTCGGCTGCCAGCGGCAGTATGGCGCTGCTGCCGCATCCAGGCTGTGAGGCCGGCATATCTCTTCTCCGGTTCTGAGTTCCGTTCTGAGTGCTCCTCCTCTCTGGAGCCCAGCGCTACAAGGGAAGATGGCGCCTGGAGCGCGGCTCCGCTGCCGCTTGAATGCGGGCTGGTTTCCTCTCTGGCGTCTGGCCATTCTTCTAACCTTTTTTCTCTCTATCCTTTGCACTTTCAGTTTTTATTTCTCTGCTGGTAGTGTTTTCTGGCTATGAAAAGCGCTGATTTTGTAGTAATAAAGATCGATTGTTAGCAGGATTCGTAAACGCCGCTTTACTCAGTCGCCATCTTCCCTTTGTCCATACTTTTAAAGACTATACTATTTCAGATTTAATGGTGTATGCCTATAATTTCAGTACTTGAGACACTGAGATAGGAAGATTGCAGGTTTGAGGACAGCCTTGGAAACTTAGTGAGATCATTTCAAAAATAAAAAAATAAAGGGAGTGTTGCTTGGGGTAAAATGCCCTTGGGCTTGATCTCCAATACCACACAAGGACACAAATACAGTATTCCAAAGAACAATATGGGGAATTTTTCTCTCCATTACTCTAATTTGCAAGTTCTTTTCCCTAGAGGAAACTTATTTCTGTGAGTAGTTCCCTTCCTTCCTTCCTTGTATGTGTGTGTTACCAGGGATTGAACCCATGACCATTCTACCTCTGTACTACACCTCTAGCCCTATCTTATTCTTACTTTGAAACAGAGTCTCACTAAGTTGCTGAGGGCCTTGATAAGTTGCTGAGGCTGGCTGAGAACTTGCCATCCTCCTGCCTTAGCTTCCCAAGTACTGGAATTACAGGGATATGCCTCTATGCTGGGTTTATTACTAGTTACTTAAGTATCTTCTAAAAGATATTCCAGGTAGCTGAAAGTGTACGTGTGTGTGTGTGCGCGCGCACGCACACACACACGCTCTTTCTCCCTGTATTTCTGTCTGCCAATCCACCTATCATCTATTTCTCTATCCTCTATCTTCTATTTGTCACCAAACTACAGCATTTCACACTGACCTGATTTCTGGGCTTTGCTTTTATTCAATTAGAAATAGGGCTCAGAACTGGCTCTCCGTCAGCACTCCCTTCCTTCTGAGGATCCAGGAGGAACTGGAAGATACACTGAGCTGTGACTCACCACACCAGTCACCCCTGGGAACCCATTTCCTGCCCCCGCGACAGTCCAGTCTCCTCCAGAGCTTTAGCATGACTGACTGTGACCCCACACTTCAGTGTATATACATGAGAACCCTCCTGTGAGTTTCTTTTTTTCTTTTTTCAGTACTGGGGATAGAACAACCCAGGGGCATTCTACCTCTGAGCAACCCTCCTGGTCCTATTTTTTAGTCTTTTTTTTAATCTTTTTAAACAGGGTCTCACTGAGTTGTGAAGGGCCTCAGTAAGTAGCTGAGGCTGTCCACAAACCGCGATAATCCAGTCTCTGCCTCCTGAATGCTGGGATTACAAGCGTGCGCCACCACACCCAGCCCCTGTGAGCTTTTTAAGGCTTGGTATTCCAGAGACCAGTCTGCCTCCTAGAGATTCTGGTGCAGTGTGGGCAGGGGGTGCTTGGGAGCTCCAGAGGGATTCTGATGGGAGCATCTCACAGATGCCACATGGAGAAATGCAGTGCCATGGGGAGTCCATGCCCAAAGGCAGGCAGCATATGGGAGACTTCACAATCTATGCCTTACCCAGTGCTGGGCTGTGCCAAGCCTACAATCCCAGACTTTGCAAACTCACTGTCCAGCTGGAGTGGCAAGATTCACTTGTAGGAGGCATCCCAGAAAGGAAGAAGAGGTGCATAGTGCAGACAGACCATGTGATTTCAGAAAAGAGGTGCCTGTGAGTTTAGTGTCTAGAAGAAAGGGGGGTGTCTCAGAATGAACTTGAAAAATGAAGCAGGAATAGCTGATTGGAGACAATATTAGCTGACTTGAACCGTGAGATGTGCTGGAAAAGGAGACCTGGGCCACAGCAAATGGAAAGTCACTGTCTTCCCTGTCGCTGTGACTAAAATACCTGACAAGAACAACTTAGAAGAGGAAAGATTTATTGGGCTCACGATTCAGAGGTCACAGTCCCGAGGGCCAGCTCCAAGGCAGAGATAGCAGTGATGGCAGAGGGATGCCACTCTCACATCAGAGAGGCCAGAGGCAGGGCAAGGGAAGGAGAAGTCCCGTGGACATCCACGGTCCCCAAGATCTCACCCCACGATCCGCCGTCGCCAGCTGTGCGCCACCTCTGCACCTTGCTGCACCGGGGACATGTTTTCAACACATGAGCTTTCAGGGAGCATCTTAAATCCAACCTATAACATGTGTTCTCATACGAATTAAAAAGTTGTGCCTGCTCAGGGCAAATGCTGCCTATGGGTTAGGGCTGGGCAAGTGGATGGTACCTTTGGGCAAGTAAAGCAAAGGCACCCCTTCTGTTGGGAGATCCAGCTCTACCAGAAGAACAGATTGCTGAGAGTACAGTTTAGATCCCAGCTTCCACTCATCTTCTCCACCTTGGACCACGCACTAACTGCTCAACCACACTTGGTGACTCTGGCAAAGGGACTCTTAAAGTAACAAGGCTGAGATGTGCCTGGAAGCAAGAACACGAGCTGAGGAGCAGACTTGAGAGGGAGTGGAGAGTTAAGATGTACAGAGTACACAACATCTGTCAGAGATTCAGGTGCATCCGTCACATGAGCAGCTGAATATGGGGATCTGGGCCAAGGCCTGGGAAGACCCACGGGCCTCAGCTATAGGCCAACCACAGGACACACCTCTCGCTTACCTGGGGGCCCTGTGGTCTATGGAAGAATGGGACATGCATATGTGCACACACACACGCACACACACGCACAGATGACATTTCTGGTGTGGCCTGGGAGTGGGTCTCAGCAGGGGTAACAGCATGTGCTGGATCTCCAGGGGCAATTTCCAGGAGGAGGTGGCTTGATGGCCAGGCCTGGCAAGGCTAAGGGAACAGGAAGTGGCGGGCTACTTAGCGTGGCCAACTCCCCCACCTCACTCCCGCTCCCACTCCATTATTACCTTGCGTGGCTACCCACAACCACCCTAGAAACTTACTCCCAAGGCACGCCCCCTCTACCTACCCAACTGTAGTTTCTTCTAAGCACCTACCTCTATCTGAAATTATTCCACGTGTGTGTGTGTGTGTGTGTGTGTGTGTGTGTGTGTGTGTGTGTGTGACTACAGATTGAACCCAAGGGCATTCTACCTCTGAGCTACACCCCCAGCCCTATTTTCTTTATTTTTATTTTGAAACAGGGTCTCAGTAAGTTGTGGAGGGCCTCATCGAGTAGCTGAGGCTGACCATGAATGCACAATCCTCCAATCTCAGCCTCCCAAGTACTGGGATTACAAGTATGCACCACCATGCCGGGCTCATTTTTTTTTTTTTTTTACTAAGCAACACGCTGGTTTATACGTTTACACTTTTGCTGCATATCCAATTCCATCAAGGGTGTGAGCCTCCACCCAAGCAGGGACCACACCTGTTTTGTCCCTGCCTGAACCCCTGGCATCTGGCACGTTTCCTGTGTTCAACAGATATTTTTTGAACTTAAGAATGGATGGGTGGAAAGGTCAGATAGAAGCCTGCTGCAAGCAGAACACTTTTCTGCATTATCTTGTTGCCTTATTTGTAGGAAAGAAGACCTCTTATCTCCCCACCCTGGACCTCTTCCCCATGAGATTTTTGAAGCTCTTCCCTCCTGCAAAAAGCCTTTATGCCTATGGATCTCAGCCTTAGGAACAGTTGTGATGGGTCCTCTCATGGTCAGCATTGTGGCTACAGCCCCCCAGCCAGCCAGACTAGACTCCCTAACATCTCCTCTCTAAGTGGGTCTTCTCTCAACAGCCACATCATCTTGCTTCACTGAATTGACCAGGAATGGGGAGAATTTATTTTTCTGTTAATGAAAGTAATGCCTTGTGGGAATTCAGAAGACACTGCAGTGGGGTTGATTACTTTTGTCTGAGCTGGCAAGGAGCTGGAGACTCAGACAAGCAAGAATATGCAAGCATGAACATCAGGACATATATATTTAGCTGGAAATGAATGGGGGCTTCGGTCTCAAAACAAAACCTTTGCCAGGGGGAGGACTTAATAACTCAAAGAATGTGTTTTAAGTTGGAGTCTCTCTGGGCCAAAATAGGGGGATTATTCCAAGGTAAATAAGTCAGCCCAGTTCTTCTTCCAGGATCAGGTAGCTCTGATAATATCAGTGACCCCAGCAACCTGGGATAAACCAGGAGGACTTGGCTCTACATCTAAGAACAATCCTGCTTCTCTACAAAAAGAAGGCCTTTGAAAATGACATCAATTATTATCTCCCTTTAAATAAAATTCTATTTGAAACTCTGTTCTGTGCTAAAAGTACATATTCACTGAAGAAAATTTGAAGACAAAGAATGATAAAAAGAGGAAATTAAGATTACCATTATTTTATAACCTAGGAGGAGAAAAATCACTATTAACAGCATATTCTCTCTCCCTTTGCCCCTCCCTCCCTCCCTCCCTCTCTCCTTCATCTTTCTACAGCTTCTATCCTTTATCTTCTGGCCACATGCTTGGGGCCCTGTCCACACACACATTTGCAAATGTACTGTGAACAATTAGGAAAGTCGCTCTGTATTCTCTAAGAAACATGGTTTTGCACAGCTTTACAACCTTGCTCTGGCTTTTGTTCCATGGTACGTATAACCATCTCCTTTGCCAGGCATTGGAGTTGTTTTAATCCTCTATCTCCTCATCTGTAAAATAGAGATAATAATGGGATGTCCCTCTCACATGGCTGTTTGAGGATCAAATGAAATAATGCATGTGAAAGACTTGGCAGAGCGCCTGGTCACTTTATGTGCTCAATAAATAAATATTAGATTTGCTTGTTATCATCGATTTTGACCCACTTGCAAAATACCACAAAGATCATCCTTGCAGCTAAATCTTACTGGGAATCTCTGGGTGGTTTCCTAGAATAAATTCCTAGAACGGGATATCCAAAATTATGGACATTTATTAAGGATGTTGATGTAGCAATGCCTTTCTTGGACCCTTTCCAGCAGGCAATCAGGCAATAATAGTGCACATTTTAATTTTTTTTCAATTTGAAGACAAGTTGTTTTAAATAATTGTGTGTGTGTGTGTGTGCGCATGCGTGTGTGTGTGTGTGTGTGTGTGTGTGTGTGTATGTGGTACTTGTGGTTGAATCCAGGGGCATTATACCTCTGAGCTCTACCCCTATCCCTATGTTTTTATTTTTTATTTTGAAACAGGGTTTCATTAAGTTGTGGATGACATCACTAAGTTGCTAAGGCTGGCTGTGAATCTGCAATCCTGCTGTTTTAACTGGGGTTGCAAGCGTGCACCACCATGCCTGGCTCAATTTGTTTGAATTTTAATATCTTTGTCTGCGAAAGAGGCTGACTACCTTTCTTTCTTTCTGTCTTTTTTTGCGGGAGGGACCGAGGATTATACCCAGGGACAGTCTACCTCCAACTACACTCCCAGCTCTTTCTATTTTCTCTTCTGAAACAGGGTCTTGCGAGGTTGCTGAGAGTATCACTAGGTTGCCCAGTCTGGAAACCGGTGATCCTCCTGTCTCAGCCTTCTGCATGCTGGGATTACAGGCCTGCACCCCACGCCCAGCCAGCTGATCGCTTTTCCTATGATTGGCCATTTGCGTTTCCTTATTTAAAATTCATCAGTTTATGAATTTTGTCTCACTTTTCCTGTTGAGTGTTTATTTTCCTAATTGGCATTAATTTCTGTATGGTCAGGAAATTGTGTGTGTGTGTGTGTGTGTGTGTGTGTGTGTGTGTGCGCGCGCGCGCGTGCACACACGCACACATACATGTGGATGTTTCCGGTTTTGTTTGTTCTCCTTTAAACTTGATTTATGAACTTAGTGACAGAGAAATGATTACTTACTAACATTTATGCAGTCAAGTCTTACATTTTCCTCTTCTTTTTTTTTTTTTGTCTTCCTTCTTTTTGCTTTGTTTGGCTTAGAATCCTTTCTCAATCCAGAGACCAGGAAAATCTTGATTTTTTTTTTTTAATTCTTTTACTTTTTTGGGTGGTACTGGGGTTCCTGGAAGCCCTTCTACCTCCGGGCTACACTCCCAGACCTATTTTATTTTATTTTATTTTTAATTTAATTTAATTTTATTTTATTTTATTTTATTTTATTTATTTGGAAACAAGGTCTCTTAAGCCAGCGCGGCTGGCTCCGAACCAGTGCGATCCTCCTGTCTCTGCCTCCCAAGCGCTGGGATGGGGATTACAAGCATGCGCCTCCACACCCAGCCAAATCTTGATTGTTTTACCTTAATTTGATTTTACTTGTTTTGTGGCCTTATCTTTTATACTTAACATATTTAATCTGTTCTCTCTTTGCTTAGGTATGGGCTATAATGCAGTGATTTAAAATTTTTATCTTCCAATAATTACCAAGTTAATTCAGCACAATAATAATCTGTTTTTCACCTAATGCCATAAAATATTATCTAATTTATGTGGATATGTCTATTCTGGGGATTTCTAATATAGCAAAGTAATATCTTCATTGTTTTTGTTTTTTACCAATACCACATTTTCTTAATTAATGCACTTTTAGAATATTTTAATACCAAAAATAAGTGCCTCCTTTATTCTGTTGCTTCAACTTTGACCTTAATTTTTCCCATTTCCAATGGGTCATAGGAGGAACTCTGTATGAAAAAGGAAATCCTATAAAGGAGCAAACAAGACACCCTAAATGAGGGGATGGGAGGGGGGAAGAAGGAAATTCTCTAAAACACACAATGTACTTAAACATATCGAGGTCAACCACTAAGCCAAGCATGGGAAGGAGGGATGAGGAGGGAATGGGGTGGGAATTGGGTAGGGGTTAAACGGTGATGTGTACATGTATGTACACACAATTTTTTACCCCAATATGATGTATGAATATGTATGTATAAAAAAGTAAAAAAAAATAAAAATAAAGAATATAAAATAGGAAAAATAAATACAATCAACAGAATCAAAAAAATATTTCCCATTTCCAGAATAACTTAGAAAACCTTTTGCCACGTTTCTAAAAGTTTGACTTGAATATTTATTAGAATTATATTTTATCTGTGAATTTATAAGTTGAACCTTTACAATGCTGAGAGTTCCTATCAGGAACCTGGCATATTTTGACACCGATTCGCTCTCTTTCATGACCTGGAGCATAGTCTTAACTTTTCTGTGATATAAACGTGGATGAATTTCAACCCCTCATTTAATTGGAGTCATTTAATTTGAACAAGAGAGCTTACTTAGCTCACTCATACTTGTTACAACACTAGAAAATAGGAGGTTTTATTTTTGTTATATTAAGCTTTTGTTTTCATGCTTATTTTGTTTATTCTATTTTTGTCTTATGGTAATACATTTTCCCTGTTCTTTTTGTAATTTAAAGTTTATATTCTGTTTTATCCAAGAAAGTTGTTTTTAATTTTAAAGAGAGGCCATGTTCTCCCTACTCCCTAGTAGAGGAGAAACCTTTATCCATTCTTACTCAGGGAAGAGGAGAAATCTATAAACTCTTGTTTCTTTCCTTATTATGCCCACTTCTCAGATATATATATATATATATATATATATATATATATATATATCATTAGATTTGGGTTAGTATTAACTTATTTTAAGGCATGTTTGAAAAATATTTGCATAGTATTTAAAACATATTTGCATAGTATGAAACTTCATTAAAGATAAGCATTAGCTTTAGCTCCATCTCCTAGTTTATTTTATGGTTTTTAAAATTATGGTTTCTACCATTTTGAATTCTATGTAAAATCCATTTCTTAAGCATCAGGGTATAATTCAATGACTTCCATGTCATCACATCTCAGGGGAAGTACACTGAGGCCCTGGCATGTCTGAGCACAGCCTTCTGCTGCCCTCGCAGGAATGGTGATCAGGAACGGAGCTCAGAGCTCTTCGTTATCCATCTCTTCTCTTGTATTTATTCCTCCTTTTTGACTGCTGGGGTTTTGTTTTGGTTTTTTGTTTTTTTTTTTTTTTTGAAGAAAGTTAAAGCTTGTCTGATTTTTCCTTTGTAGTAAGCTTCTTTAATTTTCTCTTATTTTTGGCAAATCTTTCTCCTTATCTCAAAAATTTAAGATTTTCACCGGGATGTGTTCACTTATTTATTGGTTCTTCTTTCTTTTTATTTCCCTTTCTTTTCCTCCCTTCCTCTCTTTCTTTCTCCCTCTCTCCCTTCCTCCCTTCCTTCTTTCCTTTCCTTCTTTCCTTCTTCCTTCCTGTGAGGGGCTTTCTACCCCTGAGCTATATTGCTAGCCCTTTTATTTTTCATTTTGAAATAGGGTCTTGCTAAGTTGCTGAGGTTTCTAGGTTGCTAAGGCTGTCCTCGAACCTGAAATCCTCCTGTCACAGCCTCCCATGTATTGGGTTTCTAGCTGTGTGCCACTGTTTCTGGCTTGGGCTTTCTTTCCTTAATGCTTAATAAATCTTTTCAATGTGCAGAAATAGCAGAATACATTTTTCAATTAAAAAAATCAATTTCATATGCTCCGGTTTTACCTATTTGACTTTCAATCTCTGCCTTGAATTGACTTCAAGTGTATAATTTTAATCTCTTTACTTTTTTTTTTTTTTTTTGCGGGACTGTGGATGGAACCCAGGGGCATTTGACCTCCAAGCCACACCCCGTGCCCTATTTTTTTTTTTATTCCTTATTTTAAAACAGGGTCTCACTAAGTTGCAGAAGGCCTCACTAAGTAGCTGAAGCTGTCTGTGAACCATGGTTCTCCTCAGCCTCCCAAATGCTGGGATTACAAGGGTGCACCACCACACCCATCTCTTTATCTCTTCTCTTTGGAAATGAGGGAGAATTCCCCCAATTTGCCCCTCATTCAGCTCTTGATTTGCGAAGAGTCTAACTTGCTGTTTGTTGCTGTCACCATCTCTAAATCAAGCAGCTGGGTCTTCTCTTCACGTACTTTCTCAAGCTTCTGGTGTGTTTACTGGGTGCTTCCTGCGTGCCTGACATTGTGCTAAGCTCTGTTCACACATTGTTATCTCATTTACGCTTTGCAACGCTATCTGAAGAAAGGACTATTTTAAACCCCTATTTATAGTGCATTGAAGGGTTCTAGGGCTTTTTTGGAACCGCAGTGCCCACGAGTGTGGAGCCGACGTGCAGCCAGGCTCCCACCGTCCCCTTGAGTCATCTCCTAGTCGGCTTGGTCCTAATTTGTTCTTTCTTCGTGACTTGATGGGAAAGCTTCTGCTTTGATTTCACAGATGCAGTGACATTTCCAATCTTGGGGAGATGGCAGTTAAAAAATTACCCCAAATTATCTCTTGCTTCTTTTAGTCATTTCACTACTTAGGAACATGTGTTATCCAATATCTCCAATGGGACCCCTGAACTTCAGTTTCTTTCCCCACGCCTGGTTATTTTCTGTCCCTTCATCCTCCCAGGGGAAAGTGTTGTTGATGCAGTGCTGAGAGTTGAAATCAGTTCCAGCTGAGAGCGATTGGTGGCCAGGGTGGCCCCTCTTCAAATGTGTTGGGTTGAGGTAAAGAGATCAAGAAGAAAGAATAGTTCTACTATGCGTGTACTAGGTGATCCAGAGCCCCAGCAGCTTATGGAGGAGGGAGGGCGAGAGGCAGGTGTTAAGGTACTCTAAGAGAGGTGACCTGGCTGTTTCTGGTAGGCTGTTCTGAAGCAGGAAACAGTGGTTCCTGCTTCCCAAACCCAGTCAGGAACCTGTGTCACTAAGGCTCACAGCCTTGCGGTGCTTGCCACCTCTACTAGTCAGCATTCCCACAGCTATAATCTAGAGAACTGACCACACACAACTTAGAGGACGGAAGACTTATGTGCTCATGGTTTCAGGCCATGTGAGGCCGGGGACCTCAGGTGTCAGGGCATGGTGGCAGTGAGAAGCAGAGAAAGGGAGGGCACAAGGCTGTGCCCCTCACATCATGGAGGCCAGAAGCAAGAGAGAGAGGGCAGGGGGAGGAAGCCATGTGATCCCCAAGGCTGCAGCCGAGGGGCCCACCTCCTCTAGTCACACTCTACCAAGTCAGGACATCACCCAGATAAATCCATTATACTGCTGAGATGAGAACTCTAATGACTCAACTGTATCAACCCTGAACATTAATAAATAAGCTCTTATCCAGGTGTGGTGGTGCACGCTTGCAATCTCAGTACTGAAGAGACTGAAACAGAAGGATCGCAGGTTCTCAGCCAGCCTCAGCTACTTAGTGAGACCTTCCACAATTTAGTGAGACCCTGTTTCAAAATAAAGAATTAAAAAATAGGTCTGGGGATGTAGTTTGGAGCTAGAATGCCCCTGGGTTCTATCCCCAGTACCACACACACACAAAAATTGATTGGTCAGAAGAGTGAACAGATGCACTCCATTCTCTCGAATATAGTAAGCCCTCTTTCCCTCTGAACCAGGCTATCTTCATCTTTCAAAAATCCCCTTACATTTCTTTTTTTTTTTTTCCTTTCCTTTCTCCCTCCCTCCCTTCCTTTCTTCCTTCCTTCTCATGGTACTGAGAATTGAACCCAGGGATATTCCATCTCCAAGTGACCCCCTGTCCCTTTTACATTTTTTGTTTTTGAAACAGGGTCTCGCAGCATTGCTAGTGCTACCTCAAACCTGCGATCCTCCTGTCTTAGCCTCCAAAGTACTAGAATTACAGGCATGCGACACCTCACCCGTTACCCTTATGTTTCTATCAGCTTTGCAACCATGTACTTTCCTCCTGTTTTTCAGTTCCACTGGTAATTTTAACCTGACCACAGGTGAAGGGGTGCAAGTGGGGCAGGTGGAATCACTAATGAAAGCTCTGGCTTACCTGGAAATTCAAACTGAATCTAAATCAAACTTTTTCTCTCTTTTCCTGGTCTTGGGGATCCTGCTTAAGAAGTCAGCAAGGTCTTTGGGAAACTAGAAGAGGCACAGTTATGCCTGGAATGACACCTCAAGGGGCCAGGTGATTCCTAAGAGCACCCTCCCACCTGGGATCACTGTTAATGCCCCCAGTCGGGTGCTGTAGGGGGGTCCCCTGTTGCTGTGACTGTGGACATAGTGTGGCATCCCAGCACGGGCCACCCATGAGAAGCTGATGCTCCCCTCTGCTCTGCACCCTCCCCTAGTGAGAATCAACCCTCCATCCCCCAGATTCATTCGAGACGCCATCCTTTGAGTAAGAGTCGTGGGGAGGCTCAAGCTCAGACACGGGCTCTGCTCTCCTCCATGTGTGTGGAGCGGAGCGGGGCACCTAGCGGTGTAGCCAGAATCACAAACTTGCACACTCATAAACTCTGAGCTGGAGGGGCCATGTCCATCTTATCCAGATGCCTCACTTTATAGAAGAAGCGGCGCCAGCCAAGAGAGGGAAGAAACTTCGCCCAAAGTTGTGCAGTGAGCAAGTGGCAAAAGCTCTCAAACTCATGTTGAAATCTGATTGCCATGGTAACAGTGTTAAGAGAAGCGGCCTGTAAGAGGTCCCGACTGCCCTCGGGAAGGGATTGATGCTGTTATTGTGGGAGTGGGTGAGTTATCATGGGAGGTGTGATGGTTAGACACAGATGATCCCGTGAAGAGCTCACGTGTTTAGGTTCAGAGTCGATGTGATTAAGTCATGGTGGCCTTCAGCGCATCAGTGGATACATCTATTGTAGTGGAGCTACTGGGTGGTAACCGGCGGGTGGGGTGTGGCTGCAGAAAGTGGGTCCCTGGGGTGTGGCCTTAGGGACTGCTTTTACCTCTGAACCCCCGCGCTGGCTTGTGCTCTCTTAATTCCAGCCTCCGTGTGAGAGAAGAGCCCTACTCTCTCCCTCTGCTCCCTGCCACCATGCCCAGAAATCCGCAGATCCCGGCCTCACAGGGACAACGCCAAGAAAACTGTGAGCAAAAAGAATCTTTCCTCCTCTAAGTCGTATGGTCAGTCTTTTTAGATATACAGTAAGAATAATGACCGAAACAGAAGGGTGTCAGCCATCCCTCTCCTTTCTTCCTCCTCCTCCTCCTCCTCCTCCTCCTCCTCCTCCTCCTCCTCCTCCTCCTCTTCTTCTTCTTCTTCTTCTTCTTCTTCTTCTTTCTTCTCCCTCTCCTCCCTTTCCCTCTCCCACTCTTCTCTCTTCCCTTTCTCTCTCTCTCTCTCTCTCTCTCTCTCTCTCTCTCTCTCTCTCTCTCTCTCTCTCTCATGCTCTCTCGCCATGTGATGCCTTCCACTCTGTTCCTCTGCAGCAAGAAGGCCCTCGCCAGACACAGCCCTTTGGTCCTAGATTTCCCAGGCTCCGGAACTGGGAGAGAGAAAGTTTGTTTTCTTAAAATTTGCCCAGTCTATAGTATTATGTTATAGAAGCAGAAAAGGGACTAAGACACTTAAGATGCTCCACTCCATCTTTAGGCTCCTGAACATCTAGCACATTTGTGCTGGACCATGCCTCAGTCTCCTCCAGGATGCAGGTTCCAAGCTATGAAGAGAAGAAGCAGCAAGTGTCTGCAGCCCCCACCCCTCCAGCTGTGCCACCCAGGGAATCCAGTCCTCAGGTGGCAGATGAGCCACTGAGCTGTGCTCCTCTGCTCCTGGGGACAGGACCCTTGCGTGGGGGAGGAGGGAGCTGTCTTTACACTGCAGGTGCTGGGGGATGGGAGCTGGTCAGCACCTAAAGCCTCCTGCTCCTGAGTGGCCGGGACTGGGCTGTAATGGAGGGCTGACTCACCCTGGCGGGCAGAGTGGACTGGACTTCGGGCAGAGCAGGATTAGCTCAGTGCTCTGACTCATACAGTGATGTCAGGACAATTCCAGGGCACATAATCAGGACTCTGAAGGAGAAAAATGGCCAAAATTACCACGGGGAGAGGAGTAGTTCAGACACCTTAAATCCACGCGGCTTAAGATCGAGGGCTATTTCTCCTCCTTTCTCAAGGTACAAAACGCCATGGAAACCCCCACACCAGCAAGTCCATGCTCAGGGAGGAGCCAGCAGAGGAGGACCTCAGGGGTGAGCTCGGGGCGGAAGCCCCGTTAGGAGGCTGTGACTGGCAAGCCGGACCTGACTCTCCTCCACGGTCACCAGGGCTGACCCAGGACAACAAGCCACCATTAGTCTCCATCACAACATTTCATTTGAGGGTGTGTGCTGAAGAAAACTACCTGATTGGCGAAGAGTAAACTCACTTAATAGCCTCTCTCCCTGCCAGACATAGATTAAAAGTGATTTTTTTTTGCCTAAATTACATTTTATTTTCTCACCAGCTGCTAACTCTCTGAGACAGATTGGGAGATAAATTATCACAGCAGTGAATGAATCTAATTTTTCAATATAATTCACGGTAATTCTATATTTTCCACACAAGATGGAAATAGCACTGGCGCTTTGCCAAGACCCAAACTTTCAAAAAAAAAAAAAAAACACAACAATATATTGGACTTCCAGAAGCCCATGAGTTCGGTAGGTATAGACCGAGGGGCTATGGGAAAGGAAACCTGGAGGCTTGGGTGGAGGATGGGGCTGGAGGGCAGCGGAAGAGGCAGAAGGAATGAGCTCAGACACCTCCACCTACCCCACCTCACAGCAGTTCAGCCCCAGGAGCCTTCCTTCACTTCCACCATCTTGTGTCTTCTTTCTGGAATGTTCTCCGCCTGGTACTTCTCATAGCTGATTCCCATTGAGCATTTACGTGGTGACGTCACCCCCGCCCCTAAAGAGGGCATCCCTGAGAGATGCTAGGGTCTGAACCTGGTGTTTCCTCACCAAAACTCAGGCAGAGGCTTGACCAGCTCTTAACGAGATGGCGTCTCGTGGTGATGGGGGCTTTGATGGATAGCTGGGGTCTTAAGGACTCCACTTTCACACATGGAGTTATGTCTTGCTTGTGACTCTGGATTAGTTCTCATGGGATTGAAGTCGTTGCTGTGGGAGGGGCGGTCATGAGGTGGGCCAGCCTCCGCCACTGCTTTCCAGGACACGGGCTCCTTTCACACGGCTGGCTGGCTTTCCTTCTGCTTCTTTTACATGCATGGAGTCGCACATGGCCCTCGCCAAAAGCCGAGCATATGCTGGCTCTGTACCCCTGTACCCTTAAACTTCCCCACCTCCACAGCCAGGTGTGGTGGCATACACCCGTAATCCCAGTACTTGGGGAGCCTAAGACAGGAAGATCACAGGTTCAATGAGACCCTGTTCCAGAATAAAAGAAATGAAGAGGGCTGGGGATGTAGATGTCAGGTAGAATGTCCTTGGGCTCCATCCCTAGTACCAAAAACAAACTAAAATTTTCCCACCCCTGAAGCCATGAAGTCAACCATAAACTTCTTTTCTTCTTAAAGTAGCCAGCCTTGGGTATTTTGTTATATCATCAGAAATAGACTAAGATAGCCACTTAGTATAAAGAGCCCCCTCCCATTCATCTCTCTCCCATTGCCCTATTTTGTTTCCTTCGTAGCACTTTTTATCATCTAAAATGGAATCCTATTTTTCTTTGTTTAAGTCTCTGCCCTCCCTAGAATGTCAACATGATGCGAGAGGGGACTTTCCCCATCTTGTTCATTATGGGCCTGGAACAAGGTGGATACTCCATAAATATTAGCAGAGTCTATGAAATATGAACAGGAAAGAAAAGGCGAGGATTCGAATTTATTGCCAACACCACGTCAGGTGCTTAGTCCCAGCGACACGGTGAGGATGTCATGTAGCAATTTGTTATTGTTAGCCAGTTATTGATGGGGATTTGGGAGAGGGAGTGAGCGGAGCAGGCCTCGATCAGGCGGCGGCCTGGCTTGGCTTCGAGCGTGGCTGCCCCCCCTCCTCTCAGTGAATAATCTCCCAAGGCTCATTTTTCTTCTGTGGGGCCTTCCCCTGCCAATATTTCAGGAGAAATTTAAAATGGTAACTATTAGGAAGGTTGTTTACTAAGGAGTCTTCCCTGATTGGAGTCAGACCAAGCACAGCTGGGCCAGCCTGGTGTTGATGCCTTGACTTCAGTTGCTCCTGGAGACCTGAGGCACCGGCCTGCACAGAGCGCCTGATGAGGAGCCGGCCCCGCCCGGCATCCAGGCCAAATGAGCTTAAATAATTGAAAGAAAGTGGCATCTGCCATAGGGGAGGAATGTGGCCGCGCTGTTTGCTTTAAAGAGGCTGAGACCAGATCTGACTCGGATCTGCAGGGAATATAAATGATGCAATTAATTGCCTATAATTTAGGAGTCGTCACTTGCACAGAGCTCTGTGAGGAAGGCTTTGGAACTATATGTTGAATATTGCAGGCTCGGGGGTTTCATTATCATACTAGAGACTGATGGAAACCCATCTCAGGGTCCAGGGTCCCGCCCCCAGGCGCTACCCCTGCATTACCTCTGTCTGCTTAGAGTGCCTCCCTCCCTTTAAGATCCCCAGTCATTTTACCTGCATCTCGTCCTCACTCTCCTTCTTCTTTGGATTATCACTGTTTGTTTCTGCCTTTTACAAAGATTGGAAGCTCACAGACAGGTGAGTTCACATCTAAAACATCTGGAGAGTACCCTCCTTTCTCCCCATCCCCATGGCTGTTTCTGACTCATGGTGTGTGATCGGTCAATATTTACATCACAGCAGCCCCCTGAAGATGAGACTGGCCAGCCATGCTGGGCCCATACCAGTCAGGGGGAATACATAATAGAAAAATAGTCTTTGAGCCAGACATGGTGGTGCACACCTGTAATCCCAGTACTAAGGAGGCTGAGACAGGAGAATCATGGGTTCCAGGCCAGTCTCAGCAACTTAGCAAGACCCTATTTCAAAATAAAAAGATAAAATAGAGCTAGTGGTCTACCTCTGAGATAGAACACCCCTGGATTTAATTACAGCAACAAAAAAGAGAGAGAGAGAGAGAGAAAGGGAGAATCTTTGATGACTCTGGTGATAATCTTGAGAGAGGTGGAGAGAGGAAAAGAAAGGTTATCAGCCCTCTTGATTTCTTTTTGCATTTTTGCCCCACAAAGATAATAACATCTTGGTGTTCAGGTGGAGGTTCCTGACATGCCTTCTCTTAGCCTATCTGTTTCAGATGAGGCCGACTCTACCCCCAGTCCCAGGGCCAGAATACAAGCCCCACATTTCCCAGGCCACCGCGCCTGGCCTGGGGCCGGCAGCTCAGCCCTCAGGACCAGGGGACCCACTGAGGCGTTGGCAATGGCTTCTGGGACAAAGCAAGTATTTTGCCAGCTGGGTTGACCACTCAGAGGAGGACTTCTGAAATGACTGTGACTAGAGGGAACCCTGAGGGACTCTGAGACAAAGAAAGAAAAAGGAAAGAAAAAAGTACAATGGCACGCAGAGCTGAAGGCGGCGAAGAAGAACGCAGTCCGGAGCACACACTTTGAATCCAATCAGACCCAAGGGTGGCTTTTCTACCGCAGCCTTTTCAACAGCCTGAGTTGGGCTGTTTGTCACTCACAACAGGAACACCCCTGCCCCCGCTGGCAGAGCCTTCCTGCCAGGGCAGGTGAACTGTGGCCTGAGTAATGACTAGGGAAGAGCCAATCGATGCCTTCAAGGAAATGTTCAACCTCACTTATAATCAAAGGATAGCAAATTAAAACAATGAGATAACATTGTTTGCCTATCAACCTGGCAAAGATTGAACACAAAGATAATGCTCTGCGGTGAGTAGATAAAGCTTCATAGGGGAACTGTGGACAGGGTATTAATAAACTGCTGGTAGGTGGATAATTTGGAGGGTGATTAATAAATGCATATTGAAGTCCTCAAGAACATGCAAGCTCTTTACAGGCACCTAGGAAAAGTGTCCTCAAGAAATAAGTAACAGAGCTGGGCGTGGTGGCGCAAGTTTGTAATCCCAGTGCTTGGGAGGCGGAGACAGGAGGATCACGCAGGTTCGAAACCAGCCACGCTGGCTTAAGAGACCCTGTTTCTAATAAAAAAAAAAAGTATAAAATAGGTCTGGGAGTGTAGCCCGGAGGTAGAAGGGTTTCCAGGAACCTCAGTACCACCAAAAAAAAAAAAAAAAGAAAGAGAGAAAGAAGAAAGAAAGAACAAAAGAAAGAAAGAAAGAGCAATGCATGCACTCAATAGAATAAAAATTAAAGTAGGTGTTTATAAAACAGTGAAGAATGAGCCAGACACATGGTGGTGAGCACCTATAATCCCGGTTCTTGGGAGTCTGAGATAAGAGAATCACAGACGGGAGGCCAGCCTCAGCGATCTAGTAAGAGCTTCAGCAACTTAGTGACTCTTTTTCAAAATTAAAAATAGAAATGGCTGGGTAAGTGGGTGCCCTGAGGTAGAATGCCTCTGGGTTCAATCCCAATTCCAAAACAAAACCACAGTGGAAACTGGAAAATAATGTCAATATTCAAGAGCAGAGGATAGGTTAAGTAAATTTTGGTGCATCCATGATGCACCTGTTAGTAGCACCTTTATAAATATTATGTATTTATTAAAGTTGTATCTTAGAATAAAACTATTTATATGAAAATATAATAAGTAATAAAGCAGATTAGCAGATAAAATATTTTATAGAGTCATGTGTTCAAACACAGACTGCATAAATGGTATTGATTCAATAAGACTGTATAGCCTGGTGACATCGTGGCCATCTTAGTCTGCGTAATGCACCCCAGGCTGTTCTCACAACCAAATCACCTAACAATGCATTTCTCAGAACACATCCCTATCATTAAGCAACTCATAATTGCATGTATTAAAAATCAAGAAAGGTACACAATTAGTAATAAGAGGTCTCATTCAGAATGAAAGGATTTGAAGTCTTTACATTTTTTTCTTCTTTTGTATTTTGCCCAACTTAAAAAAAATACTTTTATTAATGCCTTGCAATTATACATCATAATGAAGTTCCATGTGATACAAACCTACGTGCACAGCACGTGGTGTATGTCCCTTGTATCCTGCCCTAATCCCCACCCTCCAGCCCCATGCAGGCCAGCGACAGCGAAACTGGTACTAATACCTTTATATATTGCCAAAGCGTCTTTTTTTTTTTTTTTTTGGTGGTTCCTGGAAACCCTTCTACCTTCGGACTACACTCTCAGACCTATTTTATTTTATTTATTTTTTATTTGGAAACAGGGTCTCTTAAACCAGCGCGGCTGGCTTCGAACCTGCGCTATCCTCCTGTCTCCGCCTCCCAAGCACAGGGATAACCAGTGTGCGCCACCACGCCGGGCTGCCAGAGCATCATTTGAATAGTTTCCTTCAGTTCTCCTTTTTCCCCTCTTCACCTCTTTCTCCCCAGTCCCCATCTAATATTCTTCCATCCAAACTTCTTGCTCATCACTGCTCTGTGACTCACAAGTTTAATTTTTAAAAATTTTCCTTGAGCTGTGCATGGTGACACATGCCTGTAATTACAGTACTTGGGAGGGGAAGGTAAAATAGAAGGATCACAGGTTCAAGGACAGCCTCAGCAACTTGTGAGGACATTAGAAACTTAGTGAACCCCTGTTTCAAAATAAAAACGGTCTAGGGTGCAGCTCAGGGTTAAAATTATCCTGGGCTCTATCCCCAGTAAAACATACAATTTTTTTTTTCCTTGAGCCTTCCTCTTGGACCCATGATTATAAGTATATTGTTTAGTTTCTGTTATAGTTTGAGTATAGAATGTCCCCTAGAAAAGCTCATGTATTGGCAATGCAAAGATTATCAGACATGAAATAATTGAATCAGGGTTCTAATCTAATCACTGGCTAAATCAATTTACTGTGTGGTCACTTAGGTAGTAGGGTGTGTGTCGAGGAGGTAGGTCACTGGGGTGTGGCTTTGGGGAAGTCCAACTAGCATCTGTCACTGGCTGCACTTATACACACATGCGCTCACACATATTTCTCTCGCGCGCTCCCTCCCTCCCTCCTTTTCTTTCTCTCACTTTGCTCCCTCACTTCTCTTATACCTGCCACTATCAGGTTGAGCTCAGCTCTCCTCTACCTTTGCCATGCTGCCGGGACATTTGCTTGGAGCCAACTGACTATGGACTTTTTCTCTGAAACTGAGCCAAATAAAGTTTTCTCTTCTGTGTTGTTTGTGTCAGGTAATTTGATCACAGAAATGGAAAATAGACAAAAAATGTCAAATGTTTTGAGATTTCCCTATCTTCCTGTTAATGATTTATAGTTTGAGTCCATTGAGGTCAGAGAAAACAACTCTGTGTAATTTCAGTTCTTTTAAGTTGAAAAGCTTTGATGAAGACATGGCACATCTTGTTTGTTTACACTTGATGAGTATTCTACTGTTGTTGGAGAAAAGGTTCTATAAAAGTCAATTAGATCTTCAAGTTTGATAGTATTGTATTGTTATATATTCTTATTGAGTTTTCTAATTTTGTTAGCAATTATTGGGAGGAATATTGGCAGTCCAGCCATAATTATGAATTTGTTTCTTCTTTCAAGTGTACTAGCTTATGATTCACAGGTTTTGTAGCTCTGTTGTCTTGTGAATACACATTTTAGGTTTGTTGCATTTTCTTAGTGGACTGACTTATCATTATATAATGTCTGTCTTCATCTCTGGTAATTTCTTTGCTTCAAATCCACTTTATCTGATATTAGTATCACCACTCTTGCTTTGTTTTGATGTTTGCATAATATGTCTTTTTGAATTCTTTTTTATTTCAATCTTTCTATATTGCTACATTCAGAGTTTCTTAAATTGTCAGATCATATTTAATTCATTCTGCCAATCTCTACCTTTTAATTGGCATTTTAGACTATTAACATTTAATATAATTATTGACATGTCAATGATTAGGTCTGTCATTTTATGTTTTTTCTTCTATTTTTTGTCATTTGTTTTTTTCCTTTCTTTTGCCTTTTTATTGGCTATTTAAACATTGTTTAGAATCTACGTTTTTGCCGGGCGTGGTGGCGCACGCTTGTAATCCCCGCGCTTGGGAGGCGGAGACAGGAGGATCGCGCAGGTTCGAAGCCAGCCGCGCGCGCTGGCTTAGGAGACCCTGTTTCCAAATATAAAATGTAAAAAGAGGTCTGGGAGTGTAGCCCGGAGGTAGAAGGGCTTCCAGGAACCCCAGTACCACCAAAAAAAAAAAAAAAAAAAGAATCTACGTTTTTGAGTGTATCTCTTTATAAACCCTTTTGTAGTTGATAGAGGTATGAATATATAAATATATAATTTTCAATATAAATTATCTTAAATATTTCTCTTTAAACATTTAGAGCCATGTCAGGTAGCATTATAATTTTTCGCTTCGACTGTCAAATATAGTTTTGGAAACTCAAAAAGAGAATTAAAGTCCTCTGTATTTATTTTTGTTTTTGTCTGCCACATTCTTTCTTCTGAATATTTCAAGTTTCCTCTTTGATAATTTTATTTCTGTTTAGAGAACCTCCTTTAGTAATTCTTATAGGGCATGTCAGCTCATGACAAATCTCTTATTTTTCCTTTATCTGAATATTTCATTCATTCCTAAATGATAATTTCACTAGGCATTCTGGGTTGACAGTTGTTTTCTTTCAACACTTGAAAATTTCTATGCCACTTCCTTCTTGCCTCCCTGCTTTCTGCTGAAAGATCAGCTGCCATTTGAATTGTTCTTCCCCTGTACATAAGGTGTCATTTTTCTCACACTGATTTTAAGTTCTTTTTAGTTTTCAAAACTCTTGACTATGATGCCTTGGTGTGGACTTCTCTCGGTTCATCCGTTCGGCTTGTCTCTAGGTTTGTCCCGTTTATCTCATCTTCTTGATTCTGTATATTTTTTGCCAAACTTGGGTGGTTTCATCCGTTATTTCTTTTTTACTCTTTCACTCCTGCCCTCTTTCTCCTCTTCACTCAGGACTCCAAATGACATGAAGTCTCGCAAGCCCCTGAGGTTCTGCTCATTTATTTTTAATCTATATTCTGTTATTAAATTGCCTAATTTTTATGGTTCTGTTTTCAAGTAGTTACCCATTCCTCCCTTTGTCTCCACTCTGCTATGGAGCCCATTAGGAGTTATTTGTTTGTTTGGTTGGCTGGTTGTCTTAATTCTAAAATTTTAGTTTGGTTGTTCTAATTTCTATAATTCTCATTGGTTCTTTTTTATATTTTCTAATTCTTTTCTGTCTTCCATTCGTTTAAAGTATGTTCATAATCTTTCACAGAAGCACTTTCAGAGATGGTTTCTTTTAAGGTTTTGTCAGATTATTCTACCCTCTCTGTCTTCTCAGTGTTAACATCTATTGATTATTTTTTATTCAGTTTGAACTTTTCCTATTCTTGGTATGACAAGTAATTTTTTTCTTAAAACCTAGACATTTGGAGCATTATATTATAGAGCTTACTTGAATTTGTGCTTTTAGCTGGCTTCTTCTGACACCAGTCTGCCAAGAGTAGGGGATTGGAACCAGCTTGCTATTTCTAGGCAAGGTAAAAGTTCAGGTTCCCAAGCCAGCCTCTGTTGACACTTGAGAGCACGTTGGGAGTTTGGGATTCTCTCTAGGTCTTTTTTTTTTATGTGTGTATTTTTTATTTTTATGTTTTTATTGTTTTTTTTATTTTTTTTAACAATTTTATTATTGAACATAAATAGTATACATTTAAACTATATTTGGTGCCATCTCTAGGTCTTTACAAGCGTCTTCCTGGCTAGGAAGGGTAGGATCATTCTGTTACTTCTCCCGGAGTGACCTCTACTTGCCACTGTAGGGAAGGTACTGGCCTCCTTATTTATGGGCAGTGGTGAGGCTTGTGTCTCCACTAGACCTCCTCCATTACCACTTCATGGGAAAGGAGAACGGTGTCTGGTTATTACTAGGTGGGGGTGGATGTCCAGGTTTTTCAAGTGGTTTTCACAGACGCCACAGGGGATTGGGGCTTGTTTCTTCCTGGAAAGATGACTGCCCCAGCTCCCTCCTTGGCATTCTCTGAAACCTTTAAAGGTGCACCTATTTCAGCCAGGCATGGTAGAAGGTGAGGCTCCTCATTTGGCCTTTATTGGTGTGGATGGAACTACATTGTTTTATGTGGCATTTGGAGTCAGCAGTTACCATCCAAAAGTTTCCTGTCTTGCTAAACTGCCCTGTTCCTGGTCCTTTGGCTAAAGAGAGTGAACATTTGTTAGGATATTTTTGGGTTGGTACCTGTTTTATACCTGTTGACTTTGTTATCTCCAAGTCTAAGATACATTAGGCATGCAGTTAAAAATACACAAAAACAATAGGGAACTGGCCACTGTATTGTTTCTCAGCTCATGAGGCCCCCAAACAGTCTTCCTGATTCTCTCTACAGTCTTTTTGTATGTGATATATATATATATATATATATATATATATATATATATATTCCAGGGATTTAGTTTCATTTATCAGGAGGAATAGGAAAAAGCCAATAGACTTCGTCTACCCAGAGCAGAGGCCCTCAAGTTATCTTTCTAATACATAAAACACATCACATTGCTTTCCAGCTCATTATGCCTCAGTGGCTTCCTGTCAACCCCAAACCAAACCCATACCCCTGGCTCTGGTCTGCACCCTCGTGATCTGTCCCCTGCCTGCCTTTCTGGCTTCTCTCTCACCGGAGTCCCTCTTGCCCACTCGGCTCATCTGCCTCTCTGTCTTTCTCAAGTACTCAGACATGTTCTGTGTTTTGATGTTCACACCAGTGCCTCTAGTACCTGGAGTGATTCCCCCCATATTTTCAGATCTTGTTATGAACATGGCTACTTCAAAGAACCCTCCCCTCAAACCAAATCTTCACTGTATCCCAGTTAAGCATTTGAGAAGTAGTTCTTATTTCTGTAGTGTGTGTGTGTGTGTGTGTGTGTGTGTGTGTGTGTGTGTGTGTGTTGGGTATTGGACCCAGGGACATTCTCCCTCCAAGTTACATCCAACCCTTTTATTGTCTTAGAACAGAGTTTCACTAAGTTCCTGAGCATCTCACTAAGTTTCCGAGGCTGGTCTTGAACCTGCAATCCTCCTGTATCAGCCTTCCAAGTACTGGGATTAAAGGCATGCACCACAATGCTTAGTGACACAGGGTCTTGCTATGTTGCCCACATTGGCCCTGAACTCCTGGGCTCAGGTGAGTTTCCTGTCTTGCTGGGCCCACAGGCATGCGCCGCCATGCCTGGCTTTATTTCTGTGTCATGCACTCTGACTCATTTGTCGTGCGCTCTGACCCATTAGTACATCACCCCTGTGCTTTGCATGTCTTGTTGACTTCAAAACCCTATTCTCATACACAATGCTAAGCAAATTGTAAACCCCACTCAAGTAATTGCTGACAGCAATGTGTGAACAAATGTACATGTGTCGACCATTTACATTCTACCTGTGCCCAGAAACTATAGTTCAAAACCAACTAAGATCAGGTGCAAAGCAGACAATAACAAGTATGGTGACCTAGTTCCCAACCCCCAAGTCTGGTGGTCGGATAAATAATACTGTATTAGTAACATAAGCTTAAAAAGACAAAAACATTCTTAAAGCTTAAGAATAAAAAATAATCTTTTGCAAAATTACATGTGGATCAAATAATAACAAATATGGAAATCAACAAAAACAAAACTATTACATATAAAAGCTGTTTATGGCAAAATCAGACACAAAGGAGATTAATTGTTCACTTTTATTATCATATAATTGCATGTATCTGATTATGAAATAATGTACTTTCATTGTTTGCAGAAAACAAAACACAAACAAGAAAATAAAAGCTATAAATAACCACTCATAACATTTGGTCCATTTTCTTCAAATCTTCTTTTCCCTGCGTAGATATATATGCACAGAGATATAGATTTGATTTTTCTCTAATTTGGACTTGTAATTCAGAGACAGAATGAGAGGGGAATCTGGTACCTTCCCTACTTAGGAGAAATTTAAGACAACCATTAAGAATAAAATGTGTTCTGGTGTTGACTGCTTTCTGTTAGCGGAAAATGGGCAAAGCTAATATGAAAGAAGCAGAGGGCCAGAATCCTTCTGAGTAATTAATGGGAGAAATAATGAATTTGTTTCAATTCAGCTTCAAAAACTAAACTCAGTCAAATAAGCATTAAGTTTTAAAATCTAAGAAAATGTCTTAAGTCCTGTTTGATTGCATGAAATAGACATTTTAGCTTAAGGATAAAATAGGAGTTATATAAAATGAGAGAGAGGGCTTTATAGCAATCATTCAGACCTCATGGGAACCAGAGAGACAATGGACAGCAGGTTCTCCATCTTCTTCTCCTTGGGCCTGTGTGGTTCCTGGTCTCTGCTTCCCTCTGTGCATCCTTGGCTCTCTTCTCTCAGTTTTTTCCACTCAGGTTGATATATTTCTTGCCCTTATTTCAGCTTGCCTGGGCTTTTGCTGGTGACAATAAATTAGTCCACCATACACATTCTGACATGTAGCTTGACTCCCCACTGTTAACAATTACAGACCCTGGGTCTTTTAATTACATTTCTAGTGAGGATGTAATGGTTGGTCCTACCTTTTACAAGATCTATGCTTTCATCTGCCATACATCAGTGACTAAGGAAAGAGGGTCGGGTCACATGGGCAAAGGAAACTATTGGCAAGGATAATGGCAATAGACACCCAAAGGAAATAAGAGCGAAATAATCAATTTGCAAGCTAAAGAAGTGGTGTTAGTGAGTTTCCTATCACCATAACAAAATACCTGAGGTAATCAGAATAAAGAGAAAAGGTTTGTTTCGGCTCACCGTTTCAGAGGTTCCAGTTCATGACCACTGGGACTCATTGTTTTGGACCTGTGGCAAGGCAGCACATCCAGGCAGAGGTGTACGGCAGAGCAAAACCACTTGACCTCATGACCAGGAAGAAAAAGAGAGAAAGAGGAAGGAGCCTGGCCTCACATTCCCCTTCAGGAGCAAGCTTCCAGCGATGTAAGGGCCTCCACAGTCCCCCTCTCAAAGTTTCCACCACCTTCCAAAAGCACCACCCTGGGACCAGGAATTTAATACATAAACTTTTGGGGACATTCACAATCCAAATTATAATAGAAACCTAAATAAGTAATGTTGGTCAAAACCAAATTCAGTGGGAGAAAAAGAGAGGTATAGGGGAGGAAACAAACCAGATAAGGTGATGGAAACTAGAGAATGGATCACTATGAATCTCACTCATTATAGTTGTAATCTCACAATTACAATGCACCAATAAAAATTCATTAAAAGTTGTAAAGATTTTTTTTTAAATCACAAAAAATTATTTTTCGCAGTACTGGGGACGGAACCCGGGGACATTCTACCTCTGAGCTTCATCCCCAGCCCTATTTTTTTATTTTTATTTTTGAAACCCGGTCTCACTAAGTTGCAAAGGGCCTCACTAAGTAGCTGAGGCTGTCTGCAAACCACAATCCTCCTGTCTCAGCCTCCCAAATTCTGGGATTACAAGCGTGCGCCACCACACCCGGCTACAAAGAACAAATTTAAATCTCAAAGTCTTAATCTAGTGATCTATATAAAACAAAATTTTAATTTATAAATGTATATTTTGCCAAATTGTCAGATCATTTGAAATCTTAATAAAGTTAGAACAAATGCCTTATAAGTATGGCATCCCACAAAGGAGGAATAAGGAAGGAAACCATTCAAATAATGTTGTATTCATATATAAAGGTAATACTCCCAATCTCGCTAACATGTATGGGGAGGGCGGAGGGGACAGCAGGGTGGAATGCAGAGGAAAAGGCACCGATTGCTGTATGCTTTGTATCCCTTTAAATCTCACTGTGGTGCACAATTACAGTGTACCAATAAGAGTGTGTATGTATATATGTGTGTGTGTATATATATGTATATAGTCACGTGTGTGTGTGTGTGTGTGTGTGTGTGTGTCATTCTAAACTTGATGCAAGGAAAACATGGAAAATGCTAGACTTAAAGACTATTTACCATGTCTACAAAGATGTGCTGCTAATTATTCCTAATTCAACTGATTCCCATGTGCTATAAATTGTGCCAAAGCAAATCACCACCGCCTGTCTGTATTTGTCTATGAAATCAGTATAATATAGAGCCTCAAATCTGATAAAGATACCCCAACAAAGAGAAGTCTGTGCCCACATCATATTTGAATACAGATGGAAAGTATTAAAATACAATATCAGTAAGTAAAATCAGGAGTTAAAAGAATAATATACCAGGCAAATATGCGATTTATTCTGGCAAAATAAAGGTGGCTTATAATGAGAGAACATTCATATCAGCCATACTTTTCATAACCTATGCAGTTCTAAAAGACCTTCGCCATTATTAAGATTGCCTATTTTACCTATTTATGCACATAACGCTTGTAAACACAAATAACAATCATATTCCTGCCAGCTATAACAGTTAATAAGTCCCGAAAAAAATTATTGACAGAGCCATGCAGTGCTGCCTGTGACTAAACAGATTTCCCAGGAAATGAGCAGCTCTGTCTAAAGTCCTCCTTATTAACAGTAACAGAACCACATGCAAGAAATCTTTTTCATGCTCAAAGTAGGTAAAATATTTAATAGTATCCATTGTAGACATGCTAAGATTAATTTTTGAATATCAAGTTAATAAGCACTAAAAAAAGACAGTGAATTATTTTCACTACTACTTGTTGAGTCTTGTTTTGTTAATCGGGGTGGTTTCTACTTTACTACTCGATGTTGACAATTCACTGGCTGGAGTGTTCATATAAGCTCCATGTGCAGGTGAATCTTATCTAGACTCTCCTACTATGGTTGTTAATTTGATGTGTCAACCTACCTGGGCTAAGAGATACACAGATAGCTGGTCAAACATCACTCCTAGGTGTCTATACGGGCATTCTGAAAGAGGCTAGCATCTGGATCCACCCTCACTAATGTACTCACTGACCACAGAGGGCCCAGTAGAGCAAAAGGTGGAAGAAGAATTTGCTCTCTCTGCTTGAGGTGGGCCACCCAAGGTCTGCTTTTGGATATCAACACTGCTGGTTCGCAGGTCTTTGTATTTGGCTAGGGACTTACTTTCTCATTGGCTCCCCTGGTTCTTAGGCTTTCGGGCTCACACTGAAACCATACCATCAGCTTTCTCGGGCTGCCAGCTTACAGACTGTGGGTCTTCGTGATCTCCGTGATCCTGTAAACCAGTTTTCATACTCAATCTCTTTATCTGTCTGTCTATCTATTGTCATCATCTATCATCGGTTATCTATCCATCTATCCTCTCCCATTGGCTCTGTTTATTTGGAGAGCCCTACAATATGTACCATTTATTATATACACAGAGGCTACAGGCAGAACTTAAAAAATACCAAGAACAAAGACCCAAAGGAAATCAAAGGGAAGAACATACTAAATAAATGATAAGATACAGAAGCCTAAAGTAGTAAATCTAATTAAATACAAACCACACATCACTTTCATAGTTAAGCAGAAAGCAACACAACCATTTCAATGGGTGACACAAAGCATTTGGTACAACCTAAGATCTATTCATCATGTTAAGAATTTTAAAGAAAGAAAAATAAATACTAGAAAATAATACCCATTCTGCAGAAAAACCCAGCCTTATGCTTACTGATAATTCTAAATAAATATCCACTTTAAAATAAGCACTAGAGCCGGATGTGGTGGCCCACGCTTGTAATCCCAGCATTTGGGAGTCAGAGACAGGAGGATCATGGTTCACAGCCACAGCTACTGAGTGAGGCCCTTTGCAACTCAGTGAGACCCTGTTTCAAAATAAAGAATAAAAGATAGGGCTGGGGGTGTAGCTCAGAGATCGAATGTCCCTGGGTTCCATCCCCAGACCCGCAAAATAAAATAAAATAAAATAAAATAAGCACTAGAACAACCATGCCAGATAGCCTTTGATCATTTATTGTTACTGTGGGAGTTTTGGATAAAGCTATCAGACACAAAATTGAGTTGCTTGTAAAGACTGATTTCTAGACTTTGATAAAGACTAAATGTATTAAAGAATAAAACTAAAGATAACAAGCTGGGCATGGGGAAATATACCTGTAATCGCAGTACTTGGTAAACTGAGGCAAAAGGACTGCAGGTTCCAAGCCAGCCTCAGGAACTTAGCAAGATTGGGTTTCAAAATAAAAAATAAAATAGGGATGGGAATGTAGCTTGGATGTAAAATGTCTCTGGGTTTAAATCCCAAGCACCACAAATAATAATAAAATAATAATAATAATGACAATTATGATCATGATCATGATGATAATTAACACATGCAGTACTTTTATAGTTAAGGAAATTGTTACAGAGAAATTAAGTTAATCCCCAAATATAGCTAGGTAGAGATAAAGCCGTAATTTCAGGGCAGGAAGTCTGGTTGCAAAAACCATGCTATCTACCAATCCTGGGCTAGGTCAGACATCTATCTATATAGTCATTGCAACAACTCAAAGACGTGAATTTTATTCTCTCCATTATAGGCTGTAGCAGCTGCGGAGTAAAATATAATACATAAATTCAATAGACTTTTACGCAAGTCTTAAAATTATAATTACAAATATGTAGCTACATAGAAAGATTTCAATAATAAAACTTTAAATAAAAGGGCTAGATATCAACTGGTACACTTGCCATAATTACAAATAAAGAAAATTATATCTATTTGAACAAAGGCTAAAAGGGACTGTGGTACCATCAAGATAGTTGTCAAGACAGGATGATGAAAACACGGATGATTTTTTTTTTTTACCAAGTGCTCACAATAAACATTTAATACATAATCTGAGCTTGTAAAAATGATATATAAATGATGAATAATGGAAAATACCATGAGAACTTGAATTGAAACATCCATTAAAGTACTAAGTCAGAGTAAGGAGATTTTTAGGTATAAATCAGTACAGGTACTTAGTGTAGAGGTTGGGAAGAACAGAAAGAATAACTACCCACGCAAGCAGCCGCTCCCTCTGCTGCTCCAGGGGCTGCCTGTCTTTGCTCAAAGCATCTCATTAAACCACTGCTTCCAGCTCCCTCCCCCAGGGCAGCAGAGCACCTGAAACAAACCAGATGGATGGGGAGTTCGCAGCCTCCAGCATTCAAAGTCCACCTCCTCCCTGCAGTGAAGCTAATGGCCACTGGTGTTTATACCAAACTGCTTCACACACACATTCAACTTGGGCAAATCAAATTCTGTCCAAGGGACAGGAAGAAAAAGTTGGGAGAATGGGAAATAAACATATTTTAAGACATGGTTTTCACAGGTAAGTTCCTTACGTGTTAATCCATACCTAGTGCAACACCAAGGAATAGCCAGTATTCAATGCTGGAAGAAAAACTCTGGTCACATTGGGTTTGTGGGGAGTATTAAAGCATATTATAAATATTAATCATTCTCACCTTACAGCTTAACTATAGACATTATCCCAGTGAAGGGTTTAAAAGTGAAGCAGAGATGGGGGGGATGTTCTAATATGTAATTCACGTGGTCAAAAAACAAAGGTGTATAGCCCCAAATAATTTTTTCTTGTTTTTGCAATACTGGGGATGGAACCCAGGGACATTCTATCTCCCCCAGCCCTATTTTTTATTCTTTACTTTGTTTTTTTTTTTAATTTTTATTGGTGCACTGTAGTCATACATATTAATGGAGTACAAGATGGTAACAAGATCTCACTAAGTTGCAGAGGGCCTCACTAAGTAGCTGAGGCTGGCCGCGAACCTGCAATCCTACTATCTCAGCCTCCCAAGTACTGGGATTACAAGCGTGCACCACCACGTCTTGCTAGCCCCAGATAATTTTAATCCTTACTGCAAATGTAAAGCCTCAAATTGTCTCTTAGAGCTGTGCAGAATGTAGTGACATTAATTAGGGTTAAACAACTGCTGTAACAAAAGCACCCCAAGATGAAGTGGCTTAAATAAAGTAGAAGTTTATTTCCCACTCGGGTAATAATCCAGACAGTCTAGGCTGATGGGTAGCTACACTCCATGGAGACAGGCTCAAACATCAGAAAGGGAAAAGTGGAGCCGTACCCAGGAAAGGTGACTTGTCTTCTCTTGGAAATACCCCTGCCCACATCACATATTTCTGTACACAATCACGTGACCACACCTACCTGCAAGCAGGCAAACCGAGTTGCCATTTGAGCAACTTTCTTTTTTTTTTTTCTTTTCTTTTTTTTTTTTCAGTACTGGGGATAGAACCCAGAGGCATTCTACCTCTGAGCTATACCCCCAGCCCTATTTTTTTTATTTTTTATTTTGAAACTGAGTTACAAAGGGCCTCACTAAGTATCTCAGGCTGTCTGCAGACATCATCCTCCTGTCTCGGCCTCCAAAATGCTGGGATTACAAGCATGAGCTACCACACCTGGCTCTTGAGCAGCTTTCTAAGCAGGGATAATATGTTTTTCTGGCCCTTAAAACTGTCACCAGTAAAATGGCTACAGGAAGCTTCTCATTCATGTTCAACCCCTCTCCTGTCTCCAAGCTTCTTCAAGGATCAAAAACTGTAGTGATCTTCATGCTTAAGACCTTTGATCTAATCCAGCTATCACAAAGGAATTAACACAGAAGACTGGCTCTCACAAATGTGCACACACATTCATACACCCATATACATATACACATACACACACAATGCATGCATACTTAGGAATTCTGCACACACACACATACATACACACAATCACACACACATGCATACTTAGGAATTCTGCACACACACATACACACACACACACACACACACACACACACATACATGCATGCATACTTAGGAATTCTGATAGAAACCCGTCACAGTTTCCTTGCAGACACTCTTGACTAGTCACCTCTGATGGGAGAGGTGGTGAGTCAAAAGTCAAAAGGTGTCCTGCTTAGATATAGCATGCCCCTGAAGAGCTTATATATTAACGTTCAGAGTTGATGTGAAGTCAGGAAGGTTGTGATCTCATCAGAGGATTAGACCCATTTATCTGGTGGCAACCTAGACTGGTGGGGCGTGGCTGGAGTGGGCGTGGTCCTTGGATTGTGCGTGTGTCTTCGAACCCCCTTGTTCGCTCCCTCTTTTGCTTCCAACTGGAAGATCTGGGGTGGCGGGGGTGGTATTCATGGTGGGCACACAGCTTTGACAGGAAGGAGGAGGACTCTGCTGAGTGTTACAAAGGGAAATGGACATCTGGGACTCTCTCCACAGCGATTTTCCCAGGAAATTCTCAGAAAAGGAGTAGAAACTTTGAGTCCGTGTGGATCTGGGTTATGATCCCTTGCTCTCTATGACATGCCAGCTTTGGGAACGTGGCCAGAACATGTAGCCTTCTTCAATGAAAAGGAGACCACCATGGGCACCTGCAGAGCTAGGCCTGCCCTTTGAATGGAGCCTGGAACCACTAATAAGGCCTCAATAATAAGCACTTGTTATTGCGAATATTATTATTATTATTTCCTCCCTGGGTTGTTGTGAAGCTAAAATAAAATACATGTGAAGGCACCTTAGGCAGTGCTTGACACATGATAAAAGTGATTTTTTTTTCTTGCCAGAGCTCCTAATACGTCTTCTAGACTTTCTTACATTAAAACCTGTATCAAGAGGTTTCCCTTTTGTTAGGACTCACAGACAAGCCTGACGTCAGCACTGGGTTGAAAATAGTGGGAAACAGAAATGTTTAACAAACTAAATATTTGTTAAATGTCCATTTTATGGTCTGAATGTTTATGCTCCCCCTACCCCATATGAATTTGATAATCCTAAACCCTACCCTAAGGACAGAAGGTGGGGCCTCTGGAATTTGACTGGGTCAGGAAGGTGAATTAATGAGGAATTAACAAAGGATGGCGGAGCCTGGTGGCGCACGCTTGTAATCCCACCATTTGGGAGGCTGAGACCGGAGGATCGCGGTTCACAGACAGCCTCAGCTACTTAGTGAGGCCCTCTGCAACTCAGTGAGACCCTGTTTCAAAATAAAGAATAAAAAATAGGGCAGGGGGTGTAGCTCGGAGGTAGAATGCCCCTGGGTTCCATCCCTAGTACCACACACACAAAGAAAAGTTTGATGGATTAAATGATGGATTCATGGGCTGAGTGTCCTTGTTAAGTGAAGGCTCTGAAAGCTGCCTCCCATCCAGTGAGGATGCAGAGCCCTCGGAGGAAGCAAGCCCTCGCCAGATGCCACCCCTGCTGGCACCTCCACCTGGAACTCTCAGCCTCTAGAACCATGGGAGAGAAATGTCTGCTGCTGCTGAGCTGCCCAGCTCCTGGCGTTCTGTTAGAGCACTTTGAATGGATTAAGACAGCCAGGCACTGGGCGTTGTGTGGGGCCGCCAGAGAAAAGCTTTGTCTTCACCTTTTCTCTCTGAGTTGGCCTCGCTTGTTGTATTAGTTTCATGTTGGTGCTACAATGGATTACCACAAACGTGTGGCTCAACCTACATTTATGATCTTAGACGTTGAGAGATCAAAGCTGTAAGATGGGGCACCAGGACTGTGCTCCTTCTTGAATCTCTAGAAAATAATCCATATCCATTTCCTTGCCTTTTCAAACTTCTAGAAGCTTCCTGAATTCCTCGGACAGTTCCCCACTTTACTCCAACCTCTACTGAGAGCCCACATGGCCTTTTCTGACTGACCTCCCTGACTCCCTTTTCTAAGTGCCCTTGTGATTACGCAAGTTTACCTACATAGCCCGGGCTAATTCCCATCTCAAGATCCTTCATTTAATCACATCTGCAAAGTTCCTTTGGTCCTGTAAGGTCACATATTCATAGATTCTAGAGATTAAAAGTGGACACTCGGGGAACTCTTTGGTTTTTTTGTTTTTGTCTTATTTCCCACCACAGTTATCCTTAGAGTCTCTGTGCAGTCTTGTAAATCTCAGGAGTAATTAAGATGGATGAAAGCTAAGAACTTGTGCCCCACCACACAACTACACAATACAGACACCATAAGTAAAATCCAAGCGGCCTCTGAGACCAATTAGTGAGCAGCCAGCAGGGCGGACGGTGCCCACACCCGACAGGTGAGCGCTTCGGCGTCGACACCAAGGCGCGGTAGCTCTGGCCTTTGGGCTTTAGGACACCAGCTCGTGCACGTTCAGAGCAGCATCTTATCTGCTTGAGAAAATCTTCGGACTGTGCCCGGCCATGAGAATGGATGTAGAAATTCACACAGCGGAACGCCATGCACGCCTGAAGAAGTCATCCGGAGCCATCGGGAGGATTCCGAGAAACACAACCAAAGAAAACAAGTCACAAGAGAATCCACACAATATGATAGCATCAATATAAGTGCACTGAAAGAGTCAAAGAAGTACCACATATTGTTTAGAAATCTTAAGGAGATGATATGATATAAAAATATACATAAAAAGCCGGGCGTGGTGGCACACGCTTGTAATCCCCGCACTTGGGAGGCAGAGACAGGAGGATCGCGCAGGTTGGAAGCCAGCTGGACTCTGGCTTAGGAGACCCTGTTTCCAAATAAAAATGTAAAAATAGGTCTGGGAGTGTAGCCCGGAGGTAGAAGGGCTTCCAGGAACCCCAGTACCACTAAAAAAAAATAAAAAGTAAAAATAAAAATATACATAAAGAATATAACCACCACATTTAAAATGCTAGTTTCTCTTAGGGAGAAGGGAGAGAGTGCTGTTGGGGAAGGGACATAGTTATTAAGCTGGAAGGTAGGCATGGAAGGCACCCCTCTTATCTGTCACTTATTTTGTAGGTAGTTCACCTTAAAATATTTAAATAGTGACCTTGAAATTTTTAAGCAAATTGTATCCGAGTATGTTTAAGACTAAGGAGACGGGATGCTTGAAGGGGACTCAGGGAAGGAGGCACACTATAAAAGAGCCTACAGGCAGGGAGGAGAAGTGAGGATGATCAAAAAGGTGATTCCTGAGAAGCCACCACTGCGGGCCTAAGGGGAGGCTCCAAGGAGAGCGCTGGGCGCGGGTGGGGTGACGTGATGCCCTTCCATGGACTATCAGTTAAGAGTCTTTCGATTTCAGCACACACACACACACATCTCACCACCACCATCACCACCACCGCCATCATCATCACCACCAATGCAAACTGATTAAAAATAATAAAACAAGCCGGGCGCGGTGGCGCACGCTTGTAATTCCCGCGCTTGGGAGGCAGAGACAAGAGGATCGCGCTGGTTCGGAGCCAGCCACGCTGGCTTAAGAGACCCTGTTTCCAAATAAAAAGTATAAAATAGGTCTGGGAGTGTAGCCCGGAGGTAGAAGGGCTTCCAGGAACCCCAGTACCACCAAAAAGAAAAATAAAAAATAATAAAATAATAAAACAAATGGAACACATTGGCTCATATATCATTGAAATGCACAGGTACAGTTTTGATGTCGAAGACATGTTCTCCAACCTCAGCACAGCTGACATGAGAGGCCAGATCATTCTTCATTGGGAGGCAGGACGCTAAGTATCACCCCTGGTCTCTATCCTCCAAATATCAGGGGTGTCTCTGCTGCCCATCTCCCTGCTTGTTTGTTCATTTCTTTTTTCTGGTACTGGGGATTGAATCCAGGGACATTCTACATCTGAGCTACAGCCCCATTTATTTATTTTTATTTTGAAACAGGGTCTCACTATGTTACCAAGGGCCTTGCCTGCAAACCTCCGATCCCCCTGACTAAGCCTCCCGAATCCTGGGATCACAGGTGTTCGTCACCACCACATCTGGCTCCACCTCCCAATTTTGACAGCCAAAAGTACCCGAAGATGTTGCCAAGTGTTCCTTGGGGAAGAAGGGCCAGTCACCCCGCTAGGAGCCTCTGCTGTAGGAAAGCTGGCCCGGTGGCTTGGACGACATCACCAGGGGCTGCTTTCTCATGGCCGTCGGTGAGCCTGACCATGCTCCTCTTTGGAGGCCTTGGGTTAGTTGCCGGGAGCTCCACATTCCCCCCTTGTGGTAGCACACTGACCCTCACATTCCAGACCTTGTAGCCTCCTACCTCGTTGTCCAGTCCAGGCGAGGAGGTGTGGTCGTCTTGTGGTCCTTCTCACAAAACAGAAAGACCATATCTTCTGGTGTGCATTCCTAGCGTGTCTTCCAACCTGGCCATTCTCAGATTGGTTAGATGCCCATGGCTGGACCTTTTGGGGTGGACAGAGGGATAGAATATGTTGACTGGCCTGAGCTCATCAGAACTCACTGCTAGAGCTAGGAGAGGGCCAGCCCTACCAAGCCACAGAGCTCAGGATGGGCGGTGTGAGGGCCTATACGGACGTGAGCACCAACCCCAGGAGAGGGGAGCAGATCCTTGGCACACAACAAGTATCATGACAATCTGTTACAAAAGGAATTATTAAGCTGAGTGTGGTAGTGCACACCTGTAATTCCAATACGTGGGAGGCAGAGACAGGAGGATTACAGGTTTGAGGCCAGTCTCAGCAACTTGGTGAGACCCTCAGGAACTTATCAAGACCTTGTTTTTAAAAAAAAAACACAAAATAGGGCTGGAGTGTAGCTTGGAGGAGGTAGAATGCCCCTGGATTCAATCTCCAGTACCACAGAAAAAGAAAGAAAGGAAAGAAAGGGAGTCTCCATATAACTGATGCTTCACACCAGAGGGAAGAGCCTGAGAACAGACTCACAATTCTTAGGCTTCTCAGCAGGAAGCTCCACTAAGATCAAAATCTGCAAGCGAGAGTTAAACAAGGACTGGGGTTGGAAAAACTAGACAGGCTGAGTGCTTGGTCGGCAGCATGACCTCCTTCACCTCAAGCTATAGGAGGGCTCTTAATGAGACCCTCAGAGAGACAAGATGCGGTTCTGTAGTCTGGAAAGCATTGCACTGGTGCCTGACACACACATGCATATCCACGCATGCATACACACACATGCATACACATGCACATGCATACACATGCACATGCATACGCATGCACAGACACAGACACATGCATGCACATACACATACATGCATACACATGTGTGTACACACACACACACAACTGTGAAGTCTCAAAACTAAAAGAATAGTGAGGGAGGAGCTAGGCAGTCTCTGCCCGGGGAAGACAAATCCGGAGGCCTCTGTCCCTGGCAAGGAGGATGCAATGTCCCGCAGCCATTCAGATCTTGCAAAGGGACCGGCTAGATCTGGGCAAGGGGACTCCAGAGCGAGGATGTTGCTGAGTGACAGAGGCTGACACAAGATGGCCGAGGAGTCTGCGTGAGGCTGGACAGAGGTGACCAGAGAGGAAGTCTCAGCCCACCATCTACATCAGCTTCCCAGAGACACCAGTATCCCTGCCAGCCAAGCTCTGAAAGGGTTGGAAACAGCAGAAACTCCCAGTGCAGAAGAGCAGGAGAAACGCTGGGGTCAGGAGCCAGACAAAGGGCCTGTCTCATCTCCGTGGCAAAGGACCCCTTCAGCTGGCAATAAAACAAGTTCGGAATTATTATTATCTGGGACGAGAACATTTTAATTACTGAATCGAGACTGTATTTGTGGTTTAGTGACCAGAGATCTTTTTATTACCTAAAAGCTAGGAGAAAATTATGGGGCCTGCCTGAGAAAGAGATTTCATCCTGAGGCAAGGGAAAAATGGTTTTCACTGAATAAATTTTAAAGGGAGAATGAGCGCAAAGAAAGGAAACTAGGCCCCGGTCACAGCCTGAGGTTGTGCTCTTTCAAGGAGCAGGTTTATGTCCTTTAAATGGGGCCATGGAGAGGCATCCAGAGGGCTGTGGACACACATGTTGAGCCGGGGAAGCAGCGTCCCACCCCACACACAGGGAGTTTGGCCGCCCACCAAGGGCTAAAACCACTTCCAGCAGGAGAGAAGTAATGGGGTTCCAGGAGCAACCCCCCTCAGTGGTATCCCCAAGGCCAGGTAAGGACAGAGCCAGGGCACGGAGGCAGCAGCAATTGCAGATAAGTGTCACATCACAGAGAATGGTACCCTGGCAGAAACGATATGAAGGCCATTCCGGAAGCTTCCTAGAAAACTATAATCACACACACGCGCACACACACAGGGCCTCATCTAGATACCAGGTTAACACTGTTATGGCTCACCATCTGCCCCAGTCTTCCTGCCTCTGGGCCAAGGCATGGTGAGCCAGGAAGCCAAGGTTATAGAAGGTGCTGCTGGGTCAAAGTGAAGGGCCGTGCACCGGCCTTTGGTCTCTCTCCTCCATGAAGACCCTCAAGGACCATGCCCGACTGCTCATACACGCCCTCCACTGCCTTCCTGTTTATTGTTCTGGTTTGTCCATTAACAGGAAAAAAAGCAAACAGAATTGCAGGAATCAGCCCCGTGTTAATAAAGCAGAAGCAATACGGGGCTCGCAGGGCCGTCTCCCATTCTGACAAGTGTGTGCTAATTGCATTGGCTCCTTGCAAATTATAGCTATTCCTTGGATTTAAAAAATGACATTTCACTTTATTTATTTATTTTTGCAGTACTGGGGATGGAACCCAGGGGCATTCTACCTCTGAGCTACATCCCCAGCCCGGTTTTTTATTCTTTATTTTGAAACAGGGCCTCACTGAGTTGCAAAGGCCTCACTAAATACCTAAGGCTGTCTAAGAACCGTGATCCTCCTGTCTCCGCCTCCCAAGTGCTGGGATTACAAGCGTGCAGCACCACGCCCGGCTCTACATTTCATTCTGAGTGTACTGTTTCTTGTTTCCTCCAGGGCTGGGGAAGGGGCAGGGGCTGGCGGGGCTGGGATGGACACTAGCCTCACCGTGGAGGATGCTGTGAAGCCGTAGTTCGTGGCTGTTGGGGCAACTTGCATTTCTGACCTTACAACAATAAGTTTGAGCCTAGACAGTACATTTCTGCTTCTGGCAGATTTATTTTGAGTCCAAACCCTCCAATTTTGCAGCTCACGTGGATCTGGGCCCCTCTTAGTGATTTCTAATCGTTCCTGACCACACTCCTCTCTGTGTCCCTCTGGTTTTGCCCTTCTGGCTGGTGACCCTTATGACTCTCATGCTTATCCACGGATGCACATAGCTCAGGAAGCCCAAGCCCAGAGGGATGGGTGAAGTCCTCGTCTGTCCCAGGGCTTGAGGAGCCCCAACAGGAATTTCATCACGCCCAGCATTCTGCCGCTAGCTCAAGGGTTCTCGAAGTGTGTTCTAGGGAGCACCCAGGCATCTGAGAGCCCCCGACCCTTTCCCTCCATGCACTCAGATGTGTTTTTCCTTTTCCACGCTCATCCTCTATGTGCAGGTGACCTCCAGCACCTGCCCAATGCCTGGTGATGCCACCACGTGAGGGCTCGTGCCTGGAGTGTGTGCTCATGTACGCTGGTGTCTCCAAATGTTCTCAGGTTGAATTTCCCATGGGATAAATAGCAATAGATTTGTAAATGTGAACAAAATTTCTTTGGGGTCCTCAATCATCTTTGAGAGATTCAAGAGTGCCCAAGCGGTTCAAATCTTCACACCTTTATGTTTTTGCAAGTGTTGCTCCTGCTGAGGGACACAGCCCCCTGCCAGGCAGGGTCCCCTTAGCCCTGATCCAATTGCTTCTGAAATCAAAAGCCACGTTCAGCTGCATGGTATCACACACACACACACACACACACACACACACACACACACACACACACCCTGGAACATCTGTGAACATAACTCTTTTTCCATCCCAGAGCAAATCTCTCTCAAGTCTGACAAAACAACTTGACAAGATCCATGGCATTCTTGGGAAGATCTTATTTTTGAGACCAGACCTTGGCTCTTTCTCAGGGCACAGTTGGAGTAGGAGCTAGGTTTATTAGGGCTCATTTTGCAGAAGGCACCATTGAGGTTCTGGAGACCGGTGGTGGAGCTGTGGCTAGGACTGCTAACCTGTGGTCACGGGTTTGAACGTCCCAGCCATGGAGCGCCTCTCTCTCTCTCTCTCTCTCTCTCTCTCTCTCTCTCTCTCTCTCTCTCTCTCTCCTGCCATGTTTTTGCTTTTATTTCCATCTTCTCTCCTTCCTTTCTTCTTACCCACTTGCTCTCCTTCCCTCGTTTTTTTCCTGCAAGCTTTAAAGGTGATATTATTTGTATCTGTCATCCTTTCCCTAGAAATAAGAGAGAATTTCAAGAAACACACATGGCAGAGAAATCCAGACTGTTAGCCTTGGCAGGCATGGAATGGTAGCTGCATCAGCACCACAGCAGAACTCCCCGGACTCTCATGACCCTCATCTGAGTCAGCTCTCGGTGGATATGCAAGCAGCCGCCGTCCAATCTGCTCTCAGCCAGCAGCCATGAAGGCTCCGCGGGCCAGCGAATCCCCATTCCATTCCCCTTCAGTCCCATTACTCAGATGGGGTCTCCTCACCAATGCTGCAGATACACTCACTGTTTCATCCATTATTTGAGGTTAGGACCTGAGGAAAGGAAGGTAGATGAGATGTCTCCTGAAGGAGTTTACAGACCAGTGAAGAGTTGCAGTTTGGACAAGAGAGAGGGCAGAAGCCGGAAGCAAGTGTCCCAGGCCACTGTGGACTTGACTGTGAGACTCCCTCCCTCCTATGACTCCCTGGGGGACCAGTGGGGTGGGGAGGGGCTAACACAGGAGAACAGGAGATGAGGAGCTAACTCGGAAATTAACTGGGTTGTTGAGCGAACTCTGAAGCCCAGATCACAAAGTTTGGGTTGCACAGATCCAAATTAGCATTGATATCTTAGGGATCCGAATGTGTGTGTGTTGGGGGAGCTAGAAGGGAGGAAGGCAGAATGAAACAGAAACAGGAATTTTTGTCTTGCTCTCTGGAGGAAGCAGAAGATAATGGTCAGAGACACTGACCATGGGTTTAGATGATTTACCAACTCTGTCACTGGTCAACCCATATGACCTTGGACAGGTCCTGGAAGCTCACTTTTTGCCATCTGTACCATGGGAATGATAATAGTACCTCCTCACAGAGCTGTGCGATGTATATACGTTAATCTATGCCAAGTTCTTAGGAAAGTGACTTCATTGTAGAAGGCAGAAAATATGTTAATGTGAGTTACTATTAGCACTCTATTAAAGAACAGCTGAAGCGATCCATATAAGGCTTTCAGCGCAGAGCCTAAAACATGGCGGGCCACCCGTAGGAGGGAAAGAGAGGCAGCTCGGCCTGACATTTCCCTGGGAGTCCGGAGGGAGGTGGGGGCTCAGCTCCTCAAGACAACAGTCAGCAGGTGTGAAGGGAACAGACCCTCGTTCCACTCACCAAACGGAGTGAGGCCGCCCTGCCAGGCAGGAACAGAGGTGTTGGGTGGCAGCTGGAGGTGAGTGGAGGGTGGTTGACGCAGGCAGCAAGTGGCTAAGACTGTGTTTGGACATCTGTCATCAGTGGTCACCCTAGGATGAAGCACATGCCAGGCCTGGGGACATGAGGGCAGCCTTCCCCAAGGAGGGAATATTCTAGTTAGATGTGAGAAGACCAGTGGGCGTTTTCTGAGATTATGTAGGAAACCAGTCACATAAATGTCATTTCTACCACACTTCTTGAAATAGCTTCACATAACTTTCTAGACTAATGGCTCAGGGACTTAAAAGACTTTTTGTTATTATGTTGCTAGAATCTTGCATATTAACAAAACTAGAGATGACTGCTGAGAGGTGAAGAGTGCTGGTCTCATTAGTGAAGACATATAGACCAGGAAGTTGGTGTCATTGACTATTTTATAGCCTCCATCAGAAGGAAAACCTGACACACCTGTCTGGTTGCAGCTGACAGGTCAGTGCTAGCTCATTTAATCCTTAAACACACCCCGTGAAGTGCACGTCGAGCGTCCATGATACACCCGAGGCAACAAAGGAGCTCAGGTCTTGGCGACGTCTGCCTGCAGGCCATGGAAATCACGCTGGGACCTCTGGGGAGGTCTGTAATGAGCAAGCTGTCCTCCCTTGGGCGGGCTCCTCGTTATCTCAGGTGGAGACAGACACCCCACCAAATCAGGGCTCATTATGTTTCCGTGGCCACTAACAAGGGAATGCTAAGAGCCTCTCAAGTGAGTCTTGTCATCTCTGGCGTTTGGAGAGTAGACAGAGCCCGCTGGGGTGATCGTTGCTCGAGTCAACCTGTCTAGGCTGAAGGCCCCAGTTACTCAGCCAGATACCACTCTCAAGGTGGCTGTGAAGCTTCTTTGTAGATACGATTCAAGTCCATAATCCATGGACTCCAAGAAAGGGAGGTTTCCCAAGCTAATCTGGGTAGGCCCAATGGGTAAGTGGAACGGCCCTCACGGCAGAGCTGGCTCCCTCAAGCCAGACAAATATTCACCTGTGGGTAGCAGCTTCACCCCATACTTCAGAGCACCAGCTCACCCTGCCTGGTGGTCAGCCCTCGGGCTCTGGACCTGCCTAGCCAGCCCCATCTAAGCCAATTTCTTCCGACAAATCGTTTCCAATCCTCCCACTGGTTCTGTTTCCCCTTGAGTGCCGAACAGCACACCCTCTTTACAGGCATCAGCTCTGACTTGAGTTCTTGGCATCATCAAGATGGTTCCCATGGGATCTAGTTCCCAGCCCTGCTTCTGTTATCCATCCTCTGTGCCTTGCCGGAGGGCACGCTCTGAGACAGGGTCTGATGTTTCTTGTTCCTGTGCTCAGATTCTCTTGCCAGAGTCACAGGCAGGGGTTACAGGGCCAACAGAAGACAGAAATCCCGTGGCCTGCAAGCTTCAGGAAACTTGTTCATGCTGTATACTGGTGGTTAAAAGTGCTAACTGGGCTTGGTGGCACACACTTGTAATCTCAGTACTTGGGAGGCTGAGACAGGAAGATCGCAGGTTTAAGGCCAGCCTCAGCAACTTAGGTCTTCCACAGCTTAGGAAAATCCTGTTTCAAAATAAAAAAAAAATAAGTTAAAAGGGCTAAAGATATAGCTTGGAGGTAAAACATCCCTGGATTCGATCCCTATAGTAAATACACCCCCCCCCCACACACACACACACATGAAAGTGCTGACCACTCACCCTTCCCCCTCTGAATTCTGGAAAAGGGACACAAATGGCCAAACGAGGAGCCAATGATCAGCTTTATTTGTGGTTTCCTAGTAAGCACCACATAGGAAAAGGTGGCTTAGACTTGAGGCCAAAGTGGAATGCCCTGGCCTGGTCCCATGAGCTGAAGAGTGAGCCACAGCACAGGGCCATCTTGACCTCAACACCTGGTTGCAGAATGGAAGCCGGCATTCCTCAAGGGGAAGTACTGCAGAGGTGACCTGATGGCCGGGGAAGGGAGAGGGGCTTGGCTTTTGGAGGCAGGCAGTGGGGTGTGGGGGGAGGCTCAGAGAGACCAGCATGACTTCCTGGAGATCTGACCAGCAAGTGTCAAGCTCACCAAGGGAAAGGACACGGTTCCCAGAGGGAGCAGGAGCGAAGATGCAGGGCGGAGGGAAACCAAGGGGTTTTCTGCAACACTCACCCCTCCTGGGAAGGAGCGCCGAAGTCCTCTCCAGCGTGTGCAAGTGGGAGAGGGGTGCCAAGGACCTTTCCTGAGCAGGGTGTGCCAGCTGTGAGGACTCCTCCGGCAGTGCAGCGCCTGAGCATGGCTCCGAACCCTGATGAAGGCATTTGAGGCTGAGCCCATACTGCAATTTCTTCATTCAGTCCCTCCCTGCTCAGCCTCCCCCTATGTTGCCAAGAGAATCATCTAGAGAGAGGGGAGAAGGGGGCTTGAAATGCACTTGTGCATTCTCTTCAAAGAAAGTTGTCCTCAGATGTCTGCTCAAAAAAAAAAAACAAAAACAACAACAAAAAAAAAAAAAAAACCATTTGGCCCTCCCTTGGTCCTGTGATGACGTGTGAGCTATAGCTCTAAATGGAACCCTGGGACAGCTCTCCCTCTCATACACCCAGGAGCTCCGGAGCTCTCGGCAACCATGATATCCTTTGCATACGCTATCTCCAAAGTCCAACGAAAAACACAATTGCCTTCTCGCTAAGAATCCCAAACTGCACCCTTGCCACAACAGCAGGTTTTTAAAACTCTTTAAAATAAAAGCAAGCGCTGGGCATTGCAGAGTTATAAAAAGCATCATCCAGGGAACAAAGACATTGAAGGCTGAGGCCAGCTGACTGCAGGCCTCTGCCTGGGAAGCTGAGCGCCCAATATAGCTCTCTCCAAATCCTCTGGGTATTTCCCTTTTAAGCATCCCCAGCACCGCGCCGGTCAAAGCTGCCTGCAGCCTGTGCACTGCTGGAGGACAGACTCCAAATCCCAGAGTAGGACTCCCAAGAAGTTTCACAGTGAGGCCACCCCACCCTCTACCACCCACCACCATCCACCACCACCCTGGCTCCAGCTTCACAGATGTTCATACCTTACATTTTTTTTTTACATCTCCATGAAGAGCCCACAGAGCCTGAAAGGTCCTTCCCTAGCCTCTGTTTCATAGCTTTCTCCACACCCCATCCCGACTCTCTCCTCCCCTAAGAAGCATTCCCAGCATCCTCCACCAGTCCTCAGTGCTATTCAGGGATTTTTCATTCTGCCCACATGTCAAGCACACAATAGGATTGCGTCTCTAGGGTGGTTGCATTTGAGGCCACGTGGCTAGTTCTGGCCAATGAACGGTGGGCAGGAGTAATGTGTAGCAGTTCTGGGCCTGAGCATCTGCTTGCCCATGTGCGACTCTCCCGAATCATCTCTCCTTCTGGTGTGGAAACCAGCAACAAACCAGACGGCAGCTGCTCTTTTCACCTGTGTCCCAGCGTAAGAATTGTGTTGCAGAAATGTGCTGCAGCATCTCCTGCCAACAGAGAAGAAGGAAACCTTTCAAAACTTAAGGTTTGGGCTTGTTTGTTACTGCAGCACACGCTAGCTTATGCTAGTGGATATGAACTCCCTGACCAAGATGGTTGGTCTTGCCTTCTCTGGGCTCAAACAGCATTCTGGCTTTTCTCCAAACATGTATGTCATATGTATGTATCTACACTTGTACCCCAACTTCAACTATTCCGGGACCAATTCTGAGACCTCGTCTCATGCACCTTTGTATTAAATTATTCAGCCCAAGGTCTGCCTCGTAGCAGGCACCAACACCCAATTATCGTGCGGTTACCAGCTGGTTCTTTCTCCTCTTTCCTGTTGTGCACGTAAGAGAGTGGCCTTATCTGCTTCCCCTTGCCTGTTTTCTCCTGCAGCTCAGGTTACCAGGATCGATTTCACTTCTCCCCATGCCAGTTCAATAAGGGGCCAAGGAGTCAAACGTGGTCTGGTCCATACATCCTCATCCCATAAAACTCCCAAAGATCTGGCTCCTGTGCAGTTGTTACAGGTGAGGGATTGGGCTGAGGGGACTATTAATAACTCCACAGCAGTGTTAGCCGGCATCAGGGCCTACCTGGACTGTTCGCATCCTCCACGAAGGCAAAGAAGGGAGGAAGCTCTTGCCTGGATAGCCAGGTGCTGGATACTTGTTTTTGTAGTACTTAGCTGTCCCAGTGCCATTGAAGTGCAATGATATGCATGTACTCGCAAGTACACAGCACATACACACACACATGCACGCACACACACACACATGCTCCACCTGGTAGTTCTTGGCCAGTGGAAGCCAGATCTAGAAGAACATCAGGAGCTGCCCCATTTCTGGGAGTCATATGTGGTCCAGTCTCTTATACCTGGGGAAGCAGAGTTCCAGGCACTTGTGGGAGCACAGAGCAGGGGCCCTTCTTAGGCCCTTGGTCACAGCCTGAGCCTGGCCCTGACACCAGCTTTCTGCTTAGCTTGGCCTAAAGCTGGCTCCCAGCCTAATCCACTGGCCCCTGAACCCTGGTCTGCTGCCTGCCAGCCCTTCCCTTCTCCTTTCAGTCATCTTCATGTTGGCCCATGCAGACCTCTGTGAGGCTGTGCCGTCTACCCTACCTCACACAGTCCCACTGAGAGCAGCCATGGCCAGGAGGAGTCATCGGGCTCCCTGGCTGTGTGATTTGGACAAGTTTCCAGGGACATCTCTTTTCTCATAATCATTTCTCCCAGGCTGGTTTAACTCATCAGGGTCTCCTTGTCGAGAGCCCCATGCCTTCTGGCCAGCCCCATGCTCCCTGCCATGAGGACAACACAGAAGAGAAGATAAACTGGTCAGCTCAGCCATATTCTGAAGCCCCAAAGGAAATTACAGGAGGAAGAATTGCTTTTTGTTTCCTTGATTAGGAATTTTTTATTTAAAAAAAAAACACTTAAAGAGATAAGATAAAGGTAGTCAAACTAGACCTCATAGTAATGAAAAACTTTAAGTGTAGACTGCATTGATTGCCCCAAATCCCTAACCCTTTTCTATGTGAGTGGTTTGGCCAATAAAAACACAAGTGTCACGTGACCGAAACATTTTATAGGGTCACAAGAAAGAGTTGATGAGAATATGATTTCACAAATCAGTTCATTTCCACACATAGAGAATTTTTTTCTCAGATTCATGATGCTTGAAGGAAGGGGGAGAATTACAGGAGCAAAGTTCACAGGGGTGCGCTCTGTACACAAGATACATTAGCCACACAGTGATTTGCAAAACTATTAAGGTCTAGTTGCTCCATTAGGGTGGAAGAATGTCTCTGTGGAGTGTAAAGTCTAATTAAAGCTTGAGCTGTACCTTTTATACCAATGGTTCTTGGGAGAAATGGTGTCCAATGCAGTGAAGATCTGCAGTCGGCCGGTCCCTCGGCACTAGAGGTGTTGGGTGAGCCTCCAGAAGGCAGTTCTAAGGCTAACAACAGACGGCCCCATTGCCACCTGAGCTGACATTCTTCAGAGATGCTCCAGTAGAGTGAAACGTCACAGTCTAATCTCTCAAAGAGTCTGTCATACTCGGATTTCAGTGGATTTTGAAGGCCGGAAGTTGAGGTTAGTAACTCATAGACCCTAAGAAGGTATGATAAAACAATTGCAAGGGAAAGGAGATTTAATGTCACGTTCTCAAGTGGGACAGGAAGCATGCTACAAGTTTTTATTACAGCAAAACATATACCATTTATGTGGCAAACTAGGCGTCTGGAACCATTTCAAAGCTATCTAACTCCAAAGCTTCGGGAAGCATGCGTGCGATTGGACTTGTTGTCTTGCACCTTGCTGTTGCCATGAGAACAACATGCCTCGGATGGTTCATTAATTCCAGGAGGAAAAATGAGAGACACTTGTTGCTGAGCCACCACCAGTGGAGCCCAGCCTTGATCAGCTAGCCCCAGCCAACCACAGGTGCACGAGTGAGCCTGGCAGACACCCGCGGGTATCAGCCAGTGCCAGCTGACTGAACGATGCATAGGCGAGATGAGACTTTTCACGTGTCACTGAGAGTTTGTTTCTTATGCAGCGTTTCCTGTGACAATAGTAAACTGATGCAGTTGTCAAGCAGTGCCTCTCCCACTGCTGTTCCCGTTCTCCAATTCCATCTGGTCTTCCATCTCTGCCTTGCTCTGCTCTTCTGCTTCATAGTAATCTCTTTCTAAAAATCAGCTTCTCTGCTTCCTTTTCCACTTACAAATGATTGCTCTCTGGATGGACCATCATTCCTTCACTCAAGAGTCCTGATTTGGTTCTCAGAAACCTATTGTCCACCCTAGACCAGTTTCTTTGTCAAATTCTGAAACATAGGGGACTTATTCCACCTTGCCATTCCACAGTAGAACTTGATGGTCAGCCAGGAATGGCCTCAACCTTGGAAACCCAGAAGAGTTTTTTACCCTTCCCAGGGGTAAGGCAGAAGGTGAGGGAGCATCATTTCTTCCTGAGGAGTCCCCCCCCCCAAGGAAATTTAGGGAAATGTCTTTTTGCTATAATGAAGAGTCAAAATAAGTTCTCAGCAGGCTACTCTGATACTCTGGCAATGGTCATCTGACCTGGGGAGGAGAGCATGCTGGGATTTCTACCGAGGTAAGATGGTGTGTATGGGAGCAGGAAGGAATAAGTAGCTGACATTGGGAGGACTAGGATACCGGGGTCCTGGAATGCTGATTCTAGAAATGAGATAGAAGCCCAGCTACATTTTCAGCCAACTCAACAAGGGAAAGGTAGAATTATGGATAGGATGGCTGCACCCACAGACATAAGAACACCAAATAGGACAACTAATTCTAATTGCTACCCATTGACGATGGATGGCTCTAATTAAAAAGGAATGGGCAAGTCAAGACAGATGCTGAGGGAGAGTCACAGATGCCATAGAGTAGGGCAGGTGTGTGGATCATTTTTGGTGCCAACAGCAGAGGAGAAGTTATTATCCTGAGGTAGGTGCTGGCTCAGCCCAGTGGTCTTATAACCCCATCCTTTTTGTGCCAACCTATTTCTAGGGAGGTACATAATTCGAGAGGTGGCTGAAACTAAGTGATGGAAAGTAACACAGAGAGCTAGGAATCCTTTCTAGAAGCAAAATAAATTGAGAGAGGCATTGTGGAAAATGTTATGGAAATATTTAGTAAAATTAAGTTTGTATAAAGTTTAACCCAGCAACCCTCTCTTGGGTATAGAGACCAGAGCTGTTCCCGAACATAAGGGACATGGAGCAGAAGGATCCTCCAGGTGCCATCTCTGGCCAGCAGAGGCCTAGGGAATGGGCAGGGAAGAGATGGCGAACGCATTTGAATCTATGAGCTAGCCCTGTAAAGAACAACAGGAATAGATCTTAAAACATAGTGCAGAGAGGGGGGAAAAAGTAAGAAGCAGAACAAGATTTATAGCACAATACCATTAGTGTAAATTAAAAACACATACACACCTCAAAACAACATTAGATTTTAACAAGGATCCATGAGCATAGAAGGCCATATATCATATACACTGGAGTGTGTACCTAGGGGAGGAAAGGGAGTCGGAGCGAGGAGTGAGGATAAAGTAGGAAAAGCTCATAAAACACCGAAAGGCCTCGCGCAGACTTTCTATGGTAATGAGCTATGATGTGGGAAGCGTGGCTAACATAATTTCTGTGTCTGAGATCCTTTTTTTAAAAAAAAATCTCAAATGATCTTGGCGATGGAGTTGATGTGGGGAGGCGACCATCCCACCTCTGATTGATGGGGACGGAGGGGAGGGACATGGCGCAATTAAGATCCTGGGTGGAACCGTCAGCAAGCAGGTATGTGGAGAGACAGGACATGAAGCACTCTGCGGCTCAGGCTTTAAACATCAGGAAGACCTGGGCTTCCTCTGGGACTTGCCAGGCACTAGTTGGATGACCTTGGGCAAGTTGTGTGACTGTGGACAGGTCACCAAACTCCCTAAACCTCCGTCTGTCAACCGTGAAATGGAGAGAGTGATACTCAGAGGGTTGTGGTAATCAAATGAGAGGATGCTCCCAGAGCTCCTCGCAAAGCGTACGGCTTCATAAATAGCGACTCTTATTATCCTGGGTGGTTGTTTTTCCCCCGCGCAGTATTCTAAAACCTCTGGAATGTGACTTCATTTCCATCTTTCTTGGTCTGCTGCTTTCTGTAAGGGAGAGGCCATGGACCCGGATCGGCAGCTGCTGGGACCTGTTATTGGGCAGAGACTACCTGCCTGGGACTAGGTCGGGAAGCTTGGGGGGAGAGTCCCAGGGGCTGGGCAGGCCTGGAGGCTGCAGTCAAGGGTTAGACAGACAGGTCAGGCCTGATGAGGGCTGGGAATGGGGAAGGGGGCACAGAAATCATCGATCCAGAGCCCAGAGGGGGCGGGGGGGTGTGTGTGAAGAGGCCATGGGACAGTGTCCTGAACTCAAAAGACCAGAAAAAGATCAAGCAGCATGGGGACCCAGAACTTCCTCTACCCAGTGCTTACCAGAACCCCTTCCTGCCCCTGTGTGTCCCCATCCCCCACTCTGGGCTGAAAGGTAGCATCCTGCATGGGGCCATTCTCCTTTTACCTTGCTTCCTCCAAGTAATGTCACAATCTGTGGCTTCTCTATGTTGGTGGAAATCTAAATATAGCTTTCTTTGAAGAACCCTCCCTCTCTGGGCGTTTGGCATCAAACCATGTAAATGCTGTGGGCATTTTACATCAAAGCCTAAAACATCTGTGTACATTTCTTAGGTAGGGAACCCTGCCCTCTTGGCACTGGCTCCCCCTAGAGCCTGGGAGGTGTGTTTTATCCTTTGGGGAATCTTGTGGTTCAAAGGCCAGCCTGGAACTCCTGCTTGTCTGTCTGTCTGTCTGTCTCTTTCTCCTCTCTCTCTTTTTCTGGTACTGGGGATGGAACCCAGAGGCATGTGGACACATCCCTTCAATCACATAGTTCTATTTACTCCACTTGATAACTAGCTCCTCAACCCATCCACTTCTCTCTACCGTCTATGCCCTGACCATGGTTTAAGCCAACATTTTCTTTTTGGTGGTACTGGGGTTCCTGGAAACCCTTCTGCCACCGGGCTACACTCCCAGACACCTATTTTTTATATTTTTATTTGGAAACAGGGTCTCTTAAGCCAGCGAGGCTGGCTTCAAACCTGTGTGATCCTCCTGCCTCTGCTTCCCAAGCACAGGGATTACAAGCGTGCGCCACCATGCCCGGCTAAGCCAATATCTTTTTACCTGAAACCACAACAAAGATTTCCTCACCTCTCTTCCTGTCTTAAGGACGTATCCTCCTGTTGATTCTCCATGTAGCCACAGAGTGATATTTCTATAATACAAATATGGCATGTCAATCACTTGCACAGCTCCCCTCAGTGTCTTTCCATTCACCTGAGAAGAGAACCCACACCCTTTAACAGGTAACATGGGGCCTTGCACCATCCAGCCCACGTTCCATCTCATATCACCCCTACTGCCGAGGAATACCCTAGCAAGACAGCTGTACTTCATTTCATCAAATGCACCAAGCTCTCTCTGACTCTGGACTTCACACACATTTTTCCTCTTCATTATTTATTTGGCTGAGTCCTCAACTTTCAAAGGTTTATTTTACATACTCCAGGAAGTTATTGATCCAAGTCCACTGGGTAGGGCCCTATGTGAATTTAATTAAATCCCCCTAAAAGATATGTTCAACTCCTCAAGCCACAAGAACCTGTGAATACCACCTGACTTGGAAATAGAGTCTTGGCGGGAATCATCAAGTCGAGGTCATAGAAGATTAGGATGGGGCTCCGTTTAATGACTGGTATCCTTATAAACTGGAAATATGAACACAGACAGGAGAACATCATGTAACTATAGAGGCAGAGATGCAACTGAAAGCCAAGGAATGGTGTTTCAGTCAAAACTCTCACTGCTGTGACTCAAAATACCTGACAGCCACAACTTAGAGGAAGAAATATTTATTCACAGTTCTGAAGGTTTCAGTCCATGTTAGGCCTGGTCATGTCCATGGAGCTCAGAGTATAGGAGAGGAAATGAGAGAGAGAGCAAGGGGAGGGGACAATGTGTGTGTGTGTGTGTGTGTGTGTGTGTGTGTGTGTGTGTGTGTGTGTGTGTTTTCCCAAGACCACATCCCAGTGACCTACTTCCTTCAGCTATACCCAATCTACCTCTCTCACTGCCCAATAAATCCATTAATCCATTAATGGACTTACCCACTTATGTGATTAGAACCCTCAAGTTTCACTCATTTCCTCTGAATATTTTTGCGTTGTCAGTACAGGAGCTCTTCCTGGGGACATTCTATAGTTAAAGCATAACAAATGGCAAGGCTTGCCAGCAACCGCCAGAACCTAGTCAGACACAGACAAGATCCCTTCCCAGGCCCTCTCCAGGAAACACACCTGGCTACACCTTGAATTCAGATTCCTGGTCTCTAGGACTCTGAGTTAGCCGGCTTCTCCTCTCGGTGACTCAATACCTGGGAAAATCAACTTAAAGGACAGAAGATTTGGGGGCACTCAAGACTTCAGAGGTTTCAGCCCTTGATTGATCAGCCCCACTGCTTCAGGGCTGGGGTGAGATAGGACCTCATGGTGGCAGGGCATGGCAGACAAAGCTGATCCCCTCATGGCAACCAGGCTGCAGAGAGACAGAGAGAAAGAGGAGGGAGTGATGGAGGATAAGAGAGAGAGAGAGAGAGAGAGAGAGAGAGAGAGAGAGAGAGAGAGAACGCGCACACCAGGAGCCAAGGCAAAAGGTCCCTTTCAAAGGCACACCCACAGTGACCTTCTTCCTCCAAGCCCCACCACCTAGTTCCCACACCTCCCAACAGTGCCATCAAATCATTCATCCACCAGCAGGTTAACCCACTGGCGAGGCCACCACCTTCATGATCCAGTCGCTCCCCGCAGGCCCCACCTCTGAACCCTGCTGCAGCAGGGACAGAGCCTTCAACACACAAGCCTTTGGGCAGGGCCTTCCAGATCCACACCATACCATCCTCTGAGAGAAGAGAATTCTGTTGTTTGAAGGCACACGATTGTGTGCCTTCATTATAGCAGAACGAGTAAAGCAGTGCAGGCCCCAGACAGGAGCTCCCACGGTGCCCTTTACTTTCCTCATCAGAGTAAATACCCTCTATATTTTCACTGTTGGTTTATTTGCTCCAAATTAATCAATAAGCTGCACTAGGGCAAGGAACTGATTTGACACGCTCCTTGTTGTAGCCCAGTGCATAGTTAGGATCTGTGTGCTGTATTTGTTCTGTGGATGAATAATGAATGTGCTGGCAGGAGGGAGATAAGGCTGGGGCAACGTAAATATGGACATACTGGAGGCAGCAGGCAGGTCAAGGAGTCCTCTTAGATCCTGGCCCCATGTGGTCTCGCAGGAGGCCAGTGGGGTCTCTGGGTTTCCTGCAGACGGGAGGCTGGGCCCCCCATAGGGGGTCTCAGGGCAGCTATACCCCAGGCCCATCATGTGGCCCCCAATGCAGGAGGAAAAGCCCCTGCTGTGGGGTCTGCAGGAATTGCTATCTCTGGTGGCTTCCAGAGGCAAAAGCTTGAGCCAGGGGTGCCAGAGTGGAAGGAGGGTTGTGTTTCAGCATTTCTCTCATGTTTGAAAAAGGACCGCAAGTAAGGCCCGACTAGGGGTGGAGGAGCTGAGCCATCAGTGCAGGGTCTCACCTGGCTCCTTGGGACCATGAGCCCCTGCAGATGGCTGGCTTGCAGGAGCTCTCACCATTGATCCAGCAGGCCTCTCCAGGCACACGGGGAGAAGTGCCTTTGGGAGCACCTGCTCTAAACCTCCACTTCACTGTCCTTGGCCCCTGTGGCATCTGCCCAACAAAGCCACACAGGGAGTCCATTTAGCACATTTTTCCCTGGCCCCAAACCTTTCTGCTCTTACCTGCAGGTCCTCCTCTCCCGCTCTCCCCTCTTTGAAGCTGAAGTGTTAGGAAGGATGGGACCAAGAGAAGGAGGCTCCTGAGGTCAGATCCACCTTCCTGGCTGATGCACAGGACTGGCGCTGCCTCAGAGCAGTGGGGTGTGGTGGGGAGCTGTGGAGTGGAACTGAGAAATTAAGTGGGGTCTGCATAGCTGCTCAGAGTCCTGGGAAACCTTCTGAATTAGGAGCGTGTGTTTTAGGATGGTGGAGATGGTTGTGTAACCCATGTTCAGGGACTGGAGGCAAGCTCAAGTTCAGTCTTCGTTTTTTAAGATTCAGGTCCAAAGAGGATAGAGCAAGAGGCATGAGTAGTTGTCTCTGAGGTTGCAGGCAATTTTGGGTTTATCCTAAGGTAGGAGACTGTCATAGATTGAACTGTGCCTCCTACAAATTTATATATCCAAGTCCTAAGCCCTGATGTGACTCTATTGGAGACAAAGCCTATAAGGGAATAACTAAGTTTAAATTAGGTCATAATGGGTAGATCCCTAATCTGATAGATCCAGGGTCCTCATAAGAGACAGAAGGTACTCCAGAGCTCTCACTCTTTCCCCCTCTCTCTCCACATGTGCACACAGATAAATGGCCATGTGAACACAGAGGTAGAAGGTTCCATCTACAATCCAGAAAGAGAGACTGAACCAGTAACCAGCCTTGACCATGACCTTGACTTCCAGCCTTCAGAACCAGGAGGAAAACAGTTGCTTAAGTCACCTCGTCTGTGGCATTTTATTATGGTAGCCCTAGCACACCATTACAATGACTCTATTCTGCTAAATGTTCACTGGTAGGTATCCAAAGGGCCCCAAACAGAACCATATTCAGAGAAGGAGCCACCAAGACCCATAAGTCTCCCCATCCTCTTTGGGTAAGGGCAGGCACAGGGAATGTGCAAGGGATCTGTTCTTTGGAGAAAAGGGACCCTGCCAGAAGGCCAGTGTAATGGTTTGGATTTGGAATGTTTCCCTATCCTTCACAGAAACAAGGCAGAAATTTTAGAGGTGGGGCTTGGATGCTAAGAAAGAGCCCTTGGGAATGTGGCCTTGGGGATTATTTAGTCTCTCCTCCCCCTGCTCTCTCTCTCCTGCTTCTGGCCTCCAAGATGTGAGAGTGAGTCTTGTTCATTCATTCTCTCTCTCTCTCTCTCTCTCTCTCTCTCTCTCTCCTCCCTCCCTCCCTCCTTCCTCCCTCCCTTATTCCTTCTGCTGTGCCCTGAGCTCCGCAGACCTGGCCTCACATGGACTGAACCCTGAAATCTCCAGAAACTGTGAGCAGATAAAACTTCCTTCCTCGAAGCTGTGTGGTCAGTCATTTTGGATTACAACAGTGAGAATGCTGACCAAGACAGCCAGACAGGCAGAAAGATTGATGGCTTGCCAGCCAATAGATTTATCCCCAGGCACTTGCAGTTGAGCCAGACAGCATCTATTATGGATGGCAGTAGGGGATGCACAGGAGGTGTGGACAGTCACAGTCACCTAGATGTGAGAGCAGAGTCCCAAAGCTCCTTTTCCTGGTTGCCAGTCAAGGGTCCCTGCCCCCACCAGTCAGCCTAAAGAGATGGTCCTGTTATTGCTCAAATGGGAAGAGGATCATCAGGCATTTGCTTCTGACAAGTCTGATGTGAGCTGGATTTTAAGTCTTTTGGAAAGTAAAAGCTTTTTCAGGTTACAGTGAAAAGAGCCTTAGAGGTTATTCTGAAAGCCATCAAGCAAATCTAGAGAGAAAGAGAAATGAGCTCTAAACCCAGTCCTGGAGTAGGAACAGGGGAAGTGGGGGGCAGTTGTGGTGAAACCAATAATCTTCAGCTGGAGAAGGGGCTTCTCCACCAGAGGGGTTTCAGGGGATGCCACCATATCTCCAGGATCTCAGGAGAGGCACATATCATTTAGGAGGGGGTCTCAACCTATGCATCCCAAGCCAGGCCCCAGGCAGAGCCAGGAGTGACAGACAGATGTACGATGGCTGCACCAGGTGTGTGCTTACTATTAATTTCACCAGGGCCTCCAGTCGTTTCCATCAGCAAGCAAATTTAATTTTGCATAATTCTTGCCTAAGGCCAAAGAGCAGACAGTCTGGGGATGAAGTTCTGCGTTGGCCCTGATAGCTGAAGCAGCATCAAAGGTTTACTATTGGTCAAGTCTGGTACCTTGCAAGTGCTCAGTAAATATTAGCAGTGTTAGTGAGCTGATCCCTATGGCTAATGGGTATTGAAATGGACATTTAGGATGGGGGATGAGGAGTTATTTTTGGATATGGCACACTGTCTGTCTAATCTCAAGACTGCCCTCATCTGCTCTGCCAGGCTGACTCCCTTGTTAGACTCCCACCTTGCTGACGATTGTCAGAGTGGCTTGTAAAGGGCAGAGGGGAAGTAACTTCCACAGGAGACCTGGGGACACCGCAGGGGACTTCTTGAGTGGCCCCAGAGCTGGGGCTGGGAGCCTTGCACTCTGTATTCATTCTCTCTCCTCGTCCTTTCTAGTTGGAGCCAGAAGCTCCACTTGAACTGCACAGACATTTCTTTCTCAAAATGTTAGAATAACCTATGGCCCGACTCTTCTTCACTCTAGCCAGGAACTAGTGATTTCAGGAAGATAACACCAAAGGAGAATTTCCAGGGACCCAGCGATTCCCTTTTCTTACAATGGCCTTGTGTGGTTGACACACGGGTCTCAAAGAGCCGTGGGAACCCTCACTCTAGCTGTGCTTGACTTGGCTGATCTAGATGCCCTGCCTGGGGCAGGGTAGAGTACCGTGTGCACAGTACTTCAAAAAGGTTGGAGCAGAGCTGAGCCATTTGCTGGATTTGTTGTTTTGAGTAGGGTCTGAACCTCTGTGACCTTCAGTTTCCTTATCTGTAAGATGGGTACAGTAGTGCCCAGCCTTCAAGTTTCCAGTGAGTGTTATCTTTATCTGAAGTCTCTTTCGTTTCTTCCTTCCTCTCTAGCTTCCACAAAAAGATTATTTTTGCTGAGCACAGTGGTGCACGCTCGTAATCCCAGCACCGGGGAGGTGGAGACCTGAGGATCTGGGTTCACAGACAGCCTCAGCTACTTAGCGAGGCCCTTGACAACTCAATGAGATCCTGTTTCAAAAATAAAAAGACTAAAAAAAAAAAATAGGGCTAAGGGTATAGCTCAGAGGTACAACGTCCCTGGGTTCCATCCCCAGTAGCACAAAAAAAGATTATTTTTAAGTGGTTGTTGTAAGTATTTCGGTGACCTGTTGAAGGCAATCTGGTTATGTTAGGATACCCACAAGGAGGAGGAAGAGCGCTGCGTAGACAAAAGCAGTCTATGTCATAACATCTGGTAAAGAGAGCCAAGCCTGCTCCCCTCCAACCTTCATCTCTCGCCAGAGTTCACAGCAAACCCCTGAGTCACGTGCCTACAGGAGCAGGATACTGTGTCGGGGAGCCAAGGGAATGGGGGAGGAGGAGCCTGGCTTTAAAGTCGGCTTATTCAGCCTCTAAACCTATGCCCTTTCTGCCTCCGTCCAGGCCCAGAAGTGTCATACGGAGCTAAGCACCAGGGCTACTAGCAGCTCAGTTGGGAAATATCTGAGCAATTCTTACCTTGTAGTGAATGCAAGAGGAAGACAGAGTTTCTTACCTAAGACCCCCCCCCAAGAACATCCAAACCAAGGATGTTTGAAGATGAGAACAAAGAAAAGCTGAATTCTGGGGCATGAAAGGGTGGGAGCAGGAGGAGCCACCAAACTGCAGGGCCAGGGCAGGTGCAGGCACAGCGGCTACAGACCAGCATCCCACTCTGGTTTTTTTTTTTTTTTTTGGAGGGGTATTTGGAATTGAACCCAGGGACATTCTACTTCTGAGTTATACCCCCAGCCCTATTTTATTTTTGAAACAATCTCACTGAGTTGCTAGGGGCCTTGCTAAGTTGCTGATGCTGGTTTCAAACCTGCGAACCTCCCGTCTCAGCCTCCCCAGTACTGGGATTACAGGCATGTGCCACACGTCCAACCAGAGAACAGTGTTTGAGATGGAGACTGAGGGACCGAAAGTGTAGGGAGAGGGATTCAGGCTGCCCACGGTCCTGCAGAAGCTCTCGAACCTTGCTAGCACACACCCCTCCACAGCACAGCGCAAGTAGCATCCTTTCTGTTTACTTATTCTGCTGGCCAGGCCAGTGGGGAGGTCTCCAGGAAGTGACAGGCACATATGCAAGCTGAACACCCAACCCTCAAGACACAACACACTTTCTGATCGATTTCTTGGGAGATCTTGTGGTTTGGATTTCTTGGAGATCTTGCTAGATGAAGCGCTAGCATTGAGCTGGTGATCATCATACTGAGTTAAATGTGATCACACTGGTAAAAGGATTTGTATTTTAGTACTAGGAAATGGACACCTTCTGAATTAGCAGACAGGAGGATGACTGGAAATAAATCCAACCAACGCAGTCTGTCAAGCTGCAAAGAGGGAGTGTGAGATGACTCCTTGGTGTCGTGACGATGTGACATGAGGTAAGCGCTGTCACACACAGGGACAGAGGAACCACTGAAACTGACGGAAGTCCTGGTTGTGATGACAGGAGTCAGGCTGGCGTGGTCAGCAGGCAGGGTGTGGTGGCTGTACCCTCCTACCCCTGCCTTATCATTATCTTTAGACTCAGATAACTGGCTGCCTGTAGGTCCTGCCTGAGTCCATCCTGCCCCATCCCTGCCTGGATGAGAAGCCCACAGGTAGGTGGATTCAGGGTTAGTGGTGCTGCCATCAGCCTAGGATTTGGTGGGCTTAGCATGGATTTTGAAGCCCTGCCTGCTTCTCAGGATTATCCCTGTGCAGAGCAGAGGGTCCTGCATCCTCCATCATTCAAAAGAGAAGCTTACTCTGTACTGGGAAGTTTCTAGATGCACTGGGCCATGCAGAGGATGCTACCCAGACCCAACGTAGAGGCCAGATGTCCCAGCCTGTCACGTAGATAGGGTGAGGGCCATAGCATGGTACCTGGGCTCATGCTGTACCAGGCCCAGGAAGACACAGTCCAAGTCTTACAGCAGGTAGAACTCATCCAGGGCCATCTGGCCAGTGGAGACTCAGAGTCACTTGGTTTCTGGGGCCTCCTTAGAGGAGCCCAGCCAAGGCTTGGGCGGTTTGGGCTGCTCCTGCCTCCTGGGGTTTGCTGACACCTTTGCGCTCTGTCACAGCAAGAGAGACGCTTTCGTTCTGATTGGATTGATTGGGATCTTTGTCCAGTAATCCTTTCACTGTTCTTCCCCATGCTGTTTATTGTGTAGAACAAAGATGGAAATCTATTTACTAATTTGTTCAATTGTAACTCAATGCTGCAGTCACCCTGGGAGGGGTAGGGCAGGGGGCCTGGTGTGAATCCCGGGGCTGGGGGAGCCTGATGAGTCCCCAGCAGCGTCAAGTCTAAAGTAACTTTAACACAATAGGTTCTTGAGTAGAGACGGGAGAAGTTCTTTTTTCTTATTTGTTTTTTTTTAAGGTTCTGCTTGCATTTTCCCCATCTCAGTGGTTCCATTGTGGGACTTTTGCCTGAATAATCTGCATAATTGCTTCTTTCTTGGGCAAAGTGAGAGGGGGCCTCCTGCTGAGTCCACCAGGGACCAAAGGAGGGAATTCTCTTGTCACAATCAGTAGACAAATGATAAGCCTACCAGCAGCTGAACTTAAGCTTGCCAAGCCCTCCAGCCCACAGTGTGGAGAGACCCTCGCACGCCCTGCCTGGCTGCTCCCAGCAGCGCAAGACATCAGTTACTGAGCTGAGTTTCACACTTTTTTTTCTTTCTTGTGGGACTGGGGATGGAACCCAGGGGCATTCTACCTCTGGGCTACACCCTCCACCCCTGTTTTGTTTTTTTTATTTGAAACAGGATCTCACTAAGTTGACGAGAGCCTCACTAAGTTGCTGAGGCTGTCCTTGAACCTTCAGTTCTCCGGTCTCAGCTTCCCAAATACTGGGATTGCAGGCAGACACCACCACGCCTGGCTTGGGTTCAGGCCTTGAGGACCTGAGATGAGAGAGCAGGGGGCGGGGGGGCTGCTCAGAATAGAAGAAATGCAATACTGTCAGGCCCAGAGAGAGGGCCCCGTGCAGCCTGTGGTCATCCAGGTCCTCAGGCCCCAAGGTGTGTTCACCTGGCTGTTTCCTAACCCAGTGAGCAGCCCGACTTGCAGGATGAGTCCTATCTCCACCAGGAGGCTGCTGCAGCCTCTGCTCAGAGAGTCAAGGGCCTCTACCTCAAGCCCATATGGCTACCATGCCCTACCCTGACCCGTGTCCATGTTAATGGCTGGACCTTTGCCCTGTCTGGTGTCTCAGGAAGACAGGAGATAGGACTGTTTGGATTCCTTTTCCCAGAATCCTAGCCAACTGGTCCCTTGGGCGCTTTGGGGACGACCCAACAGTAGTGTCACCTGTCCTGGCATTGAGACAGTGAAGTCCACTGCGAGGGCTGGAGTCACACTGACGTCACCACTGCCATCCTTCTGAAGTCCAAAGCAGTTACGAGGGTTACAGGCTGCTCCTGACGGTGCGGCTGGCTCCCGGGACCTCGAAGGTACTGAGTTCCCCACCCACTGAGGGAATCAGGCTATCCTCAGAGGTGTGGTGAAAGCAGCAAAGACACGGGTGTGCTTGATCCCGCTGGCTCTCTGAAGCAAAGGCTCTGCTTCCCCGAGACCCCTGCTGGCCCGAGAAGACCAGAGTGGCTGGCACAGAGACACAACCCTTAGGTGTGTGCCCTGCACCATCTGTGTGTAGAGCTTCCGGATGCCCCATGTGGAAACACTCCTTATTCCAATCGTATGTCACAACCACATCAGATAAAGCAGGTTTGTAAAGTGGGTCCCCTGCACCACCCTGATGAGTGCCCCGGCACATAAAATCAATCGCTTAAAGGCAAATCGATGTGCCAGATGAAGTCTGCAGTCTCGGGAGCCGCCGGGGCCTCGATTTTTCAGATTCCAATTCAGCTACCACTTATTGAGCAACCATATTGGCCAGGCCATGAGCTCAGTGCCTTCCTCTCATGCTAGTTTATGACGCACTGTAGTTGCAAGAACTCTGCACAGATATATGTCCACAGGAGAGATGAGGAGGAGAAAGGATGCCTCCAGGTCACTCAGGGGCCAGTGACAGAGCCGTGGCAGGAGCGGACTTCTCCACTACTACACCACTACCCAAGACCAGTATAGGGATGGGGTACAAGCTGCTCATCAGGGCCCGGGGTTTTTGCTGCTCTGATAACTCAGGACTGAAAGTTGCACAGAGCTGGTGAGTTCCAAGGGCCAGGTGTGGGAGCAAAGTGTCCCGATGTCAGACTGCCTCCTCCCCCGTGGCATGACCGCTGGGAAGCGCCTGGCTCCATGGGAGGACTCACTCAACCTTGGAGGCAGAGCAGGGCCCTGAGCTGGAGTGGCTTCTGCTGACCACCTCCTTGCTTCAGCCTCCTCACCTTGAGAATGAAAGCCTCATACCCACCTCACCAAGGACACTGCAGATCAATCCGTGCACCTCCCAGGACAGCCTGGCTATGATGTGAGCTCTGTGAGGACAGAGAGTTTGTTGGCTACATGCACTGCTGCAGCCCAAGGACAGTGGCCAACACACAGTAATGCTCAGTAAGTGCTCAGAGTGAATGACTGTAGTGTTGCTAGCTGCCTTCCGTCCCCTCCCTGCTGTTCTGCAGCTAGTTAGGATGTTCCCAGTGCCCAAGATATGGCAGGCTTGGCCAAGGCTTTGTAGTATGTTTGCAACCACAGTAAGAATGGCTGCCACTCACGTAGTGCCTGCTGTCACCTCTTCTCCTTCCTGTGAAATTGCAGAAGCACAAAGCTCTTCATCTTCCAAATCAGAGTTTAAAACCAGGGCAAACCAGGGCATCTTATGATTTTTTTTTTTTTTTTTAGTACTGGAGATGAAACCCAAGGGCATTTACCTCTGAACTACCTCCAGTCCTATTTTTTTATTTTTTATTTTTTATTATTATTTATTTATTTATTTATTTATTTATTTATTTTGGTAGTACTGGGGTTCCTGGAAACCCTTCTACCTCCGGGCTACACTCCCAGACCGTTTTTTTTTTTTAATACTTTTTTATTTGGAAACAGGGTCTCTTAAGACAGCAAAGCTGGCTTCGAACCTGCGCGATCCTCCTGTCTCCGCCTCCCAAGCGCGGGGATTACAAGCGTGCGCCACCACGCCTGGCTTTTATTCATTATTTTGAAACAAGGTCTCACTAAGTTGCAGAGGACCTCACTAAGTAGCTGAGACTGGCCACAAACCCAGATCCTCCTGTCTCAGCCTCCCAAGTACTGGGATTACAAGTTTGGACCACTACACAACAGCTGGGCATCTTATAATTTTTTAAATGTTGCAAATGAAAATATATTTCATGAAGTAGGTAACATTTTAATAGCAAAACCCAGGAAGACATACTGTCAGAACAAGAGACGGTTTTTTTTCCAAGAGCAAACAGTGGCAAAAAGATTAATATATTCACCCAAATGTTTGGGCTTTAAATATTTTGTTTTTTGTTTTTGTTATGCTGGCTGTGTTGCTGGGATTGAAGCCAGGGGCATTCTGCCTCTGAGGTCCACCCCCAACCCTTTTTTATTTACTTATTTTTAAATAGAGCCTAAGTTGCTGAGAGTCTTCCTAAGTTTCTGAATCTGGCCTTGAACCTAAGATCCTCCTGTCTTAGTTTCCCAAGTACTGGAATTATGCCTGGCTTAAGTGTGGTTTTGTGTGTGCATGTGTGTGTGTGTGTGTGTGTGTGTGTGTGTGTGTGTGTGTGTGTGAATGGGGATGGAACCCAGGGACATTCTACCTCCAAGCTATACCCCCAGCACTATTTTTTGTTCTTTATTTTTTGAAACTGGTTCTCACTGGGTTACAAAGGGCCTCACTAAGTAGTAGCTGAGGCTATCTGTGAACCACAATCTTCCTGTCTCAGCCTCCCAAATGCTGGGATTACAAACCTGCGCCACAACGCCAGGCTTTAAATGTTTTTAAATGCAGAAAAATGAGAATGTAGAATCTTACTATATGATGTTACATGGTGATTTTTTTCTTGATATAAATGTATCACCTTGAGGCTGTATATTCAAAACAAGTGGCAATATGATTATTGAAAAATACTCAATGTGTTTTCACTGTGGGCCACATGCTCAGCAATTCACCAGCCTCAGCTCTGCAAGCACAACCTGGGAGCCAGGTGCAGTGGCACAGGCCTGTAATCCTAGGACTAGGAAGCCCAAGAAAGGAGGAGCACAGGTTTTTGGCCAGCCTCAGCAACTTAGCGAGATCCTGTTTGAAATAAAAAATTAAATAAAAATGGGCTGGGGATGTAGCTCAAAGGTAGAATGTCCCTGGGTTCAATAACACACACATATTCATTCATTCTCTCTCTCTCTCTCTCTCTCTCTCTCTCTCTCTCTCTCTCTCTCTCTCCCTCTCTCTCTCTCTCCCTCTCTCTCTCTCTCTCTCTCTCACACACACACACACACTCACACACACACACACACACACACACACACACACACTCACAGGAACCTGGGAGATGGAGACATTACCACCAGTGTACAGATGAAGAGGCTTGAGGCATCCATTCAGTCCACAAATACTTACCAAGCACCTACTATGCACTTTATTTTTTTTCAGAAAATATTAAAAGGAATTTTATTGAGAAAGAATCGGTATATAATACATTGCATATGTTTGAAGTATACAGTTTGACAATAGTTGACATATGTATACATTTGTGAAACCATCTACCATAATCAAAATAATGAACATATTAGTCACCCCCAAACTTGCCCTTCTGCCCCTTTGTTACCCCCTTTCTTCCCTCTCTACCATTCTCCATCTGCCAATCCACAGGCAAGTGTTGATCTGATTTCTGTCACTATATATTAGTTTGGATTTTCTGAGCTTTTAAACCTATAAAAACCATACAGTATATATTCTATTTTGTCCAACTCCCTTTGGTCAGCATATTTTGAGATTCTTCCAAATTGCCGTGTGTATCAGGAGTTCTATCCCTTTACTACTGAATACAATTACATTGCATAGACATACACAGTATATCAATTGCCTGCCTGTTGATGAACATTTTATTTATGGGAGGCTGAGACAGAAGGATCTGGGTTCCTTGCCAGCCTCAGCTACTTATTGAGGCCCTGCAATTTAGTGAGACCCTGTTTCAAAAATAAAAAATAAAAAAATCGAGCTGGGGGTGAGCTAGAAGGTAGAATGCCATGCCCCTGAGCTCAATCCCAGCACCATAAACAAAATAAATAAATAAATAAATAAATAAATAAATAAATAAATAAATAAATACTATGCACTTTAAAACCACCTGTCAGGAAAGCAGGAAAACCGACAGCACTTTGCAGGAGCTTCAGAACGGATTCCTTCAAGGCTCATATCCCTCAACACGTGGAAATGTCATTCCATGGTATTCTGAAGTAAAAGCTAATATTTATTAAAGAGAAGCTGATCTAATTTCTAGTAAAGGTATCACAATGGGATTATTGATTTTTTTTTAAAAAGTTACACTTTCAAAAGCTATATACCAATTTTATAACCATTCTCCATCCAGATTCAAGGCCCTTGGGATAACTAGTTTTAAAAAAAAGAAAAAAGAAAAAGAAAGAGAAAAAACAATCTTGAAAAGGGAGCTTTTCAAATAAACATATAAGAAAGTAAATAAAATCAATTGAAAATTCTAACAGAAAGCAATTCATTTAGTTAAGTGTTACAAAAATGTGAAAAAGGGCATCCATATTCTCTAGTTTTAGAGTTCAAGATATTCCCTTTTCCAGGCCAGGCATGGTGGCACACGCTTGTAATCCCCACACTTGGGAGGCAGAGACAGGAGGATTGCGCAGGTTCGAAGCCAGCCGCAGTGGCTTAAGAGACCCTGTTTCCAAATTTTAAAAAGTATAAAATAGGTCTGGGAGTGTAGCCCAGAGGTAGAAGGGCTTCCAGGAACCCCAGTACCATGAAGAAGAAGAATAAGACGAAGGAGAAGGAGAAGGAGAAGAAGAAATTCCCTTTTCCAAAATGCTGACATCCAAGAGGGAAAAAAAATACAAATATGGAGACAAAAAAATTAATGCCATTTTTCAAAGGCCATAAATGGAATGGTAAAGACATAATCTCATTAACATTAATTATGCATCCAAGCTGAAATCTTCATACCATCTCAGTTGTTGGGGCACAGGAGCTGGGAATCTCTTTGTAGAAAATATTCTAGAAGAAACAGTGTCCTCACCGGGACTCGGGTTGAGTCTTTGTTTCAGTCAGCTTTATCACTGTGACCAAAATACCCCACAAGAAGAACTCAAGAGTTTAGAGGTTTGACTCGCAGTTTTAGAGGTTTAGTCCATGGTCGTCCGGCTTCAAGGCAGGGCATGTGGCAGACAAAAGCTTTCCTCAGTCTTGACAACTGGAAGAAGAGGGCGGGGGAGACGGGGGAGAGGAAGCAGCCAGGGACATACACAGTCCCAAGGCCACACCCTCAGTGGCCCACCGCCTCCAGCCATGCTTTCAACACATAAGGTTTGGGGGAACATTCTCACCCAAACCATAGCAAGCCTTATAATGAAGATTCTCCATCAGTCAGAATATCAGGGCTCTGTGTACCAGTCAGGGGCCCAGGAGAAAAATAGGTAACACATCCAGCTTGGGTATGTGAGGAGAAAGCATAATGCACTATTTATAAAGGAGCGGCTGAGGTGTTGGTAACTCTCAGAGAATAGGGTAGAATCCCCAAGCCTATAGGAAATGGGGGAGGGGATAGATCCTGGAGTGCAGAGGCAGAAAGATCTGTGCCTTCTCTTCCGGGTGTTAGCCAGCTCACAGTGCTCCCACGAGGAGAGCGGTGGTCCATCCACACTTCCTGAGTGTCCCTCCTTGGTCAAACCCAGCTGGAAGTCAGGAGGCAAAACCCTTGTGATCTACACAGGTCAGCCTCCCAGGATCAGAACTGTGGTTCTTGGGACAGAGAATCTCCATTAATTGAGGCTCCAGTCTACACAACATTTCAAGGAGTCAGATATTGACTAGACCTAGAAATATATACAAATGCTCCTCAGTTTACAGTGGGATTATGTCTAGATGAATTTATCCTAAATCGAAAATACTGTGAGCTGCAAATGTACACCTGGCCTTCCGAACACCCTAGCTTAGTCACACTGTACACTACAGGATCGCACACTGACTGGCTCTGTGGCTCTCTGTTCCTGCCCAGCCTCACAAGAGAACATCATCCTGCATATTGCTATCCTGAGAAAAGATCAAATTCAAAGCACAGTTTCTGCTGAATGGGTATCCCTCTTGCACCACTATAAAGTTCAAAAATCCTAAGTCGACCACTGTATATCCAAAGGGATGCGTAGCTTTTATTCAAATAGGAAGTCATCGAAAGTTATCTACTTCCGGCTACATTTGGAAGAGGGGGTTAGAGGGCACTTTTGATCTAGTATAGCATTGCTCAGACTGTCTTCAAACTCAGCCTTGAACTTGTACAAGTTCAAGTTCAGTAGAAACACTGGAACATAAGGGGCACCCACAAACCTGAGAGCTGTGAGAACCTTCCCCCACCACTGAGTGCAAGACGGGCTTTCCCCAGCAGTCAGAAACGATGAGCAGAGAAGCCCAATGACCACGTGTGTCGGTCAGCTTCCTGTTACTATAACAAGTACCTGAGATTCAACTTAAAAAGAAAAAAGGTTTATTTTATCCCACAATTTTGGAGATTTCAGTCCAGGATTGGTTAGTACTTCCAGCCTGTGCTAAGCCAGTACTTCATGGCAGGGAGTGGGTGATGAAGCAGAGCCTTTCACCTCATGACCAGGAATAAAACAGAGAAAGAAAAAGAGAGAGTCCCATGATTCTCTTCAAGAGCATGCCTCCTCCAACAACCTGAAACCTCCCATGAGGCACCACCTCTTAGGTTTACACCAGCTCTCTAGAGTGTTCAGCTGGGGACTAAGCCTTTGGGGGATATTTACGATAGCTCCAAGTTGAGGTCATGGTGGTCCAGTGGCAGTTAAGCCCAAAGGCGTCAGTGGAGAAGACTCCACAACCTCTGAGCAGGTGCATGGCCACCAGGGCCCTGTGGGGGCACGAGAGGGGCAAGGGGGCTTAGGAAACTGGATCATCCATGGACAGGGGCTCAGGGTTCAGGGCCAGCTGCCCCCCTCGCTCACACACATTTCTATCATCTTGGTCTGGCATTGAAAGCAATGAACACACAGGAGTTATTTTAAAATGTACAGAAATCTGACCACAGAGCTTTTAAAGAACATTGGTCTCTGCTTCAGAGCCTTCCTCTCTTGCTCCTCAAATCCATCCCACCCTCCCTGACCTTGGCTCCCCAGGCAACCTGACAAGCCTGTTTAACCGTCTCAAAAACCACCAAATGCGCCCTGTGTGCCGGATCCTCCCCTGCACTGACCTCACTCAGTGCTCTCCAGGGGACTGTCACATTTCAGATGAGAAAACTGAGGTTTGAAGTAACACAACTCGAATGCTTTCTTTACTGTTCCATGGCTCCAGTTAGAATTGCAAGAGGAAGACCGACTCCATTCCTCCGGCCTCCCTCTAACAGCACGACGTTCCCTTATTCTTTTCAACTCAGGGACTGAGCTGACTTTGCCTCTTCTGCCCTTTTGCACCCCCAGAAAGTGCTCCTGAGAGGCCAACTGTAGTGGGCGTAGTCCAAGAAAGTGCTGATGGACAGATGGCGGGGCTGGATTTCCCCAGAGCTTGCCCCTGAGATAAGGATTTGAGCATGAGCGTTTAGATGGGAGGCAGTTCCAGGGGAAAGAGAGGGAAGTGGAGGGAAGGAGCCAGTGCAGGTTTCTGATATGGGCAGCTGGGACTCAGCCCTGCAGGGAGCCTCTGGGAGGCTGTGCAGAATGGAACATGCCCAGCATGCTCACACCCCAGGCCAACATGCTGGCCGGCCTCACCTGCTAATCCTTTCCAGTGGCTGCCTAAGAGCTGTTCCCAGGGATGTTAGCTCCCTGGAAGTCCTACCTTCTGGCCAAGTATGCTCCAAGTGAAGAATGTCCCCAGGTAAAAGGACTAGGTTTTTGCAAAAGAAAACCACTAGCCAGCAAGGGGATGGTGAGTGCAGAGCACCAATGGCAGTTCTATTCCAGCATCATTAGTCTCAGGTCTGGGAAAGTGAGAGAAGAATGAAGAAGGGCAAGGAGCTGGAAGTACTAGGAGGAACATGGTGGGTACGACTAGTCATCTGTAGCCACTTTGAAATTATTCTGTTAACATCACTGCACCTGTTGCCTTACTGTCCCGTGAGGTTGGTGTGGGAGTGCATGAGTTAATGTGCATGAAGCCCTTAGAACGGTGCCTGGCACATTGGAAAGTGCTTAATAAATGACCACGTCCTTTGCCTGGTCCATAGGGTTAGAAATTTTTGTTAGTTTTGTTTGATTCTATTCCTTTGAGACTGACCATGGCAGTGGGGCATGGCAGTACTGCTCCGCCCTGGCAGGAGACTGTGTGCTGAGATGGGAGGAGGTGGTGGGTTGAGGGCAGCTGGAGGCAGGGGTCGAGCCCGGAGGCAGGTGGTGTGATGGTGAGCATGTGTGAGAGGGCGAGCTGCAGGAGGAGGAGCAGGGACGCAGGCAAGTGCGCAAAGGTCTTGCAAAGGCGTGAGCAGAAGCCGCGAAGGGGGGTGGCAGGAAGGAGCAAGTCAGCGAGTGGCAGAGTGTGAGTGTGGGTGTGGGTGCAGGTGTGAGTGAGCGGCTGAGGCTTGGAGAGCAGGTTCCAGCTTGCAGATGCCCCGGGGATGAGGCTTTGGGGGCCTTGGGGAGCAAAAACGGTCTCGCTAAGTTGCTGTAAGTCTTCGCTGTCCTCGATCTTCCTGTCTCAGCCTCCCAAGTGCTAGGATTGTAGGCGTGCACCACCATGACGAGCCAGGATTGGAAATTTGATCCCCAAATTTATATCTTAATGGTATTTGGAGCTGTGGCCCTTGGGAAGTGTAATAGTTTAGATCTAGAAGGCCCCTCAAAGACTCCTGGGTTGAAGGCTTGGTCTGCATCTGGGGGATGCTGGGAGGTGGTGGGAATTTAGGAGGCAGAACTGGGCTGGAGGAGTACCAATGGGGAGTACCCTCTAAAGCTACGCGAGGCTGGCTCCGCTCTCTCGCTTTTGCTTCCTGGCCACCAGGAGTGAGGAGCTCTTTCCTACCATGCCCTTGAGCCATGACACATGTCCTCACCAAGAGACCATGGACTGATGAAACCTCCAAAGCCATGAGCCAAAATAACTCTTTCCTCCTTTGAGTTAATTTTCTCAGGTATTTTGTGTTAGTGACACAAAACTGATTAAAACTGGAGGCAATTAGAATTAGAGAAAGTCATGAGGATGGGTCCCGTTGATGGCATTAGTGGGAAGGAGGAGGAGGGCGGAGGAGGAGGAGGAGACCACCACAACAATGACAACTGGGGCTATCACACTTTCTGTCTTGCCATGTGATGCTTTCCACCATGTTGTGATGCAGCATGAGACGCTCACCGGATGCCAGTACCACGCTCTTAGACTTCTCAAGGTCCAGAACAATAAACCTCTGTTCTCATTCATTACCTAGTCTGTGGTACACTAAGACAATCACCTAATGCTGTGTATCTTATCTATTCCTACCCCTCCACCATAGTCCTTTTTATGTAAGACCCAAACGGTATGGAACAACAGATGGACTAAATTAGTGCGAGGAGAATTAATAAGGGTCCACAAAAGTCCTTCACTTGAGCCCCAAATTAAGCACACCCAAACAGGATGGAAAAGGGATCATCCATGGCTGATCTGGTGAAGATAAGGCTGAACTGCTTGGTAAGTCCAGGGTGAGGCACTGACAGACATAGTCCTGTGCACATTCCCACAGAGCCAGGCTCTACCCATGACACACAGAGCCAAAGGGAGCTGGCGGGCTGTCTGAAACTCCTTGGAAACCAGACTGGGTTGGGTAAAAGAGGGCAGGGTGAGACCCCAGGCCTCAAAGGTTCTGAGGCACAGGGTGACCGGGCCAGGCTGCACCTTTCTGAGTCCATGCAAAGGGCCTTGTAGGTGGGAGCCCAACATGAGCCTCGAGCATCTTTGGCCTCATCCTCAGATTTCGCTGCTGAAGCCCCCAGCTATCATCTGGACAAAGACTACCTGGCCTCTGTCTGTCTCTGAAGCCCTAACTCCTACAAGCCCTTTTATAGCACTGGGCTTGGGGTCGGCTCGGAGAAAGAAAAGAAGTATGTGTTAAAGAGGCAAACGGGAGGAAAAGGAAACTGTAGCTTTAAATTTAAAAACCCCATGATGGCCCTCACCTTCACCCTGAAGGTCTGTTTTCTCCAAGCCTGAATTCTTAAAAGGTCCAGTAAATCTTGGAGCACTGTAAGTCCAGTTAATTGGTGCATATATATTGTGTTAGTCTACAGAATGTATTTTAGACTGATAAAAGAAGTCTAGAAAAAGATACTGTTAAAAGCCCAATGATATGGGTCCAGCCCAATGCCATCCGTCAACCAGATAAAATAAGCCTGAAGATTCTGAAAAAAGCCAGGCCACCATCCCTGCTCACCCACCCATGACCAAAGGAATCGAGCTCTGTCCCCTCACAAGCTCACTGTTTGCCCACCCATCACAAAAGTTCCCTGCCATAGAAGAGCCCTGCACTCCCGAGGGCACATCTCTCTCATTCTGATTCCTGTGAATGTGTACCTCTTCCTTATTTACTTATTTAGAAAATAAGTCTCTATGTCTCTGACTGGCTCTCACTAAAATTCTTTGCTTCCTTGCAAGCCAAGGACCACCGTGGTCCTGAGTTACGCTCTCCTCTCTTCCCCACTGGGAACTGTTCCAGACTCTTCACAGAATTATCCCTTCTCCCATGACCGACTCCAGATGCCCTCTGGTTATACCTACTTCCCCTGCTCTAGGCACACCGGACACCTCAGCTTCACCCCCGCGTGGTCCCCAGCCTTGAGCTCATCTGAATTGTGCTTCTGTGGGATTGTTCCTCCCCGTAACCTTGGTGGCCACCAGCAGGGAAGGCAAGGGGGCAGAGGGGCCAACCTGGAGACAGTCAGAGGATCCCACTTCCACTTCAGTGGTCCTATTCCTACTTAGCCTTTAGATTACATGTTTGCTGATGTAAGTCTTTTAAAATGCATTCCCATTCCCATTTGCTGGGACATGATTAGGGATTGAAATCGACTGGGAAGTCAACTGGCAGGGGGGAATATAAAGGGTGATGGATTCTCTTGGGGTGCATGGCCGACCAGAGGCAGTTTCTGAACCCACCGCATTTAACATCTTTGCTAAGGATCTTGGTGAGGGAACATGAATAGCATGCTTCATCAGTTACTTTTTTTAACTTAAATTTACAAATAATGCCTGTTTACTATAGAAAAAGCAGATCAGTCCAAGGAAGATTAAGAAAATCAATCTTTATCCCACTACTCTGAAATAACCACTCTTCTTAACATGTTCATGCAAACATTCCATACCTAAATGCATAGGTATAAATAAGCATATAGCTGAAATTCTGGACCTAGGTGGTTTTTTAACCTTGATGGTTAAACTTTTGATATAGACGGTTTTTATCTTGAAAGAGATAGAGTCCGGCATTGACCTCAGGAGTAGACTATTTATTTGGGAAAAACTCTTTGAATGGGCTTTCTGTTACAAAACGTTAAGCAAATGACTCCCTCTCACAGCCCTGGAGGAATGAACTGATATTGAACTATTGTACGAGACACAGCTGTCGTGGTCTGTTTGGAAGCCATTAGGCAGGGCCTGCCCAGTTCACCGAAGGAAAAATGAGTGCTTGTATCACCAGCCACTGCAGGAAAAAAATCATACCAAGAAAGCAAGCAAGGCCTGGGCAGGTGAGCATTGGGAGGGGCGATGAAAACCACAGGTGCCTTCCTCTTCCAGGTCCCAGTGTATGGAGGCCCTTCCCAGCTTCTGCCCCTGGGAGCTAACACATGGCCCCCTTCAAAGCTGACACTGTTCTTCCCCTCCCTCCATTTGTTCTTCCCCTGTTAACAAATAACATGCTTTTATCAGTTTGCTGACCAAATAAATGAGGACTGGAGTCCATGGGTCTGAAAAAGTATCAACTCAAGGACAACATAGACGTGACATGGACAAGAATTGTCTCTCTGATAAGCACACCTGTGTGACCCTGAAGAATTTGCTCTTAAAAGGGACATTTTTTTTCCCTTTGTTCAAGGAGAATCAGGCTTTGGGATCCTGAGTGGTAGGTTCACTGGTTTCTCTAATTTGCTAGCAAATCAATAACATTTTTTTCTTTCTTCCCAAAGACTCACCCCAGTTATTTGATTGGGCAAATTGGGACAGGTACCAAAGATTGGTTCTACCAGGGCTAACGGGCCTGACTCAGAGGCCCAGGAGTCTCAGGACACTTTCCAAGGTGGGGGACTGGCCTCCTGCAGAGGGGGACAGTGTGAGCAGAGGTGACTTAGAAATGGCAGTGGCCCTTGAGCCTCTCTGTTCCTGCCATGGAGTGGTGCCAAGGTGGGAACCTTCCTATTCTATGGAGTTGGTTAGTATGTGTGCTCATAGGTCGCTCAAGTCCTAGGCACGTGAATGATGAAAGACATTTGCCAAAGTAGAAATGAGCTATGCCTGCCGTTTTGAAATCCACCCCCTCCCCACCTCAACAGTGTGCCGTGTACATCCCCACATCAGAGCTCTGAGCTTTGGCTTCTGCCACTTTAATGGATTAATCGTGTCCCTCCTTACACTTGTGTATCCACTGTTGATTTAAACAGCGCCCACTGGGTCATAATCCTTCCTGCCCCAGCCCTGCTCATGAGGTTTCAATCACATATTCAGAACCCATTTCAAGAATGAACAACAAAAGATTGCTAGACACCTGGAAAAAGACTCAAACATAGCATGGAATAAACAAAAGAAAAATGTCGGTATCAAAACAAGAAGAATAGAAGGAAATAAGAGATCATTCAGAACCCAGAAAACAACTCCAAAGTAGTATACTCAGAGCCATAAGATGTTGGTTCATTAAAGAAAAATAGGGTTTAGACAGAAGAAACATCAAAGGAGCAAGAAAGAGCTATACAGAATTAGGAATAGGAGAGAAAAAGTACAACAATTGAAGGAAAGGTTCAGAGGATAAAGATTAAATCTATTAGAAAGCAGGAGAAAAAGATAGAGAGGGAAGATGGGAGAGGAAATATAAGAGCTTTAGGTGACCAACCCAGAACTCCAATATCTGACTTAATAGGAGACATCAAAAGAGAGAACTGAGGAAAAAGGAAAGACATTGTCAAAGAACTGACTCAAGAATTTTTCCCAGGACTAGACTGTGGCTTCTACTTTAGGGCTTATATAAGTTTTCAGAACACCAGGGATAAAGAATAGATCATGAAAACTTCCAAGGGAAAAAATACTACATGCAAAATCATAATCAGAATGCTATTTAACCTCTCAAGAACAATGGAGACAATGAAGCAATGCCATCAGATTTTGAAATAAAATGTTATTTCCAGTCTTGAGTTCTATGGGCAGCCAAATTAGAAATTATATGAAGATAAAATTAAAATGTTTTCAGACATAAAAGACTCAGGAAAAAATACTTTTTATATACCTTTCTTTTTTAAAAAAAATAAAAGCACACTGCTAGCAGCTGTGTCCAGCAAAATTAGGGAGTGATCTGAGGAAGGAGAAGACAAAGGACCAAGAGGTGGTGGCTATGACCTTAGACAGGGGCAGAAGAGTCTTGGGAGGAGAGCTGTGCAGCGTTGCCTGCAGATCAATGGGTGTAACAAGAGGAAAGAAAGTTTTACCATGGAGGGTTCTAGAAATTTAAAAAGGGGGAGGGGGGGTGACACATTATGTGAGATGATGGAATTTTTGTAAACACCTAGGCTAGGCAGATAATAAATCTGAGATAATATATATTATATACATGTATGTATATATATGCATATATACACATACATGTAGCAGTTATATTTATTATCACACACATGTATATTGTATATGTGAAATGGCTAGGAAATTATTAACTCTAAGGAAAATAAAATAAACCTTTCAATCCAGGCATGGTGGCACACACCACTAATCCCAGTACTTGGGAGGCTAAGGCAGGGGGATCACAGGTTTGAGGGTAGCCTTAGCACTTAGACACTGCTTCAAATGAAAATAAAGCAGGGATGGGGGAGTAGATCAGAGACAGAATGACCCTGGGTTCAGTATTTAGTGCCATGCAAAAACCTAAAAACACAGCAACAAAATCTCCACAACCATTCAAAAAGAGAAATATAATCATAGATTGCTTATTTATGTAAACACAATGTGAAGATTAAATTGAGATAGTGAGGTTGGGGGGAGGTGAGGAGAGAGAGCTAAATTCTTCCCTCCCACAAATCAAGAAATAGAGGTATATATAGGCATAAACATGTAACTAAAGAATTAAATTATTAAATACCAGAAGAAATACCTAAAGGAGTTTAAAATGATCAGATCAGGGTTGTTCTTTTTCATTTTAAGCCTCTGGTATTTGATTTTTTACCACAACCCATTGTTTAAAAAAAACCAACTTCGGCCGGGCGTGGTGGTGCAGGCTTGTAATCCCCACACTGGGGAGGCGGAGACAGGAAGATCATGCAGGTTCAAAGCCAGTCTCCACTGGCTTAAAGAGACTCTGTTTCCAAATAAAAATGTAAAATAGGTCTGAGAGTATAGCCTGGAGGTAGAAGGCCCCTGGGTTCCACCCCCAGTACCACACACACACACACACACACACACACACACACACACACACACAGAGAGAGAGAGAGAGAGAGAAACTTCTTAGAAGATCAGGTTTAAAATGATTATTTTCCTTAGTAATTGAATAACTGAATGAAGTGGTCACCAAGCCATGAGCTGAGGCACCAGATCTTTCCTAGGCTTAGCTAAAGGCCAAATCTCCTAGTCCTCTCTGAGTTTCTGGATCTCATTGACCCAAAGACCCAGAAGAGTCAGGCCTGGGCTCCAGATGTAGACCAACCTCTGGATCGCCTTGAACAAACAACCCTTCTCCCCCTTCTCCCAGCTCTGCTTCTTTAAAATGAGAGAATGAGAGGAGGGTCTGAGGGGATCACCAGAGGGGCTGGAGCCGCTGTACAGCCTTCTCAAAGCTCGGGAGATGTCAATAGCTTGAACTTCCGTGGGCTGGAGGGAAATCCGATCAAACCAGGCAAGGCCAGAGGAGCTTCTAGGAAGCTGGGGTGCTGCCATACTCCGAGTCCCCGACTGGGCATGCCTGCTAGCTGACCTGCCACGCCTGCCCCAGGGCCCTGGAAGCTGGGACAGTCTCTCCACAACCTCCTTCATTTTCACCATCCACAGCTTTTTGACTCGAGGAGATGGATTTCGCTTTCCTAAAGTCTGATCTGATTTCTGTGCCCCCCTCCCCATGGCCTCTGGAATCCCACTCTGCTCAGGCACAAGTGCTCTCTTCAGACCGTCAGTAGGGGAAGATGACAAGCTCCAATGACATCCAGTCCTCGTTTTTTTCATGGCTCAAAAGCTGCAGGCGGCAGCTCCACTGGGAGGGAACATGGAGATGGTTTCTTTCCCTCCATCTTCTTCCCGGTGCCCTGACATCCTGTCCCCAACCCTCAGAAACTGCTTCACATAAGCACGCCCGGTGCTGCGGGGCTCCTTGAGGCCACTGGTGGACCACTCAAAAGGGCACGGAGGTCCGATGCCATTAATCACCCAGACGCAGCGCTTGCAGTACCTTGGCTCAGCCGGGGAGCTCCCTCTCCTCCCTGCCCCCAAGAGAATGAATCTGTGGATTTTCTCCCCATGCTACAACCAGCAGCTAATATTAACATGGCGTAAATCATCGTGACTCCCAGAAGTCAGGTTTTTACCAGTTTTCCTACAAACAAGCCACCAAATTTAGCCAGAGATGCTTTCTATTTAAATAAAGACCACACATCCACTTAGGGGAAAAAATGTATTTCAAGATCTAGTTAATATCCGATTCCCTGAACTCCTTCCACAGGCCCTCCTCCCAAAAGCCTCAGTGAAAGGAGATACACATCTGCTGATGGGGAAGCTCCTTTTATGCAGAGGATTGCTTTGGATACAGCTGTCAGCATCTTTGGAGAATCTGCCACTTGTGTGGCACAGACAGGGAGAGACAAGTGCCAATGGTTAGGGTGTGACCCCAGGCTCCCCAAAGCTACCCAGTATCCCAGATGGTGGTCTAGTCCAGTGGTTCTTAGACTCAAAAGCCAGCACACTGGCCTGGAAGACAGAAACCCAGATCCCAGGGTTTCTGATTCAACAGTTATGTCTCAGGCTCTGAGAATTTGCATTCATGGCAAATTCCCAGGTACTGCTGATATAGCTAGTTCAGAAGCATGCCCATTTTGAGAGCCAGTGCTCTGGACCTTCCTGAACGGTCATACCTGAGAGCTCATCCTGAGGGGGACTCTGTGCCCGTCTGCCCCCCCCCACCCTTCCTCCTGACCCACTCAGTGGCACCATCCTTTTTGAAGCTGGTGCTGAGCACAGCTGGGAAGCCAAGAGAGACCTCAGCTCCAACCTTCATTTGCAGGCTGAGCTTGCTGCTGAATTAGCCCAGCCCTCGGGGTTCTGATTGCCTGAGATGAGGCCTGGGCATCCGCATCCCCTTGATCCATAGGCTCACCAAGCCCTGCAGAGTGGCTCAGCCCAGGCAGCTGGGTCCTACCTTGGTTTCCTTGGGACAAGAGCCCTGTCCCCAATCTTTTAACACAACTGAGGCCGTAACAGGCTACCTTGCCCTTGACAGTTCTACCCCTGGCCAAGGCCTGGCACCTCATGTCCTGCCCCATTAAGTGTTGGATGAGAAGGACTGTTGGCCATCTTACTTGAAGGACTTCAGCCCCATCCAGGGTGTGCTTTTGCAGGGGACCACACTTAGTACTGGCTCTGGCACAGGGATATGGCCACTAAGGGTTTGATGCCATACATCTTTTGAGGATTGGCAACCTCTGGATCAGGACCTCTATTCTTAGCCTCCTGGAACCTCAGCTACCTCTGCTCCCCTATAGCTGAGCTCCTACCTGTCTACCTCAGAACCTAACTCCCAGCCTCTTTCCCCCCTCCCTGCAACATCTAGGTTAGGACATGTCACTGTGCCTCCTCTCATGACAGACAGTGTCTGTGCTCCAGCACCCTCCAGGAAGTGGTCTCAACTTTCACCGCGTGATTTCCTAGCCCAGCCTTTCAAATGCTGCCTGATTTCTTTGCATCTTGGCCATGGCCATTATTGAGCATACAGCCTTGTGGTGAAGAACATGAGCTCTAGAGCAAGACAAATCCTTGTGTGCTTTCCTGTTCTATCTGCTAGCTTTGCGACCCTAAGTAAGACACTCGGCATCTCTGAGCCACAATTTCTCCATCTGTATATAGAGATCATAATAGGGCCTTGTTGGTAAGATGGGTGGAGATAAAATATGCTAAGCTGTATAAGGTGCTAGGGGTTTGGTCTGGAACACCTCCCATAAGCTAAGAAGTTGAAGGCTTGGTCCACAAGATGGTGGTGGTCAGCCTTTCAGAGGTGATTATGGGGGCTCTAACTTTGTCAATGGATATACTGGTGGATTCATAATTTAGGGGATTATTGGGAGATAGTAGAAACCTAGCAGTTAGGACCTAGTTGAAGGAAGTAGGTCCTTGGGAGCAGGCCCTCAAAGGTTATATCTTATCCCTGGCTCCTTCCTTCCTTCCTTCCTTCCTTCCTTCCTTCCTTCCTTCCATCCTTCCTCCCTCTTTCTAGGCTACTGTGAGGTGAGCAGCTTTGCTGTGCCACACCCTTTTACCATGATTTTCTCTCCCATTGCAGTCCCGGAAACAATGGCGCCAAGTGACCATAAGACCAAAACTTCTGAAACTGCACCAAAATAAACCTTTCCTCCTTTTAAGTTGTTTTTCTCAGGCATTTTGTCACAGTGACAGAAAGCTGGCTAATACAGAAGGTGCAGTATTCATTTCCCACTGCTGTTGTGACTAATTACTTCAAACTTAGAGACTTAAAACAACAGAAATTTATTTCTTTATAGTCCTAAAGACCAGAAGTCTGAATGAGTCTTACAGGGCTAACATCAAGGTGCTGGGAGCTGATTTCTTCTGAAGGCTCCAGGGAAGAGTTGACTTGTTTCCTCTTTAGCTTCTGGTGGCTGCTGACATCCTTGGCTTATGGCCACATCACTCTAGTCTCTGCTGCCATTGCCCCACTTTCTTCTCTTCCATGCCAAAATTCCCTCTGTCTTCCTTTTATAGGGATACTTGAGATTACATTTAGGGCCCACTCAGATGATCCAGGATAATCTCCCCATTTCAAGATTCTCAACCAAATCACAACTGCAGAGTCCCTTTTGCTATTTAAGATAACATTCTCAGGTTCCAGGATTAAGACCTGGATATTTTTGGGAGCCGTTATTCAGCTTACTGCGGTTGCTTAAGCAGAGTGCCTGGCATATACAAACTCTGTAAATTACTGTTACTATTCTTACTACTGTTATTATCATTACCATGTTTAACTCCAGTTCTGCCCAAACACTGTTCTTATGATTGCTACACAGTCAACAAAGGGTTGGATTTCTATAAGTCCAAAGAGCACAATTATGTAAGGCTTGAATAACTAACACTCTGAGTGTTTAGCCATTTATACCATCTATAAAATTCTTCCTTCAGAGTACATGCTCCTAGCAGGAGGTATGAATCCTCCGTGGGGTACAATAAAAGCCCTCCAGGTGAACTTTTAACTAACACTTACCAGAGCAAGGCAATGCTCTAATGAGTCCTCTGAGCTCTCTGGGTGCATCTGTGCACAGGGCTTCCTCTGGCCATGACATCTGAGATTCCTTTCAAGGATATGGCTGAGCTCTGCTGTTCTCCCAGCTGAGCTGAGCAAAACCCCCAAGGCCCTAACCCCAGGGAACATCTATGAACAGTCACTGCACTCACATCTGTCCATATCTATCCATAAAGCACTTCCATAGAACAGTTGGATCAAACTTTACCCATGCCTCCTGGGAGCCCCTCTCTCTACGGTCGCCTTTGGACACTGGACACCAATGGCAGTGAGTTCCCAGTTCGAGGACCGGTGCAAGGGATGGTGAACTGCCGAATTACAGTGTGGTGGGTCAGTCCTAGTACCAAGGGGTCAGTTCCGAACCTGGTTTAGTTCTGATTCCAGAAATTGAGTCCTGAAGCCAAGGCCAATGAGATGAGTCACCAGAGACAGAGACTAATACGCATCTTAGTCAAGGCCAAGAGCCAGGAGTCGCCTCTAGAGAAAAAGCTAAGAAAGCCAGGCCTAGGGGCCCAATGCCTATAATCCCAGTACTTGGGAGGCTGAGACAAGAGAATCACAGGCTCCAGATCAGCAGCATGCAGTAACTTAGTGCAACCCTGTTTTAAAATAAAAAAATAAAAAAGAGTTGAGGGTGTAACTCAGAGGTAGAACACCCCAGGGTTCAATTTCCAGCACCATACATACATGCAAGAAAGCACCATGACAGGGGTGAGACCAGAAGAGGGGTGGCAATCACATGAATAAATCTGGCCCTTTCTCACCAGAACCTCTTCTGAAGGGTGAGCTCTTGTCATGAGAGTTTAAAACCATGAATACCCAGACTCAGCACCCAAAAGCATTCAGAGTCTCAAAATGGCTGGGACTCCTCTCATCAGGGAGGCTCTGCTCAGGTGGCTCTCCAAAGAGGTGGTGACCAGTTGTCAACTGCACTGAGACAGATACTCTCTGTACAGCACCACCCATACTCCCCCAGGGACACTTTCCTTGCAGGTCTCCATCCTGAATTCACAGCCTCCTATATGTCACAGGTGTCTTCTCAGAGTGGAGGCCCTTCTGTCCATCCGATGCTCTCAAGGCAAATGTAGGGTCCCCAGGATGCTAACCAGCCCTCAGTTTCTGCAACCTGGGACCACAGGGCTCCAGCCCTGTCTTCTCAGGCCTGAGAGCACCATCTCTACTCAGCTCTCTGCCAGAGACTTTGAAGGAGACTTCAAGCTGAGATAGTGAGAGCCACTGCAACTGGTTCTGCCTCACTGCTCCCCTGCTTTGCCCCTCTCCTCAGCCCTGCTCACACTCCATGTCTCTTCTCTCCCAAGGTCTTGTCATCCCTCCCCATCCCCTCCAGCCCAGGTCCCCTACACTGTACCCATTTCTAACAGTTTCTCCTTCCTCTTCATGGAAACATCAGGGCCACTGGATGGAAGTCCCCCTCATGCCTCATTACATCATGCTCATTTTGCAAGAAACAGACAGCGAAGCCTGGGTTGGGTTGGGTGCAGGCTCTAGAGTCTGCCCATCAGGGTCCAGAGAAGCCCTCCGCATCACCAGCTGTGTGACCTTATCTAAGTCACAGCATGTGCAAATGGAGACAGAAGTGGACTCTGGCACTTCATAGAGCTGCTGAGAAATAAATGAGTTCACACACGGAAAACACAGTGTCAAGCACCGGGATGAGCTAGATCATGTAAGTGGTGGCTATTCTATTTATGTAAGGGGCAAAACGTAGAGACAAATATAAATCAGTTGGGAACATAAGCTCTGAGTCCAGGCTGTGTCATGGTTTAGCTCTGGGACCTAGAGGATGTCACTTAACCTCCTTGAACTTTGGGGTTGTCATATGGAAAATGAGGGGGGATGGTGCCTGTCTGAGGCAGGAAAGAACACAGCCTGTGAAAAGTTCTAGGCATGGTGCTTGGGGCACAGTGAGTCTTCCATAAATGGGACTCATTGCAGTGGAGACCGCACTTCTTCCCTTCCCCTCTTTTGGACTGTCCTCTGACACACATCCTTGTGTCCTCCCCCATTTGCATGCTAGGCAAGCTCACCCCTTGATATTCTCTCTCTCTCTCTCTCTCTCTCTCTCTCTCTCTCTCTCTCTCTCTCACACACACACACACACACACACACACACACACACACCTTTCGCATCTGCCTCCCTCTGGATTCCACTTCTCCATCTCCAGACAGGCTCAACCACCCAGACACTCAAAACTCCTCTTTCAATCCTTTTAAATTACTACCCCATTCTCTCTTTCCACCAGGGAACTTCTAGGAAGGGTGGTCTACCCTCCACTGCAGGCTTCATTTCCTGACAATGAAGCCATCGCAGGCTCTTATGGTTCCACACCAGATGTCTGTTACCTCTTAGGGACATCTCAAGATAATGAAGTCCTCAAGTGTTTGTGAGCCTCTGTTGAGATGTTTGCTTCCTGTCGCTGACTTGGTTTGGGTGGTGGATGTGGATGAAGCCATTTACCTCTGTGGTTTTGTTGGGTGGCTGGCGTCAGCCCCAGCACAAGGTTAACTGTCCAAGTCTCTTGGGCACCCATTGAAGATGAACCAGTCCAGTGAAAGGGCTCATGGGATGAGCTGGCATGAGGGTGGCAGAACAGGGATGATTCTAGAAGGCTGAGAAAACAGCCAGAGAAAGGAAACCTGAGATGTAATCACTTAGCTATTTTTTTTAAAAAAAGTGAAGCAACAGGCTGTAGTCATGGTTTTTCCACTAAATTCTAAAGGAAAAACCCCGAATGCCTGAAGCTTCAACAAAGAAGATGAGCAGACAAAATAAACCATTTTCAGTGTTTTGTGCAGGGGAGAATAAGTGCAGGGTTGCAGAGCAGGGGGACAGAGGTGTCTCTGTCCTTTGGAAGAAAACCTTGAACACAATAGGAACCCCATCCTGGGATGGCAAAGACTTACACACCAGATGTCCACTGACCCTGAGGCTCCAGTCTAGGCAGTCCCACTTATGACAATGACCTTAGCGAGGTCACCCCGTTGGACCCTGACAGTCAAGATGCCCTGTTGCTTGAGGCACCAAGGCATGTTGGGGTGCCCTAAGTCCTGGAGTCCTGGGGGGAAGTGCTCCCTAAATCCACATTGAAGAGGTTCTTACCTTTCCAATCTGATTCCAAGACAAGGGGAGACTCCCCTTCAAGAGCTCTTTGAGGACAAGATCTAACAACACCTTCCACACACCCCAGACAGCAACTCTATGTGTAGCCTTCCAGGTGGGCTCACCCCAACCTTGGGTTCTGCCCCCATTCACGTCATCCACACATCCACAAGCAGGCCTTGGAATGACACGTGTCTGTGCGGGCTTCCTTCACCCTGGGAGCTCCAGAGTATATCTTGTTCATCCTTCACTGCTTCACAGGGCCCAATGCATAGTAGGCTTTTCATAACCATATCTCAAATAGATGAAGGAAGGAATAAACAGCACTTTGGTAACAACCCATTTGCATACCATAATATCTAACATTTACAAAGTGCTTTTACATGCACTAGATCATCTTTGCAGCATTTTACATACATTGATTCATTTTGTTCTCAGGAAAGCCCTAAGAGCGGATACCACTATTATCTCTATTTTACAAATGGGGGAGTCAGTCCCCAGAGAGACTCAGTGCCTTGCCTTAGGATATGCAACTAGAAAGCGGCAGTGCTTGGGTTTGAGCCCTAGCGGTCTGACACCAGGAGTTGGGCAGTTAACTAACACATTAACTGCTTCTTAAAATATTTAAGGCAAATTTTCTCAGTGGGATTGCCAAAGGCACCGGTGAGCAGATTAGCAAGAATACATTAGATGTGGGGAAGATTGGGTCTTTGTTTGAAATGGCTTATTGCACCCGGGAGGCCACCAGGATCTGGTTGGAGCCTTCAGTGGAGAGGAGAGGGAAGAGAGGGACGAGGTGGCTTGCATGTTGGGATGGGAAGTCAGGGGAACAGGAAAAGGGCATGACCTGGAGTGAAGAGAGGAAAGAAGACACTCAGCATACCCTCCGAGGCCCAGAGGGAAGCTCATAAAAGAGAATAAAGATGAGAGCAGGGACTAAGGAGGAGAGCCTGTGTAGACTCCATACCCAGGAGGCCAAAGTCTCAGTGGGTCACTGAGAAAAGGTGAGATGTTGAACCCATTAGGATTATATCTGGAGTGTCTAAATGGGCAGGTAAAAGATAACCACCAGCCCCAATGCTGGTATCTGAAGGAATATCACAGCCTGGGGTTGGAGATGCCAAAATGTAATGGATCCAATGTATAGATCCAAGGAAGTGGCAGGATACCTGGATGCTGTGATTCTAGAGGGTCCAGCCATCCAGCAGCTGGAACTACAGGGCTCATCCCCTGTGATAAGGAGCAGGAAAGATCCAGGGGGGCTGGTGGGGTCCTAGAAAAGCAGGCAGGGATTTAAGGCAAGCTGCTGTCCATGGAGGGGATGGGTAGGCAGTAGGGAAACCAAGGCATACTGACAGGGCTTGGCTGGGAGAAGGAGGTACAGTGGGTAATGAGGGGAGAGGCACACAGGTTCATGGGACTCAGGACAGCCACTCCTTTCTCCTCCAGACAGCACACTGAGAACAGCAGGCTGATGTGCCCGGGCTCCCCTCAGGCAGCCAGGCTGAGTTATGAGGCCGAGCCTGTGTGTGTGAGGTTGTTAGTGTCTGCAGCAGAGCAGGCCTGGGAGCAGTGGGGACAGCAGGGATATCTTATTAATTCACTCACCTGCCCATCCATCCATCCATCCAACATTTCTGAAATTTAAGTGTCAGGCACTCTGCTGGGTACTGCAGAAATTAAGATTCTTAAGATCTATCCAGTGCCTTCGTGGAGCCCCTGAGCAGCAGATTCCTGACACTGAGTTAAATTGACAGTACTCAGTGAGCTTGAGGACAAGTATTGATAAGATGGAGAGAGTTGGGAGGTGGCTATGAAGACAAGGTGTGTAACCAATAGAAAATGGTCTAGTGTACCATGACCATGGGCATTCGATACAAAGTTGTCTAAAGATCAGGCCGCTGCTATCTAAAATAAGCTACATGGCAAACCCTCTCACCTGCTCATCCTGTGAATGAGTTCAGCCAGTGGCTCAATAAACTGTTTCTCTTTACAGGAAGACTATCAGGTGGTCTTATCCCAGACCTATCCCATGACCAGGGATGCACTTCACCAAAGGATAAAACATCTCTCAGTCTGGAGGGAACCGAGTGGCTTTCTGGGGTGAAGGTATAGTTGTGTTGGGATGGGGACTGGTAACTGCTAACCTCAAGGCTGGGCTCACGCCAGGCTCCACCCTGCCTCCAAGAACCAGGGGCTCCAGCCTCACCCATGAGCACACCCATGACCCTCGCCCAAGAGAATCCTGGGGAGCAGAGCACCACACTGACGGCCCCACCACAGACCCCTGCCCAGACCCTGACCGTGCTGTCAAGTAAGTCCTCCCTCCTTGTGGATCACAAGGAAGCAGCTGACCAGAGTTTATGTGCTGTGAGAGCAGACTCGCTCTGCCTTTATTTACTGCTGTACCATGAGGGCTTAGCGTCAGCAACACATGATTAACATAATTTTGTTGAATATATTTGTCACACATGAATGGATGGATGGGTAGATGGATATTTTAAGACCATGACAGGCTTAGGTTGCAGCTCGGCTACTTTATTACCCTTTTGTAAAGGTTACCTTGCCTCAGTTTCTCCATCTTCAAAATGGGGAAAATAGCACCTTCTTCATAGAGTAGTAGAGAGTATTCCATAAGATGGTGCATGCAAAGCACTCAACATGGCCCTGGCTTAGAGTTTAGGGGAAATAAGAGGAATCTTGATGATGAGCATTGTTGGTGATCAACTGTGCCCCCCATACCCTGCATCCTCCCAGGACAGGAGGAACACACACACACACACACACACACACACACACACACACGCGCGCGCGCGCACACACACTTCTAGCAGCTCTGGACCTGCCGCATCAGCAGCATTACCTGATAACTTGTTAGAAATGCAAATTCCGAGCCCACCCCAGTCCTGTGGAATCAGAAACTCTGGAAGTGCCGCCCATGGGTGTGTGTTGTAATGAGCCTCCCAGACAATTCCAGTGCACACAAGTTGAGAATTCTGGGCCAGGATTGGGGGACATTCCTGGCCAGAATGTCAATCTCTTCCTTAAACACACGGAAAGGCAGACAAGGGGCTGGGTGGCACGGGTCCCAGGCCAGAGAACCTCCCCATTTTGCAGCCTTCACTCAGCCTTGCCTTCTCTGTAGCTGGCAAGGCAGTCTGCCCTCCATCTGCTACAAGAAGAGTGCCTCTGGCTGCAGAGAGAGCAGTGTTTGCTGAGTTTCTACCCTGCTCAGCATCCTGTGTACCTGCACTGCCAGGGGCTGGCCGGGCAGAGTGTGGCGGGATGAATGACCGAAAGTACGAGGCAAAATGCCATGGGACCAAGTTGTCCTGAGCATCGATGTGTGTTGGGGAGCCCAAGGCAGGGCAGAGCGGTCTGTGTTCAAAGAGAAAACCCTCTGGTCCATCCCAAGAGCTCAAAGAGTTGAAATAGCAGCAACCACCGGCAATTGCGATCACCTGCTTAGTAAATAGCAGTCAGCTACTACCAGAATCCCCAACATGTCTGTGGGAGAAAAACTTGGAACCATGTCTAAAAGCAAGCAATGGCAGAGCCAAGTCTGTGGCAGGCAGGTGAGGCTGTGGCAACCACTCTGCTCTCTATGGAGGCAAAGTGTTTGTGAAACTTTGAGTGTTAGGGATGGGGCAGCTGCCTGTTAGAATTGCCTCAGAAGCTTTCATAAGTTGCTGCTGCCCAGGCCTTCGCCCAGTAGATTCTGATTTCCTTTGTCTGGGACTCTGGCATCAGCACATGTTTGTAAATCTTCCCAGGTGATTCTAAGACCAAGTTAAGGTTGAGAACAGCTGTTCTAACCATTTCTCTTCTGCCCAGGAGAGTGAATGCACCAGCTTGTCCACGTCCCAATGATCGTGAACGTCTGTCCAGCTTTCTGTGTCTTTCCATCCGTGGAAATGTTTGATGTTGGGACTGGGAAATCCTGGGTTTGATACCAACTGAGAGAGAAATAAAACCCAGGAGTAAAAATGAAAAATGGAAATCAAGTGAACTATTATTTAGTAAAGTCAAGGACAGAATGTGTCTTCAGATCTTTAGCCAAATGAGTTTGCAAGTCCTTCCCCAGTGATATAGTCAGATGCATGCTTTGGCACTGGCAACACCAGGCAAAAGCCAGAGGGACAAAGCTGACCTTAGGAGGTCACTCAGAACCAGAGAACTGACACGAATGTTGATTCCACTCTGCAGGCAGGTAGGGCAGAAGAAAGAGAAGTCCTAACAGAGAATAAGCTGAGCTTGCTCAGGTCCTCTCCCAGACTCACCAGTCAGTTAAGTCACGTCTCTGGGGAGAAATGAGGAAGGGGGAAGAACAAAAGCAAGGAGTTCCTTCAGTACTTTTCCCTCCTCTGGATGGTGCAACAGAAAAGTCCTCCTCTGCCTGGAAACATGAGGAATGAGGTACAAAAGTTCCTCTTTAACATCTGGCTAGTTATCTGATTTATCTGAGCATTTTTGTCTTCACATTGGATCTCATATTCTCTCTCTCTCTCTCTCTCTCTCTCTCTCTCTCTCTCTCTCTCTCTCTCCTCTCTCTCTCTTTCTCTCTCTCTCTGCAGTGTTCAAGAACAAACCTCGGGCCTTGCACATGCTAGGAAAGCACTCTACCAATGAGCAATGCCCTCTAACCCCTTCCCTGAGTATCTGAGAGATTTTTCTATAGGTGTGTCTGTAAGTGTGACTGTGTGATTGAAAGTTTATTTGTATTAATACAGGTGTCTGAGTGCATGTCTGAGTGTGTGTGTGTGTGTGTATGGTAAAGCTTGAATCTGCACCTGTCCTGCTCCCCAGCGCCCCCATATCTCAGCAGCTGTGCCGTCTGCCTTTCTGCAGCCTCCCTGTGTTTCTAGCTCACACGTCCTGAGGGATCTTGCTGATGTTCCCATCAGTCACTGTTCTCAGAGGACACGGCGTCCTAGAGGTCAAGGCCACCCTCTAATGAGCTAAGATAATTCGTCATTACTGTCAGTGCCATGACAAGATGACAGTAAAATGGTCTTTGGCTGGATGAGAATTCTCTGGTGGAGCTTGTCTCAGGGTCCTGGTTCATGAGCTCCTTGAGGAAATGAGAGAAATCAAGAGACCAGAGCGCCATCCCTCAGTCCACAACATCTTACAGATGCCTGGGACATACTCAGCCACATGTTGGTTCTCCTGTGTGCTGGAAAGCCCAGCCTAGCTAAGCCTGGGTGAGAGAGTTAGTCCTCCTCACCAGGAGGAGCCCCTGAATAAATGGCTGTGGCTGTCTCTGCAGCTTCCAGGAATCATTCTCTCCAAAGCTTCCTAAGAGAACCTGCTTTCCCTTCCTCAGCAGCCTTTGCTAGGCCCCCCAGACATGGGTTCTTCCCAATAGTGATGCTTTGGGAGCACCAGCCAAAGGGTCAGAGCAAAGCAAAGACTCTGCTCAGCTACATTAATTGTGTAGCTCTAGGCAAGTCACCTCTCTCCGAGCCTCATTTTTCTCATCTAGGAAATGGGAATACAGTCATGCATCACATTACAACATTTTGGTCAATGATGGGCCATATATAGGATAACGGTCCCCTAAGATAATAATGGATCATAAGAGTTCCTATTACCTAGTAACACCTAGTGACAGCCATCATGATTTCATAGCACAATGTATCAACCACATGTTTGTGGAGGTGCTGGCATAAACATACCTGTTTAGATATGTTTAGAAACACGATTACCATTGTAGTACAATTGCCTACAGTACTCAGTACAGTACCGTGCAGAACAGGTCTGAAGTCTAGCAACATCAGCCTTAGTGTGTAGCCGTGTAGTAAGCTATTACCAGGTTTGTATATTTTTGTCTTTCCACTGAATATCTAAGTTTGTGTAAGTACACTCTGCGATGTTTGCACAGTGATAAAATCTCTTAACTGCATTTCTCAGAATGCATCTCAGCTATTAGACAACACATGGTGGCATTAATAATAAAAATAGTCAATACCTCCTGAGGATGTACTTTGCATTTGGTACTACTTGAAGGACCATGTGTGTACTGTATGGGTATCCATTACTGTCTACCAAGTTATCCTACAGTGTAATGGCCTAAATTCACAAGCACTTATGAGCTCTGTTTTTGCAGGTCAGGAGCGTGGGCAAGGTTACTGGAGATGGGTTCCAGAGTCTCACAGTGAGCACAACACGGGTGTCAGATATGCTGCACTCATTTCAGGCACTGCTGTGAGAAGATCTGCCTCCAAGCTCATCCTGACTTTGGGCAGGATTCGATGCCCCGTGGGCCATGGGACAAGGGCTTTGTTCCTGGCTGGATATTGACCAGAGGCCACCCATAGTTCATTTTTCCAGGTGCACTTCATCAATAGACATCTTACACATGCAGTTCTTTTCCTTCAGAACAAGTAGGAGAGGAAGATAAAGGAGCAGAGACAGAAGTCACAGTCTCTTGTAGCCAAATCTCTGAAGGGACAGCCTATCAACTTGTTCGTATTCTCTCCATTAGAAGCGAGTTGCTCCTTTCATCTGACACTCAGCAGAGAGAATTCCCTAGGACGTGGATACCCCGAGGCAGGGATCACTGGCTGCCATCTCAGAGGCTGCCCACCACCTCGCACACATCACTTCATCCAGCCCGGCAGGATCTCAGGTTCATGGCCAGCTTCAGCAACTTAGCAAGGCCCCCAACAACTTAGTGAGACCCTGTTTCAAATTTTAAAACAAAAATAGGGCCGGGGGTATAGCTCAGAGGTAGAACAACTCTGGGTTCAATCTCCAGTACCACAGAAACACCCAAAATTCACTTTATTCTCCCAGCAATATTAGGTGGCCAGTTCTTAATATCCGCCTTTTTCAGCATTCCATAAAGAGGGAGACAGAGGCCCAGCACCTTACCCCTGCGCATACAACCACTGTATGAGCATGTCTGGAAGCTGGCTCCAGAGTCTGGGCTCTTAACTATGAAAACCGAGGGCCCAGAGATGGGGTCGTTGGGCGGATCAGAGTTGACATTGTAAATAATGACACTGGGGTCTCAGAAATGACAAGGTCCTTTCCCCAGTATCCTCCACCCCTGCTCTCCCTCACTCAGTGCTTTGCACTTGAAGGGCAAGTGTGGCCCTCGGCAAGGTGTGCAGCTCTCACACGCTCTGAAGAGTGGTTCCCAGCCTAACCCGCCCTCCATCATCTCCTAGTCATCACCACACCTTACTTCTAACTGGCTGCAGAGCAACTTGGTTGCTGAGAGTGTCTGACTCTGCACAAGGAGTTCAAGTGTCTTGATCGGTCAGGCTCCGTCCCCCAAGGCGGCAAGAAGCTGCAGGTGAACCCTCCACACTCAAGTGGCTTTGTTCAGCTGAAAATGGGTAAAGACTGGGCTCAGGGCTTGGGAGGAAGGGCCATGGAATTAGGATGTCCCCCATCTGGACTTGGCAGCAAGAGAGTGCTGCTGCGGGTCATGCTAGAAATAGAGAGGTGACACAGAGAAGTGTGTGGCCTATGACTCAGGGAGGCCCCTTCTGTGTGTCGTCCAATTTTATGGGTCACTGGACTCATTTGTCCTTTCTTCCCACCTCCTGCTGGGCCATGCTGCATGATGCTTCCCTCTCAGGTGATGTGGGGAGGAGGAGATGGAATGCCATCTCTTCTTCATGTGGGTAGAAGAGAGGCTGGCATGCTTTCTGGGAAGACAAGAGGCTGACACCCACTGCTCTGTGTTTCTCTAATGTGTAACTCTCCGCTCTAGGTGTGGCGTTGTTCCTGGCCACAGTTTCCCATAAATCAGGCTGGAAGTCCACTGTGAAGACCCAGCCCTCCCCTCAGGTGGACTCCAGGGTCCAGCCAAGGAGCAAGGCATCAAGGAAACCATTTTAGCTGCAGATCCAAGCTGTCCTCAAATTGAGCTTCACCAGTTATAAAGTCAGCATTCTTCTCCCCACCAAACTCCAGTGTATAATTTAAAATTGGCTCAGAACCTTGAGGGCAGAGGAGCATGATTCGTTATGACTCTTCCAAACTCCGACACTGAGAGGCAATAAAGGGCTTGCCAGGGGCACCATTCACGTACACAGCAGAGCTGGGACTCAACAGCCATGTGGACCAGGCTGCCTCTGCTCCCTACATTTTATTACATCCTTCTTCAGAACTGATTTCTGAACATCAGGCACCATAGAGGAAACATTCTTCAAGACTCAGCTCCAATTTTACCACCTCTGACAGGCTCAGAGACACAATCCCCTAAGGGTACAGAAGTATATCACCAAGTATCTAAACCAAAGTCAGGGCCATAAACCCTCTGTGGTCTAACACATACTGCTCCTCAGCTATTGGCTCCCTCCCTGTCAATTTCTTTTCTTTTCTTTCCTTTCTTTTTCTCTTTCTTTCTTATACTTTTTGGAGTACTGGGAAATGGACCTAGAAGCATTCTACCTCCAAGATACATTCCCAGCCCTATTTTTATTCTGTATTTTGAAACACCATCTCACTAAGTTACAGAGGGCCTCACTAAGTAGGTGAGGCTGGCCACAAACCTGCAACCCTCCTGTGTCAGCCTCTCAAGTATTGGGATTACAAGCATTTGCCACCACGTCCAGCTTCTCCCTGTTAATTTTCACAAGAGAAATGGATTCTCCACCCTACAGGCCTTGGGCTTAGTCATGAAACTTGCCTTGACCAATGGAACACAAGTAGAATGAATTGTATATAGGTCAAGGTATAGACCTTAAGAGGCATGCTATCCTAAAGAACATGCCCACAGTAGCATCCTGGTACCAGAGGAATGAGAGACTTGTGAAGGAGACCTGAATCAAACCCACGAGCTAGAACAAATCTCAGCCTAGACCAGCCATTCTCACTTGACCTATAGATATGAGAGTAAAAAGTAGGCTGGGGCTGTAGCTCAGTGATAGATTGGTTGAATAGCAAGGAAAGACTTGATTCTGATCCTCAGCCTCACACACAAAAGTAGAATGATTGTTTTAATTTCCCATTGAATTTTTGTTTGGAGAGTTTTGTTATACAGGATGAGTGTGGTAATAGCTAACTAATACACTCTCTAATATGATCTTAAAAAAGAAAACCCAGTGATGCTCCAGTGGTCAAGGAAGACATCATGTAGAAAAGATTTCATGATTCCCAAAAGGTGAGCTGTGCTTAGAGGTTAGGCTCTTCACTGTGGACCTGTATGGGGTGTATCCACGGGAACATTGCCGTGGCTCATGCATGAGCACGTATATGCTAAGGAGCACTCCCTGCATGTTCACATGGTGCTCTTGAGAATGGAGTGCGGTGTGGAAACAATCCCCTTCTACAAGTCTTGAGTGTCAACGTCTCTTTTAGCCAGGACCGTTTTCTTTTAAATCTTTTTTTTCCCTATGAATTAATCTTTTTGCATTATTATGATGTTCGGTTTATCTTGAATAAAAAGTGGATGTGAATTTTATCTATGGCTTAAGACATAATTGTCGGATAGAAAATTCAAACACCCAAGGAAAACACTGCTATCAGCAACCCAAGGAAAACACTGCTATCAGCACCGCCTGGCTGGGAGGTGGAGCGGGGCTCCCATGCAGCAAGGCCCTGGCGCTCCCCCCAGGCTCTGCACACTTCCCTTCTGAGCTTATCACCTTGGCCATTCGGACAAGCTATTTGCCCAATTTAGGAAATCATTATAAATGAGCTAAGTGGAATTTTTCTGTCACTGAGCTCTGGGACATGCTCGCTTGACCACAGAGTGGAAAGGTACACAGAGGGCCTCTTTCAGGCCACACTCCTGTAGAAGTTTCCCCCACATGCTAATGGAGAATTAGTTCTTTGGAGGTTTTTTTGTTTTTTGTTTTTTGTTTTTAAGGCACTTGAAAAAACTGTTCACTAATCAAATAAACATGGGAAACACTGAGGTCAGGAAAGTCAAAGATCTTTCTCCAGGACTTGTCGGAATATGTAGCAAGCTATACTGGCCTGTGAATCATAAGGAAGGAAAATTAGATGCAACTTCCCAAACTAATTGATATCAGAATTCTCCATCCACCTCCATAGTCTTTTTCCAGGGATATGATACATCTAAAGTTCTCTGGAACACATTTTTTAATTGAAAGTTATTAACTACAAAGAAGAAATAGGTAACACACTCCAGAACTAGAGAAACAAGATTTTCCATCCAACAGACAACTAAGATTGGTTATCTGTGGAGATTCATTATTTATGTTAGTCTTTTGCCTATCTCTAAAGGGTATTGTTTGCCTTTATTGTTGTTAATTTTTAGGATTTCTAGTTGGAATATTAATATACCTTCAGATATAGCAATTGGAAATATTTTATCCCATTCTATTAGTAACTGTTAACTCTGTTTACATTGTCTTTGGATATACAATATTTTTTATTTTTTAGGGAGTTTGTATACTCTTCTGTTGCCTGTGCCATTGAAATCATAACCAAGAAATCACTGCCAATTTCAATGTTGTGAGGTTTAATGACCCAGATTTTCTCCTAAAAGTTTATAGTCTTAAGATTTATATTTAGGTCTATTATCTATTTTGAGTTAATATTTGTATATGGGATTAGGTAAGGGTCCAATTTTATTCTTTTCCATGTAATTATTATTTTTTAACAATATTTAGTTAAAAGATTAATATTTCCACCACCAAATGTTCGTGGAAACCTTGTCAAAAATAACTTGACAATATAGGGAAGAATTTAGCTCTAGGCTTTTATTTAACTCCAATGGTTTATATATCTGCCTTTAGAATAGTACTACACTGTTTCAATTATTGTAGCTTTATATGGTTTGAAATCAGAAAATATGTATCTTCTAGCTTTGTTCTTTTTCAAGATCGTTTTTGGGTACCTAGAGTCCATATTCTATATTAGGATAGATTTTTTTCTGAAAAATAAATATATAAATATATGATAGTTTCACCTAAAAAATAGAAAAAAAAATTCTCTGGTAAGAAAGAAAGCAAAAAGAAATATTGAAATGTTATCTTTAAGTCATCAAAAGCTTGGTATCAGACAAATGAAACTGTTATGTGAGATTATCATTTTTAATTTTAGATAAATTGCCATAATACTAGATGTCAACTACTAAGCCAAGCATGGGAGGGAGGGATAGGGAGAGAATGGGGTGGGGATTGGGTGGGGGCTGACTGGGAAAAGTGTGCATGTATGTCTACAAAAGTATGTATCCTACTATGATGTATGAATACAGTGCACCAATAATAAATAAATAAATAAATAAATAAATATAAAAAAAATTTTTAAAAATCCCTTGTTTCCGTGGGGACTGACTTTAATTGCTGGAAAGTTCTCACAGTGGGTTAACGCCCACCTAAACTGCCCCCACACACACACTTATTGTAAGAGATCTACAACAAGACGGCTTCTTCCATCTGTGACTGACGTCACAGGCATTTAAATCAGAGATTCTGCCCTCTCAAGTTGAGTTTTCATGATTTTAATTCCTGCTATTGTTAATGGAGATGAGGTGGAAAATAGAAAAATGAGCATTGATTTGATTCTATCTTCCTGGGGCTTTTTTTCCTCCTCATATATGCCTGGCCCAGAGGCTGGCACATGGAGGCTTCCAGTTCTAACTCTGGAATCTCTGTCTTCTAGTTCCCACCCCTCAGTGTGGTCCACAGCTGTTGCCAAGACTGTCTCTTCTTCTCAGGACTGCAAAGCCTGGCTAAATTCAATTCACATCGACATTCAATAAAGGGGACAGGATAATTACTCCTCAAGCGTTCACCATCAGGTAGGGACAGAGCAGAGAAACCTCCTTTCTTGGGAAAATCAGTATCTCAGGTTAGATGGGACAGAGGAGTCCAAGTTTGCTTTGACGAGTCAAAAGAATAGACAAACACCTGCGCAAATTCTTCCCTCGCCGTAGGATGCCTTCATTATCCTTCTGCAGCCCGGGTTTCCACCTGGAAGCGTGTACCTGGACTATCCTCCATTATTCCTGACATCTAGACCACGCCAGCCCTAGGGGTTGAATTGCCTGGGAGAATCAGAAATCTGCATTTTAATCACATTAAGAAGTGGAGGTAGAGCTGGGCATGGTGGCGTACACCTGTAATCCTAGTGCTTGGGTGGCTGAGACAAGAGGATCTCAGGTTTGAGGACAGCCTGAGCAACTTAGTGAGGCTCTCAGCAATTTAGTGAGACTTTCTTTCCAATAAAAAATAAAATAGGACTGGGGGTATAGCTCAGAGGTAAAATGCCCCTGTGTTCAATCCCCAAAACAACAAGAACAAAAGAAGAAGTGGAGCTGGATGAAGAAGCAGAGGACTGGGTAGGGAGATCCCTACATTCCTCCTCCAGCCACTGATCCTGGGCAACACAGAAAGGACAAAATTCCAAAAGCACACTATTTTGTTCAAGAGCAAAAGGACACTTTCTAGCTGGGTCTGAACTTTGCCCCGTGCTTTCTCCTTAGATGTAAATGAGCAGCGTCTGTTCTTCCCCCACCCGTGCTTACTTGACTCTCAAGGTCTACCTCCCCGTGCCAGAATCACCATATTTTTTAAAGTCCTGTTCTTCTCTCGACCTGGCCCCGAAGACCGAGGCCGCCACAGTCTCCCACATTTCAGCAGGTTATTTTTCAAAGGACAGGGAGCATCTGCTTCAACCCTTCACCTTCCCCAGGGAATCCGAGCCATGCAGATGGCTGAAAGAGCTCTGCCAACGTCAAGGTTGTGCGGATCGTGGATGTGCACCCCGCTGCGGCCATTCATTGGTGGAATCAGTGTTTACGGAGTGTCTCCCAGGAACGTGTCATTGGAGCAAGGTCCTAGGGATAAGATGAGGACAACAAGAACAGTAGTAGGAGTTAGCTCTTATTCAGTGCTTCCTGTATACCCGGCACTCATCTAATCCTTTAATCTTTACAACACCCCTGTGAAATAGGTACTATTATTTTCTGCCTTTTATATATGAAGAAAGTGACATAGAGCAAGATCAACACAGCTAGTGAGTGGCAGAGCCGGGAAGGGGATGGCGAGCTGCCTCCAAAGCGGCTGAGCTTGACCACCACACTTTACCATCAATCCACGGATGATGGACCGGACAGAATAGACCCTCACGTTGCCCAAGGCAAGAGGAGAGACAGACAGGTGAATGGCTGGTGAGGACAGAGTGTAGCAGGTGCCGTGGGCGTTTAAGGGGTGCACAGTCTCGACGACAGTTCTGGAAGCTTGTGGGTCTTATTCTTCCCTCTAAGTCATCCGAGCTTGGTGCCTCTCAAGGTTTGCTTGCATTTGTTTGTTTTTGTTGGGTTCTGGAGATTGGACCCAAGAGCATTCTGCCTCTGAGTTATACCCCCAGCCCTATTTTATTTTGAAACGGGGTCTCACTAAGTTTCTGAGAGCCTAAGTTACTGAGGCTGTCCTTGAACCTGCAATCCTCCTATCTCAGCCTCTCAAGAACTGGGATTACAGCTGTGCACCACCAGGCCTGGCTCTTTCCGACATTTAATGTCCACACAGTCTCCTAGGAATCTAACAGTGTTAATATAGGGATCCTGATTTAGAAGTGCAGGAGTGGATAGAGCAGAATCGGAGTGGATATAGCAGATTCAGAAAATCTGCATTTCTCTCTCTCTCTCTCTCTCTCTCTCTCTCTCTCTCTCTCTCTCTCTGAGGTACTGGGGATGGAACCCAGGGGCATTCTGCTTCCAAGCAACACCCCCAGCCTTATTTTATTTTGAAACAGGGTCTCACTGAGTTGCAAAGGGCCTCACTAAGTAGCTGAGACTGTCCACCAACCGTGATCTTCCTGTCTCAGCCTCCCAAATGCTGGGATTACAAGTGTGCACCACCACGCCCGGCTTGAGAATCCGCACATCTAGCAGTCAGCAATGTAAGGTTCTCAATCATGCATGACACAAGTTGTTTGTTTGTTTTTTGCCACTGTAACACTATGATGGGGCAGCTGCCTCTCCCTTTCTGATGCTGAGCCTAGATAAGATCTAGTTAATGATGTGGCTACTGTCACACATGCAGTACCTCCCTCTCTACCAAGCATGATGGTAGCAGATTAACAGCCTGGCACCTGCCAGCTGACTGAGAGCCAGCTACCGTTGGAGGTGATTCACAGGCATTGAGCCTGCCTAAGGACCCGGAGAGGGGAGTACTACTAACATCAGTCCCATTTTACTGACGAGTAAGCTGAGGCCCAGGGGTCAAGTGACTTAGTGACTTCCCAAGGTCACACCACCACCAATGGGTCAATAGGAGTCTACGCCGCACCAGTCCTCAGAGCATCAACGTGTAGGGCCTTCCGCCTCCTCAGTTTCACTTTAGCCCCCATTGTCCTAATCGGGAGGCTCAGGGTCTGAACGGTTAGGATATTTGTGTAAGGTCGCCCAGCTGCAGAGGGCAGAGCCCAGATCTAGACTGAATAGACCCAACCTCAACTCATTCTTTTAACTGCAAAGTGAAATTTCCAGTTTCTGCCCAGGCCCCCAAGAATGTGATCCTCAGGCTGTAACAGAGTTAGGGTACTTTTACGACCCCCCCCACACACACGTTGGTGACACCACTGAGGATTTAGGCCCCAACCAGGCCCCAGTCTCTTACGGAAGGGAGGTGTTCATCAATATTTTCACAGGTATCTTCTAAAAGATCTGGCCATGTAACTTAGAGGATAAAGACATATTTGTTTGTAGTTTTCCTTGGAGATATTGGGGTTCAGTCCATGTAAGGCCAGGGACCCCAGATCTTGGGCATGGCAGTTGCAGGAAGCAGATTTGCTCTCACGTCATGAAGTCTGGAAAAGAGAGAGGGAGGAAGGAGGAGCTCTATGTAATCCCTAAGAGACCCATCTCCGACGGGCCTGGACCACCACCCAGATAAATCGAGCACAATGGATGTTCCCAGCGGTGGGATCATAATCCTCATGACTCAATGACATCAGCTCCAAACACCAATTTATGAGCTCTTCAAGGAGCCATTCTACATCTAACTATAACAGGGAGTCATGACTGTTCCTATTTCAAATATATGGACAGAATTTTGTGATCTCTGATCAGACTCTACAATTTTCCTTTGTGCTTCCTGGAGAAAAAGAAAAAGGAATCATTCTAGGAATATCACTCTGCTGCAGACTTTGGGAGAAACTGAGTCCCCATGCAGGCCCTGGTGGTCTGAGACTCAAGGGCTGAGAAGGGGTGGTGAGCAGTGGGCTGTGGGTGCTGAGGCAGCCCCTCCAGCCTCACTCCACTCACCCAGGCCCCATTGTGCCCCCAACACAGAGCGCCACGGGCCTCGACTCTCTGGCCTCTTGAAGAACATCTATCCTCTCTACCTCCTCCCCTTCCTCTCCTCCTCCTCCTTCCTCCTCCTTTTCATTTTTCCATCCCTCTTCCCCCTCCTCTGCCCCTTCTCCCTCCTCCTGCTCTTCCCACCTCAGCCCACTGCTGTCTCAGAGCCAGCCACAGGGATTTTTGTCATCAGCCCTTCTGTCAGAGCCTTGATTGCTAATATAAGTGGTACAATTGTTGATTGGGAATAAGAAATAAAAATAAAGCACTCGAGCTGACCAGCCACTGTGCCGGGCCATGTTTCAAGATTGTCATCTCGAAGCCAAGGAAACAGGAAAAATTGCTGCTGGCTCAGACTGACTCCCACACCGCCCACCTGCTCCCCAAACCAGCATCTATCACTTCCTCTCCAAGCATTCCCCTTCCTGTCTCAGCCCCTGTTCTTGCCCAGAGATGCCCAAACCAGTCCCCAGCTCGGTGCGTGTCAGGCAGGTTATACCTGTCATGGTCACCAGCCCCCACAGGGAAATGCTTTTGTCTCTCCAAGGTGAGAGTGGAGGGGGAGGTGTTCTGGAGCTATAGGTATTAAAGGAAAAGAATTGTCAGGATGTGGAGTTTCAGATATGGGGGAGGAGGGATAAAGTATGACCGTGTAGAATGTCCAGTCAAGCCTCGGGAATGTCCCAGGAACAGCAGCAGGGTCTGCTGGTACCCAGGCCAGCATCCATCATTCTCGGGAAAGTCAGCTCCGGGGCAGCAGGAATCCAGCAGTGCTCAGGGCCAGGGCCTCAGACAGATCAGGCCTCCATCATCTCAGGCTCTGGACTGTAGAAGTCCCTGAAAACTCATTTCGGGAGGGGGACTTGAGGTTGAAGCCCAGTTGTACACTGGGGTGACAGGTAAAGTGTTCTGTGAGGGTTGGTCTGGGGTCTCTAGAGGAAATGTCTGTGGAATGTCATTTCAAGTTATCTCTGGGTGTCCAAGTCACATGAAAGTTGAAGAGTGACATCATTTCTCCCCACCCCAAGCCCCCAACCCTGCTTTCAGCTCAGGTTGGCCTGGGGTCTTTGGGAGAGGTGAAGATTGCAGTCAGGTGAGTAGCTAGTGGGCTCAGCTATTGGGGAGGCTGGAGGACAAAGGCAGCGACATAGGGAAGAGGGGAAAGTTTCTTTCCCCAAGCGACTCCTTCCTATTTGATTTGTAAGATCTATACAATCTCCTTATTGGCTTGTACTATGCTTCCTATTCAGGTAAAATTGTATTATCAATGTTTTCTAGATCTTTCCTTTGAGAGTTATTATATTCATGGTGATATATAATATTCACTTCTACAAATATGAAACTCTGAACACAATCCTGAGTTTTTCTCCGATCAGACCACTTTGGGTCACATGGCCATCCCTGAACCAATCAGAAAGAAAGAGATATGCAGATGTGAATGAGATCATATTAGTTTCAGCCAATCAGCACCCACTCCTGAGTTGGGAGTAGATTAAATTCAACCCTCATTGACAGATGGCAGATTTAGGATCCTTTGACGAAGAAGGAAGGGAGAAATAGATGCTGGGCAAAGCATCTGGCAGTGGCCACTAAAGCTGCCCCACATGGAAGACCTACTGTGTGCCCCATGCAAGCTCTGTCACTGAATTACTAAATTTAAAATGGAATTTTGAAGCCAGGCATGGTGGTGCACGCTTGTAATCCCAGTACTTGGGAGACTGAGACAGGATCACAGGTTCACAGCTAGCCTCAGCTATTTACTGAGGCCCTCTGCAACTTAGTGAGACTCTGTTTCAAAATCAAGAATATAAAATAGGTTTAGGAGTGTAGCTCAACAGTAGAATGCCCCTGGATTCAACCCTTACTTCTGCAAAATAAATAAATAAATAAATAAATAAATAAATATAAAATGGACTTTTGAAACATTGTAGACATGTGATTCTCATCAACTCGGGACTACACTTTAGGGGCCCACATCAGAATTTCTGGGAAACAGTGTGAGATTTCCACATCTAACTAAAAAGAGAAATAAATGTGTTTAAAAAAAAAAACTGGGAGCCGGGCGTGGTGGCGCAAGCTTGTAATCCCAGCATTTGGGAGGCTGAGACCGGAGGATCGCAGTTTGCGGACAGCCTCAGCTACTTAGTGAGGCCCTCAGCAACTTAGTGAGACCCTGTTTCAAAATAAAGAATAAAAAAATAGAGCAGAAGATGTAGCTTGGAGGTCAAATGCCCCTGGGTTCCATTCCCAGACCTGCAAAAAAAAAAAAAAAAAAAATTGGGAAACCCTGCCCAATGACAACATGGGTAACCTTCTGGCATAAAGTCAAAGGGCTTGACTTCTAAGGATCAACAGACTTGAGTTCAAATCCTACTTGTAGACTTTGGACCATTTAATTTCCTGGTCTCTGGCTTCTCATCTACAAGATGGAGATGATAACAGTACCCCCATTGGAAGGTTTCCATTATTATGGATTAAGGCAAGTTGCAAAGTGTGCTCAGAGCATGCCTTGAGCAAAGCTCAGCTCAGCCCCTCGTGGCTCTCTGCTATATCATGGAAGTGTGGAGAACCCGCATCACAGGCATCACAGGCACCGCTGGGAAGAATAGATGGAAAGCACCAGCTCCGCCCTGTGTCCTCACTTTACAGATAAAAGACTGCAGCCCAGACTGAAAAAGGCTGCACCTGAGGCCCTATGATAAAAGAGGGTAAAAGCAGAGCCGCTCAAAGGTGTGTTACCACTGACGGCAGGCCTCCCGATCATTGGTCCAGGACTTACACTTCCCATTGGCTGCACCTGGATCACATCCACCCCATCCTTCCTACCAGAGAACCCAGTGTTGTGTCTGGTACCCACAGGAGGCCAGTGCCCTTCTCAAGAATCTTCAAGGCTGGTGGAAGAGAGATGGAGCTCAGCCTTGTGCAAACCCTTTCTAGGAAGTGGACTTCAAAGAACACAGCATCCACACCTGACCACCTTCCACCCACGTTCCTCGTCCAGGTTCTGTTGCCAGCTATTGATCTGGGTGGGAGGAAAACCGCTAAAGCAACACTCAGCTTCTCAAAGCCCCTGCCGCAGCAGCAGTTTTCTCTTACTGAGGCCAAGTGGCTTCTGTGGGTGATCCTGTTACTAGGAGATGGGGCTCCAATAATGAGCATCTCTCTGTTGGTCGTTTCTGCTTGGGCTTTGGAGGCTTCTGCTCCTGCCTTCACCTCTCCACCACAAACATATGGATGCACAAGCACACACTCACACACAAATATACCCCCACACAATTCCCTGCATGTTTCTGTTCAAGGCAAGTCACACAACCTGGTGGCAATGCTTCTCTACTGTAGCTCCACCAGTCCTACATGGGACTCGCTTGATGTGTGAGCCTGCCAGGCTGACTCTGCACACAGCTCGAAGCTCTACTTCAGAACCTCCTGGCCTCTCCCGTCCCCGAGTCCAGTCCTTGCTGCTGCAACCAAGAAGGCAGAGGCTTTGCCAGTTTTAGGCGCATACAAATTGGCAATGCCTTGCTCAAGCCTCACCAGGCATCTGCCGCCCTTGAAATTCTCTAGGAAACCTTGCTTTTCGGAGACTTGCTCAGCACCCCACACATGCACGGCCTGGAGGTGCAGGGGAATTAATACCTGTTGAGGGGACTCTGTGGTGAATAGGGGACAACAATCCATAGATAAGTGCCTCCCTTCCACCCCTAGGTTTGCTGAAACAATGAGTTTCAGGTGGTCTCACGGGATTGAGAAACCAGAGCTCATGGCTGTAGCCAGGTTAACGCATCTGCGCACTGACTCCCTTTCCCATCTGCTCCACTCCCTGCTCCCTGGGAACAGGTGCTTTCAACAGAGAACTTGTGCCTAAATAAGCCTTTGTCTTGGTCTCTGCTTCTGAAGGTCCCGGGCTGAGATTATCGTTTCCCATGAAGGCCTGGATCTTAGCCCCACAGGATGGGATTTTAGTGCTGGATCATTCACTAGTCCCATGGCAGTCAGGACTCTAGAGCTAGTGATACGCACAGAAGTGATGAGCCCCGGCATCCAGCAGCTTCCCAACGATGAAACTTCTAATGAAGATGAGAAACAGTTGGAAGGTGAGATGCAGGTTATGGTGGCCATGACATCGAGTATATAGAGGCAATAATACTGATTAGACAGCAGTGTTATTTGTAAATTGCATTGAAACCCTTCAGGTAAGAGGATAAAAGGCCCACAGTCTCCAACCACAGACTGAAGTCATTCTGGGAAAACCAGAAGGCCTCTCTGTCTGAAGGCTTCAGAGGGACTATAGTTCTGAGAGAGACTGGTTCCCAAATCCACGGGAACCAAAGGCACAGCCCCCCTAGGTCTCCTGCATCTGAGTCAAGGCTCCGATGGAAAAGGAACGGAGCCTCACCTGTGGGGTGAGATGTCTGAGTGGAGAAACCTGGGAATTCTAAACTCCTGATTCCCCTCAAGTCTCTCGGCTGGCTGAAATGTCTCCCTTCCCTTTGTCTCAGGACAGCAGCTGCCTCAGTCTGGGCTACCACAGTAACTTCCTCCAGTGCAGGTGTTTGCAAAATAAAGCCGGTCCTTCTTGAAATATTTTCTTTCCATCTCCCATTGACTTCAGACCAATCATTATGGCCAGGTCTCAGCACGGCCTCAGTAAGAACAATTCTGTTCCTGTGGGCGTTATCATGTCCAGATGAGATATATAAACAGAAAACCGGGGAACATGTGTGGAATTGGACCTCAAAGGTGTTGAACTAGAGGAGAGCTTAGAATATAAGGTGGTTGGGGGCATTCATTGACATAGGGGGAGTTGCTATGACTTGGGATTCAATATTCTGGAAGAACACAAGGAGATCGTCGTAATAATTCACTGGAATTAAATATTCCCTGGATTCCTTGAGGCTTGGATATGGCTATAGCCTGCAATAAAAATGAGATAGCAACTTTGGAATCGCTTTGGTATAGTATCAAGGAAGGGGTCGAAAGGCTCAAGAAGGTGAGAAATATTAAAATGATATGCCGAATAAGAACCTGCCACTTGACTGTGTCCCCGTGGTGGGCCAGAGGGAATTTCCTCCAACAATCAATAAGATGTGCACAGAACAAGGTTAGAAATGGCATCTTGGAGATGCCATGGTGGCTCTCTTCGTTAAGCCTGGGTGTACAGTGAGAGGTAATGCCATGGAACTCAGATCTCTAAGATCAAAGGGTGAGGAGATCCCAGCATTTCAGAGGCCAGATGTCAACACTTAATCACCAGGCAAGCTGCATGTCATCCCATCATGAGCAGCGAGGTCAGAATGGTCATCCGCGTGCCTTCACCCACAAGGATCTGCACTGATGCCTAATATATCCAGAAGTTTTAGGGGCAGGGTAAATGGAGAGGAATTTAATGTATGACTTCATTTGTGTAATTTTTGAAAATCAAGAGCTTGCAAGAAGAAGGCTAATACCAACTATTGCCATGGTAAAATCGAAGTCCCTAGCTCAGTTCTAGGTTCTGAGGTAGTTCACATATCCAGGCCTATTAATAGAAGTAAATTTCCCCTTAAGGAAGGCTGGTGCAATGCTTTTGCATATAAATATAAGAACTATCCCCCTAATCCTTTCCCAAAGCACTTATGGCCAGGATATCTGTGCACTAAGGTAGAGGAAAATACACAGACTTTTAGATGACTCTTTGAGTATGGAGAATGATTGACACTAACACATGATCTGACCCTCCAGTTAAAGTAGAGACTATTAGAAGTAGATGATCATGCTGGGCATAGTGGTGCACACTTGTAATCCCAGCATCTGGGAGGCTGAAACAGAAGGATCATGACTCATGGCCAGCCTCAGCCACTAGTGAGGTCCTTTGCCACTCACTGAGAACCTGTTTCAAAATAGAAAATAAAAAATAGGATTGAGGATGTAGCTCAGAGGTAGAATTCCTCTAGATTCCATTCCAAGTACCAGCGTTATTCTGGTCTAAGTCTCTCTCAGAGGCTCCAGTGGGTTCTAGGCATGCCCTATAGTTGTTTATCCAGTCTCCAAGTGCAATGACCGGAGTAGATATATCTAGCAGGTGAACAGTATTCACATTGGTCTTCTAATCCATAAGCTGTCATGGCAGGAAGGACCAATCGATGCCCCAACACTGCTACTCCAGCCCCAGCCATGGCAGCAAGCCAGGTGCCACCCTGGACCCTTGGAGGAAGTTTAGAAATCACTGCCACCTCAGAGACTTAAAGATATTTTCTGCAATTCTACTTTCTCCGTCCAATGGATCCTAGCAGATGAATGGGAATTACATGCCCTTAACGAGGTGGTAGCTCCCCGATCAATCACAGCCTCCACGTGGCTTCTTTACTGAGCAGATTAACAGTTTACCTAGAATTTATCTAAGACTGCTAATGACTGTTAACTTGTCAAACAAATTATCCCAGATATTTATCAGTAAGGATGATCAAAAGCAGTCTACCCTGACACAGGAAGGACAAGAGAATACTCTGTTGGCTCTTGTGTTGTCTGTCACAGGGTGATACACAGAGGAGAGCCCATGTGTCTTACTGTCTTGTGCAACCCTAAGCAGCTTGATGCAGGGCAGAGTAAGAGTGTCCTATCTATGGCCCCCACCCTGCTCCTCTCGCCTCTCATCCCAAGGCGCTCCTACTGACACTACAGCGTGGGCTGCTGTGGGAGCATGCTCAGTGCGTACGCACGTGTAGCTCAGAAGTGTGGCAGAGTTAGCATCTTATGGGGCCAACTCTGACCAATGGGTAACAAGAAGATAATGGATAAATACTTCCCTCTCTCTCTCCCTGGGCATATGGCCCTAAGATGTTTTTCATGTGCCTTATTGATGATCTTGGGAGATTGACCAACTAGTTAAGGTGGTGGTCAGCTTAATCCTTTGTTTTTGTTTTTTTGTATTGGGGCTGAACCCAGGGGAATTCTACCTCTGAGCTATACCCCTAGACTTTTTTATTTTTTTTATTTTGAAGCAAGGCCTTGCTAAATTGCTGAGGCTGCCTCAAACCTGTGATCCTCCTGTCTCAGCCTCCCAAGTACTGGGATTCCAGGCATGCAATGCTGCACCAGACTCAGCCCAGCCTCACGCTTACTCTTTCCTTCCCTGATTCCTCCCCCCTCCCCCTTTTACCTCACACTCCTCAGTCAAGTACTTACATGCATAAGCTTATGTCTCAAGCACTGCTTCCTACAAAACCCAGACTGGGCACTGACTTCCCTGGGGAAGAGAATGAGGAGGGAATGATCCTGTGTTCCCTGACCTCGGTTCTTTTATTTTAGGATGAGAGAAAGGAAACCCTGGAGTCAGGAGACTCAGTGCCACTAGAGGACTCAAAGGGTAACCAACTCACTCTTGCAGAAAGAACGAATTTAGATCCAGGCACCTCTCTTTAGAAGGGAGAAAGAATTTTTTTCTGTGAAGGCTCAGCGAGAAGCAGGGCTGGTGGCAACTGCAAAGGACAGGTCCTGATTGGAAGCAGCACATTTACCTGATGCACACCTGGTCTTCTCTATGGTACAACGTTTAGGAACCAGACGTTTCCCCTTGCTCTTCTGGCATCTGAAATTCCCCACTAGTACTTTTTTCTGGCCTGGGATTAATCACTGCAGTCTTTACATGCTTACCCCTGTGGAGTGAACTTCTCTAACTAAATGTCTGGTGGTGCCAAGCAGGGGGCCAAATGACGGAGGAGTGCTGGGTGGCACCGGAGCACGCGTGACCCAGCTGGAGCCTGTACCCGGTGTTGCCTGCTCTTCTGATTTGTTTAAAAAGAAGCCAGAAGTCTAGATGCCAATATGAAATCATGTGTCTTACTTATATGAGCCCATGTGGCTTACTTATATGAGCTACATTTTTTTTAAACTTGGAAGCTAATTTAAAAATTTTTTGAGAACAGCTTGAAGGCAAAGAGGAAGCATTCCTGGGCCACCCTAACATCTCTGTTTGGAAGGGTTTGATCGGAGAGATTTCCAGCTTCTCTTTACAGCCTCAGCCTCCAATCAGTCTTGTCAAATTCTCCATTGCCCATTCAGAAGAAATGATAGACAGTGCAGGAAGAGAACCGTGGCTGACAACAATTAATGGAATATTTCAAAATAACTAATGGAGAGGATTTTTTAATGTTCCGAACACAAAGAAATGATATATGCCCGTGGCGACAGATATGCCAATTACCCTGACTTGATCATTACACATTGGACATGTTATTAAAATACCACACTATAACCCCAAAATATGCATAATGACTATATATCAATTAGAAAACTGTATTGATTTATTTTATTTTTAAAAAAGAACCACTGGTAGAGTAGCTACTATGGATCAGAAATAACTGAAGAACTAGCTCTCTGCCTCTTGATGGGCAGAGCAGCACAGACAGGAAGAGTCTGTTGCCAAACTGCATGAAAAACTTTACCGTGACAAACACGAGTCTGTGAGAGGCGCTGAGCCAGCCCAGGGGAGCCAGGAAGGCTTCCTGGAGGGGATGACAGTAACTGAGATTTGACAAAGAATTGAATGTAACTCTGGCAGGTAGGAGAGATGGGAGAGCTGCTCTCAGCTTAGCCCTTCTCCCTTCCCACTTTCTTTTGTGTTTTTAGATGTATTTATTGGTACATTGTAATTATGCATTACAAGGAGGTTCAGAGTGATAGAAACAGACATGCACACAGCACTTGGTCTGTTTCCCTCCAGATCCCACTCCCTCCCTCCCCGACCCTCCCATTAGATATTATTGAGATTGGTGTTGGTCATTTTACATAAGCACATAGCTTTATTTTAACCATTTTCTTCATCATAACTCCTCCCCCCTGCCTTCCTTAATCCCCTTCAACTGCATTACTTGAATCTCTCTTCATTTACCCTGTGTCTTTGTTTCCCAACATCTCTCTAACTTCCACAAATGAGAGTAAATATACAACACTCCACTTCCTGAGACTGGCTAATCTCCAGCACAGCGCAAGAAACTCTGAACTGTAAGAATTACGCTGGAGACATCACAATACCCGACTTCGGGTATCTATTATAGAGCTGTAGTAATAGAAACAGCGTGGTATTAGCACAGAAACAGACACATGAATCAATGGGATAGAATAGAAGACATAGAAACGAATCCTCACACTTATGGCTAGTTGATATTTTTTTAAGATGCTAAAAGCATATCCTGGAGAAAATACAACCTTTTCAACAAATGGTGTTGGGAAAACTGGTTATCTGTCTGTATATAAAGGGAATTAAAACCCTTCCCACTTTCTCCATCTTAATTCAAACCTTCATTAAATGGCATACCAGCATTATCAAAGCAGCCTTCTCAATGGTCTCCCTGGCTTCAGTCTCTTTCCATGCTGCTACAAAACTCACCACTCAAGATGTAAATATTTCCTGAACTTCCATACGTGAATTTCCTGTAGGGCGTCCCCATGGCCTATTCCACAATCAACACCCCATCAGTAAAACCATTTTGAGACTGCAGCCTCATAGCAACCATGTTTATTTATTTACCTAAAAGTCATGTTAACAAATAACATACTAGTGTGTTATATCCTAGCGTATCATGGAAATTGTGCATGAGGAAAAATATTTTAAGGAGAAAAAACAAAGTCAAGCTGAGTGTGGTGGCGCACCCTTGTAATCCCAGGATTCGGGAGGCTGAGACAGGAGGCTCGCGGTTCGCGGCCAGGCTCAGCTACTTGGCGAGGTCCTTTGAAACTCAATGAGACCGTGTTTCAAAATAAAGATTTAACAATAGGGTTAGGGGAGTAGGTCAGAGGTAGAATGCCCCTGGGTTCCATCCCCAGTACCACACACACCCAAAAAAGAGTTGAAAATGGTACAACATATTTAATAAATAGGATGTTTTTAGCCATTACTAAAAGAATGAGAGCAATATAGTTATTCACTGTAAATGCTTCACTGCTTTCAAAAATCTTATGCTAGCACTTTTTGAAACAATTACTGGAAGGTCAGATTGAAGGTATGTTTATTGTGTCCCTGGTTTTCAAGACTCAACAGGCTGTGAGGCATCCCAAAGACACGGAGATTAAAACCAGAAGTGTGTATTACCGCTGCACCTCCTTCATGTTAGACTCATTTTTCAGTCCCAGCTACCAATTCTGTAAAAGATGTTGCGGACATTTGCCTAGTGGATTTCCATATTCCACGTGTCAATTGGATTTTTTTTTCAAATGAATTATATTTGGAACAAATGTGTTCAAATCCTCTAGAATGCTTTATTTAGAAGAATTTTTAAAGCTTTAGAAAATTCTGTTCCCAAAATCTTTATAGAACAAAGATTTGACAGTTTTTATACGGGACACCCTGACAGTATTTTAGGCAACAAGATCACATAATGGTGGAAACGCTTCAAGGGTCTGTTTTAAATGTTCTTTCTCTCGTGTAAACCTCTTCCCAGAGCAGTTCCTTGCCTGCTCATTGTTAAAAATGTCACCTTTACCTCGAAAGGGCAGATTACAGATGTTTACTTAAAAAAAAAATCTAATAGCAACAGCTCCCTGTCATCACTGGAAAGGTCAGTAAATTTGGAAGATTTGTCTTTTTGTAAAAGAAAATTATAACTCTCGTCATGAAGTTCAACAAAGCAGCCAGAGACCCTCTGGGTAGGCAAAGTCGCTGCCCTTCTCATTAAGAAATATCCAGAGATTCTACCACTTAGCGCTTACATTCCACCAAGCCCATGCTGGTTGCTACATGGCCGTCAGGCCAAAAGCTCAGGAGGAGGCTTGGCAGACTTCTGGGTCTAGGGGAATGGGGACTTCCACTCTTCCCTCAGACCTCATGCACCCTAGATTATTGAGGGCAATGGTGTCATTCCATTTATTAAATACCATAAAAGCTTAACCATGTCATTTTCGAAATGAGAGCGAGCTAAAACCAAATAAAGGCCTTGTTATTTCCCCACCCTCTAGTGGGGCACTTGAGCATCTGGTGCTTTGGAGACCACTGGCAGCCCCTGTCTCCTCTTCCCTCAAAGCCCCATGCATGACAATGACCACTAACATTTACTGAACACTTACTGTGTACCAGCATTGATCCTTTGTATACATTAATCCATTCCATCTCTGTGAATAGTCTATCGATAAATGCTATTGTTATCCCCTCTGCACAGCTGAGGAACTAAAGTACAGGGATCGAGTGACTAGCTCAAGTTTTAAAAATCAGAAAGTGGTGGAGAAAGGGTTCAAGCCCGGGGGGTTGGGCTTCAGAGTTTACATTCAAGCACTGTGCTAACCGTGTGCTCCTCTTAAATAGAGCCATGCAAAGTTCTGCACATATGCCAGGCTCTTTAATTCTTCCAGAATTTTATAGATAAATACGGCTTTTTCCTGAACCGATCTTTTTGGTCAAGGTTTAATGCTACTGGCAGAACCTCTCACCCCGCTGGAGGGTGTTTCTACTTTCCCTTTTCCCTTCAAGTGCTGCCTGGTCCACGTGATGATCCTTTCTCTGCAGATAACTCCAAAAATAAGTGAATCAAGCTGGATCAATCCGATCTCTTCTCTTGGAATCTGGAATTTTTAACAGCAACACAGGGACTGGGTGGGATGGGTCCAGGAGTAAGTAGGAGGGTACCACTAGAAAAGAATCAATGAATGAATAGTTCTCCAGAGAGTTCTGGAACTCCCAGAGACGTCTGCCCCCAAACCTTGGTAATCAACATCTTCTCTGGCTTACAAAGGAAACCCCAGCATCTTTTCACCAAGCCTACCCAGAATCCACTTTCGTTTGCAGAAATTAATCAAGCAAACTTACCCAATATGCCGAGCTCCTGGGACATTTCCCCACACTCTATCAGTGCATTTATCAGTGCGTGCAGCAGTCTGCTCTCTGTTCTTTTGACCATTCATAGGCTTCTTGCGTTTCCAGGCTCATTCTTTATCTCTGGACTCCCAGTGCCTAGAACTATCTATGACCCAGAGCTGGGTATCAGCAGGCGCGTGCCGAGCGCATACCTGGATGGGCATATTTCCCAGGAGGCCAGCACGCTCGGGTGTCTGGGTGTGATCCATTCTCTGTACATTGATGTTCACAGTCAGAGCCTTGAAAATACTATCTCTAAAAAGAAAATCTGGGTTGGAATCATTAAACACATTTAAAAACTGACCTTTACCTGCTGAAAGTATAATACATTAATAATGTGCATTGTGCCAGAGAGATAATGGGAGCCTTCCCCACCGGGGGATCAAAGAACTATGGGAATTTAGGGTCAATATTCCTTTTCCACGATTGCCTTATCCCCTGAGGTACAGTGGGGAGCACAGCAGCTGTCCCGAGTCTGGCAGGAGGAACACCAGATGGAGGGAAGGGGGAAGGACGTAGATGCAAGGAAGAGATGCCATCCAGGAAATTCCACTTACCCATCTTTCTAGGCAAGAGGTTTCAGCCCGCCTCTGACCAGCGCTCAGTAATTTTCTGGCCTCTGACTATAGTCAGTGCCACCAGTTCTTGACAAAAGCAGGGGTTTGGGGTGGAGGCTGGGGTGCAGCTTGCAGTAGGGTTTGAGGTTGCTGCTAGGCAGTGCAGAGCTGGTACACAAGCCTCAGCTAAGTCCCAACTCGCTCCCAGGGATGAAAGGAGGCTCTGTCATTTCTGATTCATAGAGTCACTGGGTCTCCAGGTTGGAAAGACCTTAAAAGGTCATCTCTGCTTGAGCACCTTCAGTGACAGGAGATTTACGGCCTCTCGAGGCTGGCCACTCCATCTTGGGGAGCTTTGGTAGTGACACGCTCTTCCTCGCCCCAAGCCCAGGCTGAGCTTTTCTCTTCATGGAGGCCACTACACCAATCAGAGCAGATCAGGGGGTGAGGAGGAGTGTGCCCTAGGTAAGGAGAATAAGAAGGAGCATCTCTACAGAGGATGCAGAAACAATACCCAAAGCCAGTAAGAGCTGGTCTGCTTTTTATTATCACTGCTCACCAGCAAGTCTGAAAATGTCCGTGGTAAAATATTGCTCTTTAACAAAAGCTTTCGCTGGTCAAATCCTCAATAATTGTTACGGTTACTGTTGAATTTTAATGATAATATTGAATGTGGAATGAGCTTCCGTTTAGCACATTTTCATTGCTTATCCTTTGGTGATACTCTGTTCTACTTGGACACTAATTTGGAGAAGTCCCAGTTATACCGATGGCCCCAACACATGCAAGCTCAGCTATCTGTGTTCAAAAAGAGTAAATTTCTAAGGTTTGGACCCATTCCAACTTGCTTTGAGCACAGTTCACGTCTCCAATTTCTGTGGTATCATATATCCCTGAGTTTAAATGGTAAATTCAAAGTAAGCACTGTAATTGGTAAAGACAAAGAAGATCAGAAAATGAGTTACTACAATTCTGACATTCTATGTGCGCACTTGAAATTTTTATTTGTCTTTAAATTTTAAAGTAGTAAACCCACAAGAACCACAAAGCACATTTTTTGTTAGCATATGCAGTTTTTAGTTCATTTGTGTTTAATCTGAAGAATATCTTTAAAATCAAAACTCCTTTTTAAATTGTTGTTTTTGAAAAAATAATCAGAAATATAAAACTGTACCTATATTATGTAGTATCTAATGTATATGCTTTCCCTATATACCATACACTACCATAATAAAAAAAACATTAATCCATTACTATTTTCCTTTTTTATTCTATAATGTTAGTTGGGTGTTTTAGTGATATGATTATATATATTAAGTTTAATAAAAGAAGATTTTCACTGTCTGCTTTTCCTTTATACTCACTGCTAATTTTATTTCATCTTATGACCATTATCGAGAGCAATTTTGTGTGTGTCCTTTCTAGATGTCAAATACACCAGGCACTTCAACCGATTCTGGTCCCCTTCTCTGAGGGGAGCCCCAGTGTTTCAAAGTTCCCATCATGGTTCCCCTAGACATTTTTAAGTGGATCTTCCCAGTCCTCCCAAACAATTCTCAAAAGAATGATTTTGAGTCCTTCTTCTGTCCCCACTAGAATGGCTATCATTTATCTAATATGTCCCAAGTGGCAATCAACGTACACAATTTATTTGATCCCCCCTATAACCATTATTTGATCTCCCCTCTAACCATGTGAGGCAGATATTGTTCTTCCCATTCTATGGCTGAGAATCGAGGTGAGGTCTCTATTCTCACTTTGACAGCCTGGTGTTGGGGATAGAACTCAGACCCTCACATGTTAGATAAGCTCTCTACCACTTACCTGCATCCCCGTCCCTGATACTGAAGCTTAAAGGGATAAATTAACTAAACCCAAATCATATAGTCGGCGCACAGAAGACTGAGATGGAAAGTTAGGTAGGTGTGACAGCAAACCCCTGTCCTCAACATTGTGAAATCTTGTCTCCCATCCCCATTGCCCCCACTGTGTGTGGTCCAGTGCCTCTGCGTTGCTCTTCCTCTGTGGCCTCCAGAGTTGAATACCGCAGGTCCTCCACATGTGGATCCCAAAGGTTCAGCTTGGGCAGGGTCACCTCCTTCACTACGGAAGCTGAGCTTATACGAACACCCTCTCAGCTCACTGGTTTTATGGGCAGGCAACTGAATGGATCCCAGGAGGATGTCTACTTGAGCCGTGAAGGTTCAGTTTGTGATATCTAGGGTCCATGGGATCTGAAAGTGGCTATCTCCCAGTTCACTGGTTTTACAGGCAGCTGCAGCAGACAGAATGGATCCCAGGAGGAGGTCAACTTGAGCCATGAAGGTTCTGCATGGGATATCTAGGGGTCATGAGATCTGACAGTGGGGCAAAGAGCAAACACTGAGATGAAACAGGAGCTCTTCTGTGCCATTTAAGCGAAAGGACCAACAACCCCAATCCCCAAAGAGAGAGTCATGCATGAGCCCCCACCTGAAGAGGACTGAGGATCTGAAAAGCCCTGCTTTAGGGGCAGAGAAGAGGCACCAGGCCAACTGGGAGCAGAGCTCTTCTTAGCAGGCAGGGGAGGCTTGCGAAAGGCCGGGCAGCTGCAGGAGAATAGGCACACACCTGCAGGGCTGGGGTCAGAGGTCTAGAAGGGAGGATTCTAGACACCCTTGCCAGTCCTCTCTAGCCAGACACATGGAGGAGGCTCAGGGAGAGGCGCACAGCCACTTCCCAGCCCTTTAGGCACTGAGTATCCCTTAAAATCATTGCTTTTATATGAAAACAGCTGAAACCTGCCTTTAGAGGACAGAGGATTTTGAATGACCTGCTAGAAGTCTTCTGCTCCCATTTAGCCCACGTGTAAAGTGGGCAGAGCAAGAGTGAACGATCCATTCTAAGCAGCTGAAGACTCAGGCCTCTCATCCTGGGCTTGGGGTGACCTCCAATCCTACTTTTGCCTTTTGACCCCTGAGCCACCCCATCCTAATCAATAGTATTTGGCCTCAGCACAAGTCCTGACATGAATCCTTATTCACGGTCGCCTCATTCAGCCCAGCCATGGATCCAGGTTATTGACTCAACATCCCCCAAGTATCTGTTTAGCATCTCAAGTAAGTGATATCCCTGCCCTCAATTGGGACACTAAGAGTCTGTGGGGGTCTCCAGCTTCAGGCAACATCAGAATGTGGATAAAGGCCACCTCTCCAGGAAAGAACTCCATCCCATTGCTGAGAACAGAGAACCAGGTGTATCCTCCCGTGAAATTATGAATGAAATCAGAGATGGGATAGGGTTCCCAACAACCAGTTGGATTCAGAGGCATGTAGGGTCACCAGCCCAGAAAGAGCGATGGAATGCTGATGAAGTCTCCAGATGGAAGACAGCACTGCAATCTGCTCCAGGAAGGTAAGGGTGAGGGGCTGTCTTGCTTCGTTTTGTACTGCAATAACAGAATATCTGAGACTAAGTAATACATAAAGAAAAGAGATTTGTTTCTTAGCTCTGGAATCTGAGAAATCTAAGATCAAGGGGCCCACATTTGGTGAGGGGCTTCTTGCTGCATTACCCATAGTGGAAGTCAAAAGGGCAAGAAAGCATGCGCATGAGAGAGAAGGAAGGGGTCGAGTGCATCCTTTTATCCAGACCCTACCCCTGCGGCAACTACTCCATCCCCAAGAGAACAGCATCATCAGTCCACTCACCTCTCAAAGGTCCCACCTCTCAACACTGTTAACTGAGGATCAAGTTTCCAACACATGAAATCTGGGGACATCTTCAAACTATAGCAGTGAACTTGGGGATTCCTGGACAACCAGGTTCCTGGCTCCAGACCAATTGGACCCCGGGCCTCAGGTCTTGAGACTAGACTGGACATAGGTTCGCAGAGATGGATTTCTGACATGCAACCCCAGACAGGGTCTGGAGGGGCCAAGTCTAGGGCTAGGCGCCCTTGAGGGTTCTTGAATGATCAAAAAGAGGAAGGAGTAAGGAGGTCCAGGGTCCCTCCCAAATGCCATTTGGCTCAAGAAATCACATCTTGTCCATGGAGTATAGCCTGATACTCAGATCAGGCTTTGGTTTTCCAAGTCCGACACCGCTTCTTCCTTGTAAGCTCCTCCCATTTCTTCAGATTAAGTGTGGGAAATGGAAACATGATGATAAACACTGATCACCTGGAGCCATCGTGGAATGGGGGAGTTCCTCCTTTCTCTCTCTCTCTCCCTCTCTTTCTCCTCCCCCTTTCCTTCTCTCTGAAGAAGAATCACTGCTCTTTGTCCTAACCTATGGAACGGTGGGTTAATTGGCTTAGAGCGCTGCTGAATATGGAACAGAGCCCTAATGGAGATTTAATCAAAGGAGACAGTTATGTCGAGTGAGGTGTAAAAGCCATTGAAGATGAATGGAGATGGATACAATTTTCCCCCCAGAGTTATTCAGAGCAATTTTAATAAAGTGCAAGTTTAACTACGGAATGGATTGTGTGACCAAGTATCTTTTGGCTGTCGGGCACAGCAAGGCAGACAAGGGAAGGAGAACTTGGAAAGTCCTGTGGAGAAGGCAGAGCCTCTCCCTGCCTCACACAATGGGTGCAGGGTCACCCTCCAATGCTCCTAGCCACGTCTCCCTTTTGCCCACTGACTCATCTCAGTGATGTTTGTTGGGTCCTCTGTGGCTTAAAGCCAGTGATCTCAGAGGTTAGAGTAGGAGGCTCACCAGACCTAGGTCATGGCTATGATGGAGATCCATAAAACCAGACCCTCACCAGACACCTACACTTGCATCTCTGTCTCTTCCCCTTTCAATGCCTCCATTCATCCACCAGCGCCCTGCTTACCTGCTGCTGCTTGGTAAGACTTTCTGAACCACTCTTGGCTGCATTTCTCTAATTGCCTGTATACCAGCAGATTTCATGATTGTCTTTTGGTACATGTCTGCCATCATCAGTGGACTATCACCTCCCTACACACACACACACACACACACACACACACACACACACACACTGGGATTATCTTCGACAGGCCCTTGTGTAAATTGCTCCTTGGCTCAGCAATATGGTGTGGACATCTTTCCACACCAATACATGTTGCTCTGTAACAAGCTCTTTGAGAGCCGCACTGTATTCCTCTGCATAGACGTAATGTAAATTATTTAACAAGTCTCACATCTTTTTCTGCTATCGGAAACATCATTGAAAGGCTTGTTCTTCTACCTATAGGTTTTTTGAAAATTTGTCCAATTAGCTCCCTCATGAATTCCTAGAGGGAAAATCGTTGAGGTCAAAGTTTCCATACATATTTTCAAATTGCACTCCAAAAAAGTAAAAAATGTGTGCTAACGTACACTCCCATAGATGTTTTCCGAAGGTGTCTATTTCCCCACGTACAGCCTTGCTAGGCCCTGTCAGTCATATTCATTTTTGCAAATCTGATGGGTAAAACTTGATGTCTCCGTCTTGTTAAATTTGACAATTTAATAGTCCAAGAAAGGCCTCATCTAAGGAGATGAGATAACTACATGTCTTGGCAGGACCATAAGGACTCCAGGAACTTGTGTTGGGGAAAGAACTCCTGAGACTTTGCCCAGGCCGAGGAGCTGGCTCCCTGGAGGAGGGGCTAGCAGCCCGAACCATGAAACTTGGGGGTGCTGTCAGAGGTATCCTGGTTCATTGTCTATCACACCAAGGGGTCTTGGTGGGTCTTCTACATAGCCACACTTTCTAGTATCCATTGGGCACCTAAGTTATAGATCCAAGAGGGCTTTCTAAGCAAGTGTGAGGGCAGACAAAAGCAATATACAGGTCAGATGGTATATCTTACACTTAAGGTACAAGGTATATAAGATAGAGACATAAGGGTATTAATGCCTGGTCTGGCTCCAAGAGACAAAAATCAGAAATCATTGAACTGGACAAAGGACATTTACAGTCAAGGAAGAAATGTGACGCCTGATGCCTTGGCGAGCAGCCAGGGGCTAAATACCCTGTGCACTGGGCATTCCAGACATAAGGACAATTAATGGTTTCAAGACTGCCGACCTAGGTGCCAGGGCTTCTGATGGCCTTCCAAGCTAGGCCCTCATTGGCTCAAGGACTGGGCAGGTGAAGTTCAGAGGCACCTGTGTGTGGTATTCTTGGCAGCTGGGACTACCAAGGAAGGAGATAACTTCTGCCAGGAAACATCTAGATGACTCTCTCCAACCAAGTCCCTTTCTGGCCTAGACATGAGAGTGAGGGTTGGCACAGTCATCTAAAGACTAAACTTCAGCTAATGCTGTTCCCACGGTGATTAGCATTGCGTCCAGGTCTCATGCTGCAGGTTATCACTGACCCAAAGAGGCTTCAGTGAAATCTAAGGATGGTGCCTGATGGGAAAGGAAAACTGTTCAGCCCCCAAGAAGCCAAGGCCAGGCTAGAAGTGCTGGCCCAGAAGGTTGATGCTTGGGGCTAGATCCAGAAGGTGACTCCAAAGACGCATCTCTGCATCAATCCAAATGAAATTCAAGCAGTCCTTACATTTAAGGGGTGAATGTGGCTTGAGAAGCTGAAGTCAATGGGGGTAAGCAAACAAAGAGGCAAGAAGAAAAAAATAATTAATGAGTTGGTGCCAGCAGGTTAAGAGCCTTTGCTGTCAACAAGACTGCACTACCTAGAGCACCTCATTAAAGGTCCAATGGGCTGTGGGTGTGTTAGTCTGTTTTTCATTGCTATAACAAAATTCCTAGGGCAGGTAACTTTATAAAGGAAATAAGTCTATTTAGCTCACAGTTGTAGAGATTCATGGACTTGCATCTGGTGATGGCATTCTTGCTAGCAGAATCCTGTGAGCAGCACAGGGCAAAAATCAAGGAGTGTGTGTGTGTGTGTGCGTGTGTGTGTGTGTGTGTGTGAGAGAGAGAGAGAGAGAGAGAGAGAGAGAGAGAGAGAGAGGGAGACTTTTCTAGTTTCTCTCACTTCTCTTATAAAGCCATCAATATTCAATCATGGGGGTCTCGATAGCCTTATAGAGAATCCTTGTCATCCCCCAAAGGCCTTGGCATTAAACAACATAGTAAGAATCATTTTCTATTCTCTTAGTACCTCACAACAGGGATTCCATGTCAACACACCCAAACAATAGCAATGGACTGGCTTAACGTAAAGACCCAGACTCAGGCAGACATCTGTCTCACCCTCTGCTGCTGAGCTGCGAGTGAGTGGTCAGCTCTTGGCCTAACGGGAGGTGATGGGTAACTTAGATGGTTGCATATGGCCTGCAGTGCTATCAGTATCAAAGCTACTGTGTATCAGCTGGGGTGACAACCACCTTAAGACAGGGCAGTGAGGATGCTTCCCAGAAAAGCTTCCACCTACCGCTCCAGTACGCAGCAGCAGATGCAGTCACAGTACTGCCTACACTCATCTCTAAGTCCTGCCTTCTAAAAGGCAGATGACCGGGCTGCAGAGCAAGGGCCCAGGGCTTGTGAATGGAAGAAAAGAAAGAGTCGCCCTCCACTCCAGGAAGTCCACCTCTCCTCCCACCTGGGATCATGCTCCATGCTAACTGCTCCAAGGTTGCCCCACAGACGCGACATCTTGTTCTTGCCTTCAGTGGCTCCTTTATGTCCAAATAGCTATTGAATTCAGGTCATTTCCCAGCATCCTTTCAGTCTAACAAACTAGACTGAAGTATTATATCCACAGTTACATAGATTTTTACCACCCCATCTCATCACTGCAAAAGGGTAGCTTAGCAAACTGGTTAAGAGCATGAGTTTTCGCTCAACTGCTTGGGTTCAAGTCTGAGCTCTGCTGCTAAGAAGTCATGTGACCATGAACAAACCATTTCACTTCCCGCAGCATCTAAGCTCAGTTTCATCATCTGTAAAGGGCCGATGATAGTAGTACTGCTAATAGCAGCACTATAGTAGTATCTATGGGGGCAGATGCTCAAGTCCCAAGCTCTTATTTAAATTGTGTAGCATTTGCATATAACCTATGCACATCCTCCCATACTTTCAAATCATCTCTAGATTACTTATAATACTAATCAGTGTAAATGCCATTTAAATACTTGTTATACCATGTTGCTTAGGGAGCGCGGGGGAGGAGTCTCTTCAAGTTCAGTACAGATAAAATCTTTTTCCAAATATTTTTAATCTGCAGTTGCTTAAATCTATGGATGCAAAACCCACAGCTATGGAGAGATGGCTGCATTCTATAGGATTGTGGATTAAGTGAGTTTGAATACATCAAGTCTTTAAATAGTATCTCATGCATAGTAAGTGCCACTTAACTGTTAGCATTTGCTGTTATTATTATTGTTGCTCCTTCATATCTCCTGGAAAGTGTTATGACCCAGTTGGGTAGGTAGGAAAAAGAAACAGGCAGCTGGGTTATATCTCAGTTACTTATTTTGATGAATAATATTTTTTTCACTTGCATAAACTTGTAATACTTATTATTTTGTTTATTATTAACATTTATTCAGGCAAAAATGATGTATTTATTCACTTTTAGGTGCTAATAACATAGGTAGCTGCAATGTGCCAAGTGCCTACATGTGAAAATCATGTTTTTTTTTCTCTTCTTTACAGGTGCAGGAACTAAGGCTCAGAGAAGTTAACTCCCTGGTCCATAGTCACATAACTGGTAAGCTTTAAAAAAAATTTTTATTGGTACATTGTAGTCATACATCTTAATGGAGTACAAGGTAGTAGAGGCATATGTGCACACATCATCCAATTAGCCCTTACCCAATTCCTGCCTCATTCCCTCCCTCCTCCCTTCTTCTCTTGTTTGGCTTAGTGACTGACTTTGGGGCTGGTAAGCTTTAAGACTCAGATTTTGACCCATGTCCAGCTGACTCCAAACTTGTACACCCTTTTGTTTGTTTGTTTGTTTGTTTGTTTGTTTGTTTGTTTTTCCAGGTACTAGTTTAAAAGTAAAACAGAACCAGTCCTAGGAAAGGGCTCACTCTAGTCTAGCATTATTTCTACGCTCTAGGAGCTTCTGTTCTCGGTTCCCAGTGGTCTCTCTCCTCCCTTCCTTGGACGCCTGACTTCCTGCCCTTTGACGTCAGGCTGAGCCATGTGACTTGCTCTGCTGATGCAGGGTAAGACAGGACTTTCAATGTGCTTGCAGGTTTAGCTCTCTCTCCCCTGAGCTTCTTCCTGCCCTGCCATGAGAACAGCACACTCAGATGAGCACTGTCCCTTCCACCAGGGTCCAGGAACAACAGATCAGTGGAGCCCAGCCAGACCCAGCAGAGCCCAGAAAGAAGAACCAAGGACAACGGCTGCGAGCAGGAAATGAATGTGTGCTGCCTTAGGCACTGAGATGCGGTAGGAGCTGGTGGAGGTTGTTGCCACAGGAAACACTGGTTGATGTAGACGTTGTTGGGGGGAGCACACTAGGTAACCTTCGCTGTGGCGGGACAGATAGAGAAGAGGATAATCCAAGCTTGCTGCTTTGCAAAATAATAACATGTTTGGTTGTAAAAGTGGGTTTTATACCAGCCCCGTGCATTTTTGTATATAATTAGTGATCAAAATATATTTTCTTTCTTTTTTTTTTTTTTTTTGGTGTTACTGGTGTTCCTGGAAACTCTTCTACCTCCGGGCTACACTCCCAGACCTATTTTTATACTTTTTTTTTTTTTTTGAAACAGGGTCTCTTAAGCCAGTGTGGCTGGCTACGAAACTGCGATCTTCCTGTCTCTGCCTCCTAAGCGCGGGGATTGCAAGCGTGTGCCACCACGCCCGGCCTCAAAATATATTTTCTAACTTGAAATCAAAATAATAAAATTACAGAGGACTCTACAATGAGAGGAAGGAGAAAGTGGCCAAGGGATTTTGAGTTTTCCTTCTCTGGTGGGTGGTTCCAGCAGATGTGGAGAATAAGCCTGGGTTGAAAGAGCTTTTCCCTAGAGAAGAGTGAGTCCCTGGGCAGGGAAACAGGTGGGAGAAGCCACCAACATGAGTGCAGCCTGTGGATCTGGCTCCCACGGTATCTCAGACCTCGCCATGTGACAGCTTCCCCATGAAACTCCCAGTTACCCAGCATGAGTTGGGACAGAGCATAGATGTGAATTCTGGTGGGGACCTCTTTCACCAAGACAAAAATGGCCCCTGAATAGAGTATAGGCTCACCAGTGGACACTTGGCTGGGAGAGAGCTGGCACGGACCAGCTTCAGCTTTGTGGAGACCTCTGCGTGCCTCTGGGTGCCGGGGCATTCTTGTCAGGACACACGACACACGCAAGCACAACAGAATCTCTTGCAGATGGTGCCGATGGTGCCGGTGAAGGTGGCTGGGCCAAGCCTTTGCTGCCTCCAAGGATCAGGTGACTCCAGCCTTTGAAGCGTGCAGGGGTTTCCTGAGGTCTGTGAGAGATGGTGGAGAGGGCGAGATGCTGGGGCCACTTCATTAGGCTTCTCCTATTGGTCTTTGGCCAGCTGAGACCCAGGAAAAGGCTGCGACTCTGCTGAGGTGTTTCCATGGCAACGGCAGGCAGCCTGCTCTGGAGGCAAGGAGGTGGTGGGGAAGGATGGGGAGGGCTTGGGGAGATCAAGATGAAGAGGCCCTGGAGGAGGAGGAAGAGTGGAGGAGTGCTGGTAGGGGAGGGAGAAGGTAGAGAGAGAAGAGAAAGAGGAAAGGGGAAAGGGAAAGGGAGGAGAGGAGGGGAATTCGAGGAGATTAAGAAGGAAAAGAGAAGTTGGAAAGACAGGAGAGATGAGAAAGAAGAGGAAGGCAGGAGCCACAGGAATTGAGAAGGAGAGGACAAGACGAAGGAGAAGGAGAAACAAATTGAGGAGAGAACTACTATGTCCCGGGCTTCACACACAGAGGTGAGGGTGTCCATCTCCTGGGACACCGTGGACCACCCACATACTTTCCCTACATCCCCAGGACAACAGCAAGGTGGGAAACTCCCAGAACCCAGCCCCAGATACCAGCTTCAGCCAGCTTCACCCTTTAGTCCAGTGATACTGGGCAGCAGGAAGTTTCCAGAATGAATTTTGTATCTGACAGATTGTGCTGCAGGGCACATGAGCTTGAGAAAATTAATTTCTCCAAAACTTCAGTTTCTCACCTTAGAAAAATTTAGACAATAACTTTCTAGTGCAGTTGCGGAATTAAGTAAGATAATGCATATAAGGGCCTTAGTATAGTACCTGATATGTTGTAAGTCCTCAATAAATAAATTGCATTATTTCTTCTGTACGAGTTGCTCATCATTTGACATCTCTTAAATTCCATTTACTCATCTGTAAAATAAAGGTAATCTCCACTTAAGACGCTTTTAAAAATGTATCATTATAAGCATTCAATAACTGGCAGCTAGCTGGACATGGTGGAACATGCCTGTAATCCCAGTACTTAGGAGGCCGAGAAAGAAGGGTCATAGGTTTGTGGCCAGCCTCAGCCATTTAGCCAGGCTCTCTGCAATTTAGTGAGACCCTGTTTCAAAATTAAAAAATAAAATAGGGCTTGGAGTGTAGCTCAGAGATAGAATGCTTCTACGTTCAGTTCCCAGTAAAACACACACACACACACACACACACACACACACACACACACACACATTGTTAGCTATTAAAGTTTTTTTTACAATAAGAATAAACTTATGGAGTAGCTGGTACTTTTACAAAACATGTTCAATTTTTAGAAACCACCCTTTCATGCAGATATCATCCTCATATTAGAGTCAGGAAATCCCAGGCATTAAGAGCTAAATTAGTTTGCCTGCCCCTTGCTGGTAGGTGTTAGAACTTGGACTTAGGAGTAGAATGACAGGTGGTGGTATCACAAGTAATTGGACACAGTTCACTGAACTTGGCATTTCTACTCCAAACCAACACTTTTATTTTTCAACTTAAATAAAATGTATTCTTTAAATGACGGATAACAACATAAAAGGCATGCATACTAATGGAGTACCACCTCCAACACTTGTGATGTGTGCTGTGATTCACTCAGGAAAAGGACACCGTCCTAGGCCTTTGGAGACTCTTGTCACATGCATCAATGCCCAGGACATGCACAGCCAACCTGACGACTGGGTGAGCTTCTTGGGGTTGGCCCAGACCTTGAGACAGGATGAGCACTCCTAAAATAAGGTCATGGACTAAATTAACCAGTCAAGGCCAGACAAGGAGCAGCAGAACTAACTCTCTCTCTCTCTTCTCTCTCTCTCTCTCTCTCTCTCTCTCTCTCTCTCTCTCTCTCTCTTCCTGTGGGCCACAGAAAGAGGAAGCTGGTGATGCAGATGTTTCTCCTTGCTTTGTTTTTTAAAAGGAAGGCAGATTGAAGACATTTCACTCCCCCTTCAGATAAAATGTAAAATATCTTGGCACTTGTTTTGAGAAATTATGTCATTGTGTGTGTGTGTGTGTGTGTGTGTGTGTGTGTGTGTGTGGTGTGCATGAGTGTGCACACACACATAAATAAGTGATTTCAAAAGAAGAAAGAGAAACTGAGAAATCTAAGAAAAAGAAAGAGGAGAATGAAGAACAGAAGTGGAGAGAGACAGGGACCAGAGAAAGAAGACACTAAAAGACAGGGAAAGAGAGAAAAACAGTAACAACACTGGAGGACAAATGAGAGAGAAAGAGAGAGAGAGAGAGAGAGAGAGAGAGAGAGAGAGAGAGAGAGAGAGAGAGAGAGAGAGAGAGGTGATAATGCAAATAAACAGCCTGTGACAGAAAAGCTTCTGAGAGATGGGAGTGAGATGGATAGGGAGACAGGGACACACAGAGGCAGAAAGGACCAGACACCACGAGGAAGGGATCAAGCAAGCCAGGGTGGAAGACTCTCTCTCCTTCTCTCTCTCTCTCTCTCTCTCTCTCTCTCTCTCTCTCTCTCTCTCTCTCTTTCCTTTTTGCCTTTTTGGAAGGGAGGGCTGAATCAGCTCTCTACATTCTGAAAAGGCTATGCTCAGCCAGAGCCAGCAGTATTTGTAATATAGGTGTTTTAAATCAGAGCTAAAATTTGGCAGCATAAATGCTCTAGAAATCCTCGTCTCATTATGAAAATAAAGAAATCTTAATTTTACATTCTGGGAATTAGAGTCATCTTATCTCATATTTCAAAGAAATAGGTGTTTTCACTGTCATAAATCACTTCTATTGCTACTAATCTCTTAAAAATATCCGTAATTGTTTTTTACCATGATGGTCTTGCTTCTGGTAGGGCCTCAGTTTAGGTGGATTCACTGTATTTCAGTGAGCATTTATTATGCACCTTCTAGATGCAGGATGTGGACTGAGCTGGGTTGAAGCTCTGGGTAAACAGCAGATCTTGCCTTGGCTATGTGCTATGTAATCGTATCCTATGCAAGGGTTGGATCAATACTCTAGCTCTCTCCAGATAATTCACACAAGACAATTTTGCTTGTGTTCCACACCTATTCCAAGGTCAGTCTAAGAAGTAAGTTTACTCAGAATAGAATGGAGCCTTGACCCAGGACAAGCCTGTCCACTTGTCCTAATTTCCTTGGTCAATGGTAAAAACAGACATTCTCTGAGGCCCTGACATAAGCTCCACAACTATAGGAGCTTCTAGAAGATGTAACTACGGAATGTGGGGAGGGGAGTAGAACACATGAACATAGCTTTAATGCATACCGGCTCCACACAGAAAGCTTTCCCTGTGTGACAATCACTCAAGGTGCCCTGCCCATCCTGGAGGTCCTCCACATTCCCTTACACACAGTTTCTGGCTTTGCTATGGTTTGGATCTGCTGTGTCCACCAAACTCTCATGTGTTCCTAGGGTATCAAAGGCCAGAGATGATGCTCTGGGGAGGTGATTGGATCACAAGGCTCTGACCCCATCATTTATATCTGAATGGACTACTGGGAGGTGGGAGCTAGTTGGAGGTAATAGCTCACTGGGGCTGTGTGTGCCCCGGAAGAGTTTATCTTATCCCTCCCCACCACCATCACTTCTTAGCTTTAATGAGCTGAGCAGCTTTTCTCCACTATGTTCTTCCACTCTGGTGTTCTGCTGCTCCCCAGGCCCAGAGCAATGCAGTCAACCGACCATGGACAGACCTCCAAAACCATGAGCCCAAAGAAATTTTTGCTCCTCTAAGTTGTTTTTGTCAGGTATGGTGATGAACACATTTTTCGACCTGAGATGTTCACAGGGTGAGTACCTGGGAGATGGTCTTCCGGGAGAAAATTTCAAACAGTGACACACAGGAGTGGGGTCAATAAGAAATCCAGTACCCTCACTTCTTCATTTGGAAAATTCCAAAGTAGGTTCTATGCATTTTCTCAGAGTCCCCAGTGCAACTTTAGTAACCCACCATGGTAACTCACTCACAAAACCATCCTTTATTGCTTTTAATCCTTTTGTGGTATTACTTTTCCATTCCCACTCAGGATCAACAACCACTATCTAAGTCAGGGAGAAGCCCAAATATAAACCTCCTCACATTAGCCCATTTAGGCTTTACAACAACCCTATAGAAGTAAGCTTCATTACTCAGGATGAGAATTTGCTTCTCAAACACCTACACCTGTGCCAAGGATTGGGCATTGGGAGCACACCATGGCCTCTGTCATGTAAGGAAGAGCTTATATTCTAGACTAAAACAAGAAGATGCTTAACCAACAACTATACATATAATATTACTATTGTGGCAAGAGCTATAAGGAAGACATACCTGGGAATCCGAGAATATAAAACATGACTGTTTGCCCTAGTACAAAAGATCAGGAGTATCTTCTCTATGGAAGTAACACTTTAGTTGATAGAAAAAGAGTCTAATTTAACTAAGAAATAGAGTAAAAAAGCATTTACAGAAATAAGAACAATTTAAATGAATGATAAAACTAAAGAAAACCAAGATTATTTCACACACATATCAAGTGGTTGGAAGAGAGTGACTTCAGATCTGATGCCATATGTCCAAGCGCTCCATGATACACTCAACATCTGGAGCAGAGATGGACGTTTGGAGTGTGAGGTAACTTGTTAACCTTATCATTTATGTTATAAAAGTTCTTCTTAAATAAGAGTCATTTAAATAGAAAAGCTTCTTTTAAATAGATAGTCCCATAGGGCTTTGAATAACTAATTTAATCACAAAAGGGGAATTATAAATTTATGTAAATGTACCCGTCGGGTATAGAGGGGATGTAGCTGAGGGTATATGAAGTGGCTTCTCTGAAATCACTGAGAAGTTGAGCATCTTCCGAAGCCTATTCCACAGTGTCAAGCTCCAAGATAGCAGCAGTTTTTGCAAGAAGACCTGGGGAGGACAGTGGGGCTCTCAAGGGGTCTGATCAATTAAGAGAATGGTCTTTGAGTATCCAGGATCACAGGAGTTCCTTTACTCTCAAAGCCGAGACCCAAAGAGTACATTATTAAAAGAAGCTTACACTCCAAAATGGGGAATAGTGATGGTTATTTTTCTTTATGATTAGTACATAACCCACACTCTTATGGTAAAAAGAAAACAATACACTGTGGAACTATCAAAAGCATAAATGTGTGGGAGCCTCCATAAACTCTATTCCAGAGAATAATGTGTGAGTAGAAGGCAAATGTACCTTCCAAACACGAAGATAGGAACCTTGTCTTTTGAAAAATGGGTGGATAATCAGGTCTGCCATAAACAGAGATCATTTTCAGGAATAGAAGAAAACAAACTTCAGATGACAGTGTGATAAGGCATGAAACACTGGAACATGGAGGAACCCCCCCAAACAAAGATAAATCCCAGAGTTCCATTCTAGAATTTTTCTGAGTATCCAGCAGAAGAAATACAGCTACAAAATAGAGAGGTTTGCATAGCCTGGTGGTTTTTGAACTTTGAGATCCTTCTGGAGTTTAATTTAAAAATGATCAAGTTTATTTGCAGTTTATTTGTAACTCTTGTTTAGACTTATTTAGACTCTTATTTTAACTCTTATTTAGACTCTACATTTTGTTTGCAAATGTCCAGTTTGTATCTAAAAGCAATATTAAAGACCTGGAATCTTTGCCTCCATTTTGCATCTGTCTCCTTTGCTCTGCGTCACCCTGTATTCTGGAAACAACAGGTCTGATAGATAAACATTTTGTGATGAGTCTACACTACCTCCAAAGAAACAGCAACTCTCTTATCACTGACAAGGCCCTACCTGACCAATCCTGAGATAGCAATGGGCCAGACCACATCTGATCAAGATCACCTGCTTTAGCATCTGTGAAAATCCTCCAGAAATGTAGATCCATGCAATCTACGTGTAACTGTGTCCCACCCTCAGGTCAACTAAGGTATTATCTGAATTTCACCTAACAGAGAAAATGACTTGTACTCTCTACAAAATTAAATAAAAGGCAAAATTTATACTTCATCGTCCATTATCCAAAATTAAATAAAAGGCAAAATTTATACTTCATTGTCCATTATCCTCATGTGCAATTCCTGCCCTCCCATACTCACACAAATGTTACAAGACATAAAAAGCAGGCAGGTGTGACCCATAATCACAGAAAAACAATCAGTAGAAACAGACTCACAGAAGACCAATGATTTGAACTGGCAATCAATAGCTTTAAAATAACTACTATAAACATGTTGGGGAAATCACAGGAAAAAAATGAATAAAATGTGCAGATAAATAAAATATCAAGAAAGAAATAAAAATTCTTTTAAAATAGTTAAAAATGAAAATTTTAGACCTAAAAATTTTATTTGAAACAGAAAGTAAAAGGTTATATGTCTTCTCTCTTATGAAAAAGCTAGGGAATAATCCATATACAAAAGGAACTTTAGACCATGAAAGAGAAACCCCAGTGGAGCAAGAGAGGTGGTCAAGAAGAGTGTAATGGGGAGAGGGAGAATTATAACAGAGACACTTCCACTGATGTTACGGACATATGTGAGAATACCAAGGCCAATCTCAGTATCATGTGTGAGGAAGGGGATGGGTATCATGTACGGGGAAGAGGAAGGAGTGGAGAGGTACCTGAAGAGGAGGTTCAAAAAGTTCTGTATGCATGTATGTCACTATCACTCTAAACTGCATTATGATGTGAGACTCCAGTGCACCAACAAAAGTATATTAGTAAAAGAAATTAAAAAGTTAGTTTTACAAACTTAACAACAGATTGAGCACAACAGAAGAAAAAGTAGTAAACCTAAAATCAAGTCAATAGAAACTTAAAATCAAATTACCCAAACTAAAACACAGAGAGGAAAAGGTAGAACAAATCTTAGTTACAGGTAGAATAATATAAAATGATCTAACATGTATGTAAGTATGGTCCCAGAAGGAAAGGAGAGATATAATCTATATTTTTGAATATAAAAAGATATATGATATAAAAATATATATAGCTAATTTTTTTCAAATTTTGGTTTCTAAAATCAACCAAGAGATCCACGAAGTTCAGCCAGTCCAAAACAAGACAAAGATGATAAGAACTACATTTAAGTACATCATAGCGAAAATCAAAAGAAAAAAATATAATGCTTAAAAATGTTAAAGCATTTCTGTGAGAAAACACATAAGGAGAGAGTCAGATGATTTTTCATCTGAAACTATGAGAGCTAAGAAGATACTGGAATGACATCTTTTAAGGGGGGAAAATGGCAAATTAACTCTGCATCTAAGAAAAATGTCTTTCCAAAATAAATGTGAAGGAAAGACATTGTGATATAAACAAAAACTAAGAAAGTCATCACTGACAAACCTACATTATCAGAAATATATATATATTTTTCAACTTCATGTAAGTGTTTTGTCCTCTGTCCATCCTTCATAGAATGAACGGAATGATATGCCATGCTCTTTTCCTGTTTTAAACTCTTCTATGGGTCACCATCACCAACAAAATGAAGTCTTAAAGTCCTAAATATCTACCCTAAGTTTGAGACTCTTCATTCTAACCTTCACCTCATTTCTTCAATTTCATCTCTGGCCATCACCTCTGGTATGCATATGCAAGCACACACACACCACACACATACACACAGGACTTTCATCCTATCCAGACAGAACTATTTGAAATTATGTATCCATTCCAGGTTCCTCAGGCCACCAAGCCTTTGAAAATGTTGTGCCTTGTTTATCATGCCCCATCAAAACCTTGTCAATCTGACACAATTTTACCTGTAAAGCTTAGCCAAAGGTTCACACTATAATGCCCATGTTATTATTTAGGCTGACTAGGTCTTTGAACACCTCCCTATGTTTGGAGAATTACTCTTCTTTTAAATTCTTTAATAGAAGCCAGAATTTACCCAGCCTCCCTTGCAGTTAGGACATGGAGATGTGACCTAAGCCTCACCAGAGAGGTACAGACCCACTTGGCTGTAAATGAGAAGCATGTGTATTGTAGAATCAGGCCATGGGTAGAGTCTAGGGGCAGCAACTACATCCAGTTGCTAAGGACATCAGTTGCAAGAAGCCTAGCATGACACCAGAAGAATTGGTTGTGGTCCATGCCCAGTTGATATCCATGACAACCCCACTGAGCTAGCTCTTCAGAGTGCTTTTGGGTGTTGCTTCTGAAAGAAAGGTCTCTAGGCCCTCCGAGAATTTCTCCATTCTATCTAAGATGCCCTCTTACGCCTCTTTTGTGTTTTCCAGGACTGGTTTGTGTTTTTTTCAACTAAGAGCTCTGACTGATACACTGCTCCTGCCCTGAAATCTTCCCATATCTCCTTCCTGCCATCACCACCAATCATCTCTTCTACACCCATGTGAGAAAAGTCATTCCCAGTTCTTGGATCCCATTCTGCCCTGCATTGCCTTCTCTCATAGAAACACTATGGTTTTCTGTGGTTGTTTATTTATGTGTACCTCTCCCAGTTAGATTATTAACTACTCCAGGGCAAGATCATAGTCTCATTCATTTCTATTCCCTCACCGAGTGCTTAGCAGAGCGCCTAGCCTGGCACAGAAGTGCTAAGATGATCGGCATGACCCAAGAAACTAGAGACCCTGGAGGCCAGTCCAATTAGGGAAAATTTATTGCAGGCAAGTTTAAGCTGCTGGACTGTCTCATGCAGGAGAGCAGCTGAATTAAGGGGAAGTAAAAATGCTTAAAAACAGGGGTCAAGGAAAGGGGTAGCTCCTGGTTGGGAGAGCAAGGGATTGAAGGGAGTGGGTAATGCCTGGTCCTGGGAATAGCCAGACTCAGTTGTTCATGTGCGGTGGGAGCTGACTTCGTGGTCAGGGTTGGAACGTTCCCCCTTGTGACTATTTTCTTCATTTTGGCCTTTAGATTGGGTCAGACTGCCCTGCATTATCATGGTGCAGCTGTGCTTGTGAAACCCACGTAGCTATAGTTGTGAATACCACTGGGCCCCGTGCACCCTTTGACCTAACAAGAGGAATGCTTAGGAGAAGTTGGTTGATTCAGTGAGGAAAATATCTCCTCATACTCAGAGTAGAGGATCTTAAAATTCATATTCAGAACAAGCCCAATATGACCAATCTCTTCTTTCTAACATTATCTTGAGGTGCATACAATAAACAAGTGTGTAACAGTTGTAACCCAACAAAGCATGGGACAAGATCCCTGGTGACATCAGCTACAGGTTTTGAACCAGGTTGGTGCATCCATAAGCAGCTGGGTGGATGTCAGAGTATTTCCCCAGCACTCAGTAGAGATTCCTGTCTTATCTATCACTTTCAGATGATTCCATAAGGTATTATGTATCTATGTGTGCAAGACAGAAATTAAGAGGACTATTTTGAGGATAGCCATATAGTCATATACTGGTAAACATTTAACACTTTTCAGGATGAAAAAGCATTTGCCAATCTCCATGGTGTAAATACTCCTGCCATAACTCATTTTAGGGTGTCAGTGTAATAGCTCTGAACAGAGCTGAGAAGAGAAACATAGTGGCCAACTATTATGTAGAATCTCTACTATACAGATACTAGAGACACAGATAAGTAATTCTGAACATAGAAACCAGTAAAATGTCTAAAGTAATCAGAAATTGATGAGCTTTGAGCATTTGTTTCATTTCCTTACGAATATAATTAATTTAAAATTCATATAATTTATTTTGTTCAAATGGGTGTCTTTAATAATTGGCCCACAGAATTCCTGGAAATTTAATGATGGGCTATGCAAGCTGATGGGAGTTGTCTTCTTATCTTCTTATGCTACCAACTCTGTATTAGTCCTGCGACTTTGTCTTCTTAACAACCTGGCTTTAATTTCTTATTAAAGGTGCTAAAGACAGGAAACCATAGTCTCTTATGTAGATTAGAGACTGGTCTGAGATCGTACATCTAATTCCTGATAATACTGGAATTAAAATGCTGGAATGCTTACCAAATAGCAGATACTATGATATGCATTATACAAAATTCATTTCGACCTCACTACAAACCCTATAAAATAGGTTTTATAACTATTCCTTTTAGATTAAAATAATACATACATATACATACGTATACATACTTGAGAGACATTAAGTAGTTTGCCCAGTGACACATAATCAATATTACTAGAGCCAAGATCCAAACCCAGGCAATCTAACTCAAAACACGTGCTCTTAACCAGTGTCCCTGGGCCTCGGCTTCTGTGACTTGGCACCATGCTCTTTCCTCCTTTGCTTTGAATCGGAGACAAGAGTACCTGCTTCTTTTCCCCAGACTCCACTTCATTCAGTGCCTATCCAGTCCTTCCATACCTTTGTTAAAAACCCATGAGGACCAAGCTGTTTTGGTTCACCTACTAGTGGGCAGGAGATCCTTGCCCAAGTCACCAGAGCCCCTAGAAACCAATGGTCTTTGCTGTCCAAGGGAGCAGAACCCAGATACAGAGTAGACTACAGAGCCATAGTTTCTTGATTCATGTAACCACACTTCATAACACATATTTATTCATTATCAGATGCCCTTAATTAATTTATTCATTCATCAAATATTTGAGTAAACAATACACTGCATGTCAGGCACTGTATGAAGTTTCTGGGGCCAAGTAATCTATTAGACAACATCAAAGCAGTCCCTGAGACTCATGAGCTTTTCAAGCATTTATGAAAATATTTGAGACCTGAAAATAATTAATATCATCTCCCAAACACAAAAGACTGCAAAATTAAACCAACAAACATCTACTTGAAAGTCTATAAAGCCTAACCTTGTGTCCACCTGTCAACTGCCTTGCATCACAACTCTTGTGTGGTTATATATGAATTATGTTAATCTGCCAGTGGCATCATAATGTGTTTGATTTTAAATAAGACAGCCTTCTAAAACTCAGAGTACCTAAGACCTATGAAGGTCACGAAACAACCTAGAGGTGCTAGGGAGACAAAGATGCGCATGATGTAATCTCTGGCTTCAAGGGAGCCTCATCTTATGTATTGTTTGTTTACTTGTCTATTTTTATGCTCAAATCCTGAACTCCCGGAAGGCAAAGATTTTTGTCCTGTGTTTTCTTGTTAAACTTCATATTCCCTGCTCCTAGAGCAGGGCTGCATTCAAAACAGTACCTAACACGTTGGCTAGACAAACAATCAGGGTTAGGGCTGTGATTTATACTCCAAATTTTGAGCAGTATGCAAAGACATAGAAGTCACTCTCTTATATCCTCTTTCACAAACACACACACACACACACACACACACACACACACACTCACTCACGCCTTCCATTCCCAACTCTCCAAACCCTCCAATAGATGGACGGAAATGACGAAATCAACATTAGTGAGTTGTTTCAAGCACTGGCTACTGTGCTGGATTCTTTTCATGTATCAAATCGGCACCATGTAAGTCTTCCCCTACCTGCTACATTGCAGTGGGCATTGCAGATAACTCGGAATCTGCAGTCATTTTTTTCCTTGAACTGTCTATGCTTTCCCCAGTGTTTGTTTGTGATCCCTTCTGCCCATCTTCTTTCATGCCAAGTGTGTGATGCATGTTCATAAAGGAGAGTGGCAATTTCAGGCAGATTACAAAACAAGCAGGAAGCAGTCAACAGAAGAGGGCCATATTTCTTAAAATCCATCCTGCGGCTCACTTAAGTGAAATGTTTATCTCCCCATACTTATCAGTTCATTTGGATTCCTGGACCAATCTTGGTCACTATGGGCTGCTTTAATGGCCTTCATTTATGCAAGCTCAATGCTACCACTCCTGAATTAGTTGTCCACCACTGGGCACCCTGAGACTTCCTCATTCTCACGGAACTGGAGCATTTCCATGTTCCAGAGAAATCAGAAGCTGCCTTACTCTCAGGTCAGCATTCCACTGACTGAGTGCGATTAGCTCAGAGGATGGACTTCCAGCTGCCCGAAAGCTAGCAGAAGATAAAGAGAGATAAGAACGTGTTGGGACATGGAAAATGGTATAAGGCCCAGAGTCCATCTGCTCCGCTCCAGATTTAACCTACACAACTTTACAGGATTATTTTCAGTGGAATGTTTTTAAGGAACAGTTGCTTAACATTATAGAAATGTGAAATTAGGCTTACAAAGAAAGGCTTTTCCTCCCTTGACTCGAAGGTTATTGTTTTAATTTAATATTCATCAGGCTCTAATTATGTTGCCAGGTGCCTTGCTAAGAGATTTCTGTTTGTGATCTCAGTCAAACTCATCTATGAACCTAGGAATATCCCATTTACACATTAGAAAACTAAAGTTCAGGAAAGTCAGTGACTTGCCCAAGGTCACTCATCTGGTAAACATCTCAAGCCGATGAGATCCCAATATCTTTCTCCAAAGACTCATTTTAACACTTAAATATCCAGACCCCCTTCCTATGATCAGAGGCACAGACATGTGCAGTCATAAATTCCACATAGTATACTAAACTGCTGTAAAAGAGATATGAGTAGTTGGGCATGGTGGCTCACACCTATAATCCCAGTACTTGGGATGCTGAGACGGAGGGTCGCAGGTTTGAGGCCAGATTCAGCAACTTAGCAAGACTTTGTTTCCAAATAAAATAAATAATTGAATACAATTAGGGCTGGAGGTGTAGCTCAGAGGCAGACTGTCCCTGAGTTCAATCCCTAGTACAGAGAGAGGGGGGAGGGGAGAGAGAGAGAGAGAGAGAGAGAGAAGAGAAGAGAAGAGAAGAGAAGAGAAGAGAAGAGAGGAGAGGAGAGGAGGGGAGGGGAGGGGAGGGGAGGGGAGGGGAGGGGAGGGGAGGGGAGGGAGGGGAGGGGAGGGGAGGGGAGGGGAGGAGAGGAGAGGGGAGAGGCAGGGAGGGAGGAAGGAAGGAAGGAAGGAAGAAAGGAAGGAAGGAAGGAGAAAATAACCAGTTCCTGGCGGGAAGGTAATGGGAGGCTGCACAGGGGTGGCAGCAGGTCATCTGTGCTTTAATATGGGACTTTGATATTACTATGAGAAGAAAGAGAATGTGTCTAAAGCAGAGGGACAATCATGTGGAGTAGGATTGAGGAAAGGACCTGGAATGTGTGGAGCATGAATGGGAAGACATCCAGAATGGCTGGGACCCAGGGTAAATGAGGCAATCTGACAGGCAGAAGGCTGGAGAGAGAAGCCAGAGTTAGAGGTTAGGGCCTTGTGGTGACTAACATCAGGAAGTCAGGTGCAGGAGAGATTTGTGGGGGGCAAAGAAGAACCTGAAGAGGGAAGACCAGTCAGGAGGCACTTGGAAGCACCCAGGTGAGAAACTAAGGCAGTTACCATGAGAAATGGAACAGCTTGGGGAAGTGCTTCTTAAATGTCAGCGCACATTTTTTAAAACCGCCTGGGAAATGATCTAAAATTTCATATTCTAAGACCCATCACAAGATAACAGGATTCATGACACCTGGAGGAGGTCCTTAACACCTGAATTTTAACAAGTGCCCCGGTGGTTCTGATGCAAGTCCCGTGCAGATGGCTGCACAGGCTTGGTGATGGATTGGGTATGAGGTGTGGGGGAGGGAACAGGGAATTTATGTCCCCCTCCCCTGGAACTGTCCCCACTTCTGATGACAACTGCCTGATTGACTTCTGGGAGATGCTCTCCCTCACTCCTAGTCCAGAAGGTTTGTGTGGGGCTCCATGTGACCACTTCCTAATCATTCAAGGAGGAGCAGATGACTCGATCAGAACCCATTATGAGGCTAGGGGGAAGAGAAGCAAGTGGTCTTTCTCGTGGGCCTTGAACCCAGCAGCTCAAGATGCTGCAGCTGCCTCGCTCGGGTAGCACCTGAGATTAAAGCGAAGAGAAGGCAGATCTAAGAGATGGAAAAATCCCAAATACCATACCATTGTTTCATTCTTGAATCCGGCCATGTCCAAAACCAGCACTCCACTAAAATTTTCATTGTTTGAGCCTCTAATTTGGTATTTTTGTGGTTTTGTTTTTTGCTGTTTTGCTTAGATCATCCCAGGCTGGATTTTCCAACAGCGACAAAAGAAAGACTCTTCCACTTGCTTTAAGAAAATCTGATATATAAAAATCTTACCTTACAAATCAGATAAATGAAGAGCTGATTACTTCTATTAAAAAGGGACTCGCTCACAGTTTCCTTTGACGAGTGAGCCTCCCCAAGGTATGAAGTGTAGAATTTGATTTATTAAATTTGATTTACACATGACCTTTTCAGGAGGACAATCTTAAATGCAAAATAAGAGCTGCTCTACCAAGATAATTGCTCTCGGAGCCACTGCAGTGTGACTTTCAGAGGATAATCTAGGGTGGCTCCCTCAAGCACAAACCACCCTGTCCTACTTTGAGGGGGTCTGAATTTGATTTCCCAGCCCCTTAATCCCCACAACTGTAAAAAATTCATTCTGCCTACAACAGCATCTGATACACCTGTCACACAAGTCTGATCTGAGTTAACAGTGGCATTTATATTGCTCTTTTTAAACTCAACAGAAAACATACTTGAAACACAAATCCTTAATATATTAATTAATGTATTCATTATTCTTTATCAGTAGCACAGATGAAAAGGCTTCCTGCTACAACATGTGTTTTTCTGGGTTGGATGTGAATGCATCTCTGAGGTTTCTATTCTATAGGTAGATGATTCCCAGCTGTCAGGGAGAAGAGAAATTCTGCAGAGCCCCAGCTGAGTGTTCAGGAAAAAGTGAAGGAGGCTTCAATGTCTCCACCTGCCTACTCTGAAGCCAGAAACAAGCCTCACTCTTCCCTATACCCCGATGCCCAGGACATAATAGAGGCTTGTTGTGTGGGTTTGGGTTGCATGATTGAACGATTAGGTGAGTATCTGGAAAAGTCAGAAAGGAGACCTGAGTCATGGCTCAGTCTATCACAGGAGCAACGTCATTCTGAAACTCTAGTATACCCAGAGCATTGGGAGGAGCGAAGCCCATCTTGCTGAGTTACCAACATGAAACCACCTTCCAGTCTAGAAGTGCAATTTCTTAGCTCCAGCCTCTAAATTGCTCCCCCTCTGTCTCAGGGTTTTTGTGAATTCCTTTGTTTCCAACTTGGCAAGTCTTTTTCGTTTTCTCTCCCAATCCATTATAGGGAGCAATAAAGCTGGATTTTTCCTTCCAGCCCAGGGCAGGTTCTCAGTTCTCCTTTCTGGTTCCCGATGTTTCATTTTTCTCCCTGGGTTCTCCAGATCCTACTTCTAACCCAGTCAGGGCTCACTCTCTTACTCCCATGTCCCCACTTTGGAAGGAGCAGAGAGCGAAGCTAATTACACCTCTTGGTTCACAACGTAGACTATCAGCATCCACCTGTTTAAGGTTCTGCTCTTGCTCTATTTTATTTAACTAATTTTCCTTTCACCCCCAACTCCTCAGTCCCACTGCTCACAAGCACTTACCAGACTGTGTTTGGTAAATGCCTTCGGCTATGAGCATCTCCATGAAAAATCTACAATATTGGTTTGTGAATTAATTTGTGTTAAATGCACACAAGTGACAGTGTGCTACAGATTGCATGTGGTTTCTTTTTTCCTTTCATTGTTCTGTTTTACAATGCTAGTCATGTTGCTGCACATATATTCATTTTGTTGTTCTAACTCCTACACTGCAATCCACAAAAAACATCCTCTACATTTTGCTTATCTACTTTTGGTGACAGCTGTCTTTGTCTGGTACGTTGGCCAGCTTTTTGTCCCTGTGACTGAAATACCTAACAAGAACAACTTAGAGGAGATCCACTTGAGGCTCATGGTTTTGAAGGATCAGTCCATGGTTGGCTGGCTCCAAGACAGAAACCTCAAGGTGGCAGTGCATGATGGAAGAAGACTGTTCTGCTCATGGCAATGGGAGAGAGAGAGTGAGAGAGAGGGTGTGTGTGTGTGTGTGTGTGTGTGTGTGTGTGTGTGTGTGTGTGAGAGAGAGAGAGAGAGAGAGAGAAGAAGAAGAAGAAGAAGAAGAAGAAGAAGAAGAAGAAGAAGAAGAAGAAGAAGATGGAGGAGGAGGAGGAGGAAGAGGAGGAGGAGGAGGAGGAGGAGGAGGAGGAGAGAGAAAGAGAGAGAGAGGAGAGAGAAAAAAGATGAAGAAGAAGAAGAAGAAGAAGAAGAAGAAGAAGAAGAAGAAGAAGATAATGATGATGATAAACTCTTCCAAGGAATGTTCCCAGTGGCCTACTTCCTTCAACTAGGTCCCACTTCTCATTAGTACATTTAGCTTTAAATGAATTAATTCACTGAGTGGATTAATCCGGTGGTGTAGTCAGAGCTCTCAGAATGCAATCACTGCCTAAAAGACCCACCTCTAAACCTTATTGCATAGGAGACCTGCTTTTAACACCTGATTTTTGGGGAGAACATTCCATATGCAGACCATAACACCTGGAATTCTCTGCCATCACCAACAATGCTGCTAGGAATATCTTTGCTCATGTTCCAAGATGAACCTATGCTCAAAGTTTTCTGAGGTATATATGCAAGCATAAGATTGCCAGGTCACAGAATATATATGTATATAGAGAGACATATACATACACGCACATATATATATACATATATATATATAATTTAATTTCACTAAATGAGTTTCAAAATATATGTACCAGAATTCAGCTTTTTATTTTTTGTTTCTCTGGGTTCTTCCAACCATATATTAATGTTAATTATTTTCATTTGAAATTTTTATATTATTTTTTAAATCTTTTCGTCAAACTTTTTGAGATAAATCACACAGTTTTTTAGATAAATGCATCCTGCTCTAAATTTGGAGCAAATGATGTTGGAATGCTGGGAATCAATAAGCCAGAAATTAGGTTTGGTCTCTATATTAACAGAATCATCAGTAAGCAGTCGAGATCAGCTCCAAGGGGCTATTAGGAGATAAAAAGATCCATCTCTAGGCCAATGGTTCTCAGCCCTGGCTGTGCATCAGAATTAACTAGGGAGCATTAGGAAATACTGATGCCCCTGCCTCTCCCAAGAACAATTAATCATGCTCTCAGGGGTATGGCCTTTCACAGGTATTTTAAGAGCTCTTGAGGTGAGTTTAATATGCATGTAGGGCTGAGACTCTTACCTTGGGCTAAAGGGCTAGGCTGGGAAGGCGGTGCACGTGGAGGTTGTCACCGAGCACTTTACCGTGATGATTTAAGCATCTGGTGGCAAATGGGAAGCCCTGGAGATAAAATACACGTAAAAATTATGAGAATGGGTGATGGTAACTGCTACCATCCACCATTTGCTAGGACAACCCATGGAACCAGGCACCACTAGTTCAAGGCCTGGAGGGAACTAAATTTCAGAGTATATTTTAATCCGTGCCTCATAATTAGAAACTCAAAACTTCCAAATGATTGAATAATTATAGAAATATGCAAAGCCCTAAGGCCATTAACAAGACTGCCACGGATCATTACCCAGACCTAGCAAGAGCCCAGCTGACAAAACCTTCCAGCTCCGGCTCCCTGTCCAAGGTGCTGACGCCCACCATGCGCATTGCTGGCTCCCTCTGTCAGCAGGAAGCAGATTCCCAGAGCCTCCCAGAGCCGCCCAGAGTGGGGAGGGCGGGCCCCCTGCAGAGTCAATTTCTCTCTGCACTCTGCAGGTAAATCCCTTGCCACACCAATATTACGAAGCCATGAAGAAAGTTTTAATCTCCAAATTGACAAATGGTGTTCACTCTGGAAAGAACTCTCCCTTTCAAGCCTAGTTCTTTGTTTTCTTTCCTGATATATTTCGAAATGATCATAATGTTCGATAATAAGTAGCCCTTAGGACAGGGGGGAGAAGATATTACAAAGGAGATTATTAACACTAGTTGGCCATCTACTATGAACCAATGCACTGAGCATTTTACACATTTTATCTTTCTTAAACTTTACAAAAGCCCTGATAATCCTTATTTCATGTATATAGTACGAGAAGCTTAGAGAGGTTAAGTGACTCATGTAAAGCAGATTACCTAAAAAAGAGGCATAAAAATATTTAAACCATGTTCTCTCTGATTTTATTTTATTTATTTATTTTTTGTGGTACTGGGGATGGAACCCAGGAGCATTCTATCTCTGAGCAACACCCCCAGCCCTATTTTTTATTCTTTATTTTGAAACCAGGTCTCACTGAGTTGCAAAGGGCCTCACTAAGTAGCTGAGGCTGTCCGGGAACCGTGATCCTCCTGTTTCAGCCTCCCGAATGCTGGGATTACGGGCATGCACCACCACGCCTGGCTCTCTCTCTGATTTTAAAAACCCAAACTTTATCTACACTGAGAAAAAGCCATCATTTTTCTAATTGTTGCCGAGAGGAATGATGTAACAACTTTCAAACCCTCTGTGTTTTCAGTATTAGTAGGTTCTTCTTGGAACCTGATCTAAATCTTTCCCAGGATATTCTCAGCATCCTGAAAAAGTAGATATAGAGATGGTTTTATGAGCATTACCTCAAGGAGGCAGCCCATTTCACTGAGAAGGGGAATTCCATTACTGCTAGATAAGTCTAAACATCAAATTCCACTGGCTTGGACTATGGCTATGCTTTGACTGTGTCCCCCAAACGTTTGTGTATTTTGAAACTTAATTTCCAAACTCATATGTTGATGCTATTTTTATTCAGGGCCTTTGGGATATATTTAAGGTTAAATGAAGTTGTGATGGTGGGGACCCTGTGAAAGGATTAGAGATTGGGGTGGGGGGTACTGGGGATTAAAGACAGGAACATTCTACCTCTGTCCTACACCCTCAGCCTTTTTTTGAAAGTTTTTTTAAATTTTGAAACAGGGTCTTACTAAATTGCTGAGGGGCTTCTGAGGTTCCTCAGGTTCCTGAGGCTGGCCTAGAACCTGAGACCCTCCTATCACAGCCTCACAAATACTAGGATTATAGGCATACACTACTGCACCTGGCTTGGATTAATAATTTTATAGATGAAGACCCAGTCTGCATGTTCCTGTCTTATCACTATATGATACCCCTCATCTTGTCCTGATGTAGTGAGAAGGCCTCCAATAGATACTGGCACAACTTCCTAGCTTCCAGAACGAAGATCCATTCTCCATAAACGACCTAATCTCAGGCATTTTGTTACAGCAACACAAAATGGACTAAGACATCTATAAAAGTTCATTCTCCAAAGGCATGCCTCCCCAGGGAAATTGTCTTGGATGTGCCAAGAAGAAGCTCTGGGCTCCATGATGAACAAGATGATGTAATTATTCTCAGTGGCCCTTATGAGTCTCATGCCGCTACCAACATTTCATTTAGAATAAAGATCAACTGTGCTGGGCATGGTGGCGCACGCTTGTATCCTCACACTTGGGAGGCTGAGACAGGAGGATCGCACAGGTTCAAAGCCAGCCTCAGCTTAGGGAGGCTCTCAGCAACTTAGTGAGACCCTGTTTCCTAATAAAATATAAAATATAGCCCAGAGGTAGAAAATCTCCTGGGTTCCATCCCCAGTACCACCAAAAATAAATAAATAAAGATCAGCTGGGTGTGCTGGCTCATACCTGTAATCCCAGTACTTGGGAAACTGAGACAGGAGGAATGCAGGTTCAAGGCCAGCCTCAGCAACTTAGTAACACCCTCTTTCAAAATAAAAAAATTAAATAGGGCTGGGGGTGAAGCCCATTCAGAGGTAGAATGCCCCTGTGTCCAATCCCCAGTACCACTGGAAAAAAAAAAAAGATCAAGGGAAGACCCATGTGGGATTCTCTAGAGCAGTAGTTCTCAATGTGTGTTCCTTGGGCCAGCAGCATCATTACCTGGGAACTTGATTAAATGAAAATTACCAGGCCTTGTCTCATACCCACTGAGCCAAAAACTCTGGGGGTGGGTATGATTAACCTATGTTTTAACAGATCACACACACATATGCATAAAGGTTTGAAGAAAAAATACCAAATGATGTGTGCATACATGTTTATATCACTTTGACCCACACTATGATGTACACTTACAATGCACCAATGAATATATCCTTTTGTATTTTAATATAAAATATATCATACTGAATTATAGAGCAATAGGAACATATATGCACACAACTCTTGGAGCATAAAAAGGAAAGAAAGGAAAGGAAGAGGGGAAGAAAGAAAGAAAGAAAGAGAAAGAAAGAAAGAAAGAAAGAAAGAAAGAAAGAAAGAAAGAAAGAAAGAAAGCCCTGCTCTTTTTTTATGGTAGTGGGGATGCAACACAGGGGCATTCTACCTTTGAGTTACAGCCCCAGCCCTATTTTTTACTCTTTATTTTGAAACAGGGTCTCATTGAGTTGCAAAGGCCCTCACTAAGTAGCTGAGGCTGTTCTTGAACCTGTGATCCTCCTGTCTCAGCCTCCCAAGTACTAGGATTACAAACGTGCGCTATCCCACCCAGTGAAACCCTGCTCTTAAAGCCGGTCAGTAAAGTAACAACGAGTGCCAAAGTGCACGTGCGCTTTGGCTTTGGGAATCCAAGTAAACAGCCCCCTGGTCTGACCAGAGCCACCTAAAGACAAACAGAACACAAGCTACCCTTGCATTATTGTCCCACTCACCAACAGAGCGTGGCTCTCTTTTGCCTGCTGTGTTTAACCTGAACACATGGCTTGCTCCTCCAGGTGGCCTCTGCCTGGCTCCACCCCATCCAGGCAGCTCTGACCCCTCTCCTTCCCCTCAGGCACAAGGTGCTCTAGATTGAGACATGAAGACTCCAGTGGGGAGGGGTTGAAAAAGAAGAGTGAAACCAAAATATTATTTTCTTGAAGATTTTCTGTTTGTCAGGAAATAACACATTTCCCTCAAAATCTTTTGCTTCTTTACAAGCTCTTACCTCCTTAAATATACAAAACATGATCATTTTCTGAGCAAACCGAGTCATACATAATGCATTTTTATTGGCACCTTGAATAAAGATATGGCAGACATGAATATCAAATGCACAAAAGAGGAAGCTGAGAGGAGAAGGCACAATGGGTGAACAGGGAGCAAGAGAGCACCTGGCCGCTCTGCCAAAGCCAAAAAGGATTTTGCTGGAGGAATTGCACCCCGCAGTCCTGGAGACACTTGCAAATGCAGTCACTAAACCGCTGTGAGTCTCCAGTGAGTTATCAGGAAGGATGGCCGAGAGGCTGAGGGCTGAGGGTGGAAAGATGGAACTCAGATTTAGAAAAGACTGAAATAGTGAATTCTTCAAACTGCTAACTAGCGAAAAGTTGCAGGAATACTTTGGAGACACAGCAAGGATCCCAGAAATCAGTGTAAATTTTCCAAATGCAAAGCTCAGGTAACAAAACCAGGGATGTTGGGCTTGGAAAGGAGGATGCTGTATACACACAAGGTATTATATATCTGTAGATCTGTTGTGTGAAGAAAAATTCATGCTGCATGGCTATCCACAACCAAAATCACTGAAGATAAGTGACCTTGGAGATCATCAAATCTTTTCCTCCATTGTTAGGTGGACATCAAAGCTGAGACAGGTAATGGGGCTTCAAAGCTAAGATTACACTCCTGATTCCCCCAGTGCCTCTCCATCATGCTGAGCAACTCATAAAGAAAAGGTCATGAAAGATGAAACTCATTTCCTATTTTGCCAGGATCCCTAAACTCGTAGGAAGCTCTATAACCTGTAAAGTTCTATAGAGATGTAAGTTGTTATTATCTTCACTCATAATATCGGGTTCCTCTCTTGACCCTTTCCCCCTCAACATTTTTATGAAATGCCTGAAGAAGGGCATTGATTTTCCAATAATAAGTGTTTGGGGGCAGACAGTGAGCGTGTTTGTATGTATTTTTTTTAAGTGAGGCAAATCTAGCATGATGAAATCTAACTTGACCAATGTTAAGTCAGGCACTTAATGCATAAAGCCAATGGACTATTAGCAAAAACTTGAATGAATTAAATTGTTTTGGAAGTTGCTGCAGATTGGATTTGGAATCCACTCCCTCTCCCCCAAGCCCATGTATTAAGGATTAGTTCTCAGCTCGGTGCTTATGGGAAAGTGGTGGAAATCTCTAAGAGGCAGGGCCTAGTAGGAGGGTTTTGGTCACTGAAGGCATGCACTCAGAAGGGGATTGTGATCCTGATCTCTTACTCATGTGGTTGATCAATATCTCTCCTCTCCTCTCCTTCCCCCTCCTCCTCCTCCTCCTTCTCCTTCTCCTTCTCCTCCTCTCTCTTCTCTCTTCTTTCTCTCTCTCTCTCTCTCTCTCTCTCTCTCTCTCTCTCTCTCTCTCTCTCCTTCCCAACCAACATGAGATGAACAGCTTGCTCCACCATCTATCTACTGCCACAATGATCTGTCACCTCATCACAGCCTCCAAAGCAATAGGGCCAACCAGAACCAAAACCAGAAACCAGAACCTTCAAAACTGTGAATGAAAACAAACCTTTCCTTGTTTTTCAAGTTGATTATCTCAGGTATGTTGTTACACAATGTAAAACAAATTTATACAGAAGTTCAGCTTAGTCAGTATTGTTCAGAATACTCGTCTTCAGTTGTACTTATTATGAAGACAGTATCTATAGAACAAGTAGCCCAATAGTTCTACCAATAGTTCTGGGCAGCACCCACCATGTTTCCACATGGGTTTCCTTCTACCTAATGGATATTTTGCTGTCATGAAAAGCAATTGAAGAAAATAAAGTCATTTGAATATGAGAAGTATAAAGAGAGCTTCCACTGTTACCTGAAGTATGCAGAGGCTAAAGACTAGTCAGCTCAGACTGTCATAACAAAATAACACCGACTAGGTGGCTTAAACAGAAGAAATTTATTCTCACGGTTATAGAAGCCAGAAGTCCATGATCAAGGTTCTGGCAGGTTTGGTTTCTCCGGAGGCCTCTCTGCCTGGCTTGCCATGGTACCTTCTCTGTGTCCTTATGTTCCCGTGTGGATTTTCCTTGGTATATATGCCCCTGGCGTCTCTTTCTCTTCTTATAAGGCTGTCTACCAACCCTATCAGATTAGGGCACCACCCTTAGGACCTCATTTGTCCCTGATTACTTCCCTAAAGATACTATCTTCAAATACAGATACTGGAGGTTAGGATTTCAACATGTGCCTGAATCTAGGGACTACATAATCCAGTCCCTATCAAACTGTCAGGTGGAGAGAGTTTTAGGCTCACACTATGATATCCAGAGAGGAAACATCACAGGACAATTAAAGAGATAATTCATGAACATTTGTGTCCAATATAAGGATAATGTTTTCATCATTAGTCTTCTAAAATGTAAACAAGCTTCTTGGTGTGAAAGTGAATTCTCTTTTATTTAATATTTTAGAAGCCAAAGGCTAATTTTAAGTTCCATGGCAGGGCTCATTCCTACCCATAGTCAGAGGGATAATGAAATGGGATCCTAGGTCCTCTGGTACAATCAAATTCCATGATGCCTTAAGTAATAAAAAATGTTTTGGCTTTTATAGTGTGTTCAAAGAAATAAGTATTACAAATGACCTAATAATGCCTTGCCACACCAAACTTTTGAATATTGATTCAGAGTTTTCATGTTTTCAGAAATCTTCTCTCTCTCCCACAGAAATCCTCTACTTTCCCCAACACTGTTTGGATCAATCTAGTCTAACCTTACCATGGCCGAGCTAACAGTCCTGGAACTGTAGACACGCTAACATATCCCTCCTTGAGCATGCGCAGTACGGCCAGCACTCTTTGTACAGCTAATTCTGGCATTGGGGAATGAAGTCATGGGCGTAGACAGGATTGGGGACAGGATAAGAAGGAACCAGGGCCTCTAAACATCGCTGGCTCTGCCAGGTGTTAACCAAGATGAGATTCTATATTTTTCCCAAACCCTAGACACCCAGCACTACCATAGTTGGTGGGAAGAAGAACAAAGATGAATGGTTGCTACTGTTTGTAGCATAAATGTCTGTCACTCAAGGGCTCGTGTGTTAAAGGCTTGTTCTCCAGTGTGTTACTGGGAGGTGGGACTTCATGGGAGGCTGAAAGTCACTCGGGACATGCCCTCAGAGGACATGGGGACAAAGGGACCCTGGTTTCCTTTTCTTTTTTTTTTTTTTTGTGGGTTTGGAGATGGAACCCAGGGGCATTCGACCTCCGAGCTACAGCCCCTGCCCTATTTTTTATTCCTTATTTTGAAACAGGGTCTCACTAAATTGTGGAGGGCCTCACTAAGTAGCTGAGGCTGTCTGCGAACTGCGATCCTCCAGTCTCAGCCTCCCGAATGCTGGGATTACAAGCGTGCGCCACCACGCCCGGCTTCTTCTTCTTCCTCTTCTTCCTCTTCTTCTTCTTCTTCTTCTTCTTCTTCTTCTTCTTCTTCTTCTTCTTCTTCTTCTTCTTTCACATCGTGACCATGGGATGAGCGGGTTTGCTTTGCCACATGCGCCAGCCCTGGTATGCTGCCTTGCCACAGGCCCCAAGTCAAAGGGGCCATCCAACCAGGAAAAGGAACCTCAAAAACTGTGAGCCAAAATAACCTTTATCTCTTTATAAGTTGATTAACTCAGATGTTCACTACAGTAAAAGAAAACTAATACCAAGATTATCAAAATCATTGTATTAGTGGCTCTGAACCTCCTTATGATCTTCAGATGGAATTAGCTAAGGCTGCTAAAAGAAGACCTTTTGCCTAGTTTGGAGCAGAGGTGGACAATACTATACTAAAACACATGAGTGTTCTGATTTCATTAATTCACTCAGTAGGTACTTAATCAAGCACTTAATGAATACCATAAAGTGAAGTGAGTCTCAGTACTGAAGTTATACAATGAACCGGAGAGATCATATCTCTGCTCTCAAACTCGCAGTCTAGTGGGAAGAAGGAGGAGGACCCAGAAATAGCTAGATTAACATCAGATAGTAAAAAGATACTACGCAGAGAAATAAAATTGCGTGATGTGACAGAAACCAAATAGCTAATCTATATTTAGTGGATCTTAGTTGTTGACATTTAGACTAAAATAAGAAAGGAAGATGAAGCCGGTTGCGGTGAGATTGGGGAGAAATCATTTCAGGCTGAGGGAGCAGATAGTGCAAATGCCTCTGGGTGGGAACCACCCCGGCAAGTTTGAGGGACACTAATCAGAGCGGCACGGTGAGATCACAGTGGGACCAGCAACAGGAGAGTAGCATGAGGTGCACTCAGAAAGGCAAACAAACTACAGCCACACGCAATCTCAGAAAAGAGGATAAAATGCCAAAGGTTGTTCTCATGTCACAGGAAGGCATAGAATAGCTTTTAAAATACAGATTGGAGCTGACTGTGGTGGCACACGCTTGTAATCCCAGCGCTTAGGAGGCGGAAACAGGAGGATCACGCAGGTTCGAAGCCAGCCTTGCTGGCTTAAGAGACCCTGTCTCCAAATAAATATAAAAAATAGGTGTCTTGGAGTGTAGCCTGGAGGTAGAAGGGTTTCCAGGAACCCCAGTACCACCTAAAATAAATAAATAAATAAATAAATAAATAAATAATAAATAAATAAATAAATAAATAAATAAACATATTGGAGCCGTGCATGGTAGCGCACACTCGTAATCCCAGCATTCGGGACGCTGAGACCGGAGGATCATGGTTCGCGGACAGCCTCAGCTACTTAGTGAGACCCTGTTTCAAAATAAAGAATAAAAAGTAGGGCATAGGGGTATAGCTCGGAGGTCAAATGCCCCTGGGTTCCATCCCCAGACCCGCAAAATAAATAAATAAAATAAAATACAGATTGGCATGATCAAATTTGACCTTTACAAATGTAATTCCAGTGTCTCCATGTTGCCAGGAATGACAAGATCTCCTTATTTATTAAGGCCAAGTAGCATTCCACGGCAAAACAATGCTGAACCAGAAAGACAACAGGCACAGTGAAACAAGCCAGGCACTGAAAGAAAAATACCATGTGCTTTCACTTGTAGATAGAACTTTTAACATTGTGACTCATGGAAGAAAAACAAGTAGAAGGGTGGCCATTATGCCCTAGGGCAGGGCAAGGAAGAGGAGCTGGTGGTCAGGAGGCGCTGCGCATCAGTGAAATGGGAGAAACATGTTCTGGAGAGCTACTGTGCCGCGTAGTGACTGCAGTTAATAATCCCTTGTACACTTGAAAATTACTGAGTAGACTATAAATATTCTCATTACAAAAAAATCATAAGAATGTGAAGTGATGGATATGCTGATTGGCTTGACATTCTGTGATGTGCACATCTATCAAAGAACTATACTAGCCGGGCGTGGTGGCGCACGCTTATAATCCCTGCGCTTGGGAGGCGGAAACAGGAGGATCGCGCAAGTGTGAAGCAGCCGCGCTGGCTTAAGAGATCCTGTTTCAAAATAAAAATAATATAAAATAGGTCTGGGAGGTAGCCCAGAGGTAGAAGGGCTTCCACAAAAAAGAACTATACTATATGCATAAATATGTGTTTATGTACATATGCATATATATATACATATAAGAGTGCGTATGTTATGTGTATTGTCAATTTTTAAAAATTACATAATTCTGGTTACCAAGAAGACTAGTTCTGAGACCACTGCCCTATCCAGGCAAGAAGTGAACAAGCCTCAAACAGTGGGAAGACACTGCGGGTGAAGAGAAATATTAAAGGAGATAATATTAAATATTGCAGAGCTCACTTGCTAGTTGGCTTGGAAGTGAAGGAGAGGAGTGAAGGCTAGCACCTAGACTCAGGGTGTGGATAGGCAGAGGGCGTGCCGCTATTTGCAGAAATGGAGAAGAAGAGAGGGGGTTTAAAGAACAAAACAAGTTTTACTTGGACCACTTTTAGTTTGAGGCATCTCTATTACACATTCACTTGGGGTGTGTATAGCTCAGTGGTAGAGTATGTGCTTAGCCTAACAAGGCCCTAGGTTTAATCCCCAGCACTACACACACACACACACACACACACACACACACACACACACACACAGATAGATGATATGTGAACAATTGGATATGGGCGCTGGGAGTTCCAGGGAAAGGACAATGCTGTCTCTACAGTCTTGTGAGTTGTCAGCATATGGAACCCAAGTGGCTCTTAGGGATGAGAACACCTACAAAGCAGGAAGAAGCTCCGTGGCCATCTTTTTGCACCTGCCCCATAAGAGATAAATGCTCCAAGGGCAGGAGAAGTCAGATCTCGAGAACGTATGCCATATGGACCAAACTGCCTTAAATCTTTATCTACTCTGTGGGGAGCTGCCCATCTGCCCCCTGCCCAAAGGCTCCCAGCATCCCATCCTGGTAGATAACCGTACGTTCTATCCTGGCTCGCGTTTGGGTGAGGCGTGGTGACTGCAGAGGAGCTTGTATTCCCCTAGAGGTCAGACGGTGATGGAGCATTTTCTATTACCATTCATTCACTTGGAATTCTCCTCGGAAGCTCAATAAATGCCAGTCACAGCACCACAGACCGGGGATACAGCTGTGAACAAAAGAAACAGCAACTTTCTTAGCCTCCTGTGCGTCCTTCATGCTCTTGGGGAATAAAACCTGCAAACAAATAATTATGCAAATGACTAGTACAATTGAGATAAACTATAAGAACAAGTACCAGGTGTTTGAAGAGTAGCCGGATTTTATAGATAAGAAAACCAAGTTACAATATATAAACATATGTTTCCTGCTGTCTGCTGACTGGTTCTCTCAGCCAGGACTCTAAATTACAAAAGTCAGAAACCCAACCCCAAACTGATGCGCATAAACTGAAAAGACCAACAACCACCATACCTGGCCCTCTTCCTCCGTGATGCAGTTTAACTGGGCACATGGGCACACAGCTAGACTTCATTATTCAGACTGCTTCTTATAAATCAATCGAAGACTAAAGTCTGACAATCCAGTGTTAGTAGAAGTAAGGCTGGCAACTTCTGCGTCTTGCTCTTAAAATTTTTCCCCTAGAGAACTCTCACTTCTAAGCATGAAGGATTAACTGCCACAGAAGTTTCCTTTTCACCATAAACCACTAGAATAACAAATAAAATATATAAAACAACTTTTACAAGCTATTGGACAGTAGAGGCCACAGGACTGTAATCCCCAAGAGAAGGAAAATAAGTAAAACCGTACAATGGTGGCCCTTGCTTACTGCCTGGGGGCAAGTGCGTTGATACAGTGCAGGGAGGAGAAGTCAAAAGAGAGCCCTGCAGCCTTGCTGAATTCAGGAGAAATTGAGTTCTCTGAGGCAGCTTGGTTTTATAGGACAGAGCACCAGGAAGAAGAAAGCTCTCCCCAGAGAGTGGTCCAGAGATACTCAAAAGCTTCTTTTAAAGTATTTGACTGAATATTCATCTCAATCATGGAATAAGATACCTCAAGGCCAGAGAGAATTTCCAGTATCAGCTGGCAAAAAAATGCTCAGATTTCAACATAGGGCTGGTAATAGTTCACATCCCTAAAAGCCAGAGTGAAGAGAATCCATGGATCATGGCAGAATCCTCAGAAGACTCAGGCCTCAATTGTAAGGATAAGTTAGTCCTGAAATAAAGGTTGTTCTAGACTTTGAATGATAAAGCTTAAAAGGAATTGCAACTGATTCCTAAAAAGTTACAGTTGTATCCAAAAAGTCCAAAAATATTTAAAGAAAAACAACAAAATCTAAGACTCAAGAGTGTAAGCCGGGCGTGGTGGTGCACGCTTGTAATCCCAGCATTTCAGAGGCTGAGACAGGAGAATCGTGGTTCATGGCCAGCCTCAGCTACTTAGTGAGGCCCTTTGCAACTCAGTGAGACCCTGTTTCAAAATAAAGAATAAAAAAAATAGGGCTGGGGGTAGAATGTCCCTGGGTTCCATCTCCAGTACCTCAAAATTTAAAAAAAACAGAGTGTAATATATCTGACATCCAGAATCTAGTCCAAAATTATCAGGCATATAATTAATAAGCAGCCACAACTTATAACCAAGAGAAAAATCAATGAATGGAAAAAGGTCCAGATGTGACATGATATTATGAGATTCCGAAAAGTGCCTTAAATATCTATTATAAATCTTATAAATATGTTAAAAGATATGAAGGAAAAATCAGCTAAAAAGAGAAATAGAAGATATACTTAAAAACTCAATGGGAACTTAAATGAAAATAAAAAGTATATAGAGTAAATCAAGAGAAAATTGAACACTGTAGAAGAAAGAAATCAGTTCACTTAAAAATGTACCAGTAAAAGCTGTAATGTGGGAGGGAGCGTGGAGGTGGGTCCTGGAGACTGAAGCCAGGAGCATTCTACTTTTGAAGTATACCCCTCGCCCTATCCTATTTTTCAGTTTTGAAAGTGTCTAAGTTGCAGAGGGCCTTGCTAAGTTGCTAAGGCTGGCCACAAACCTGCGATCTTCCCATCTCAGCCTCCCAAGTACTGAGATTACAGGCATACACCACTGTGCCCAGCCAAAAACTAGACTTTAAATAAAGCATAAAAAGTAAAAGGATTGAAAAAAAAAAAAGCTTGGTAAGATGTGAGAAAGTTAAAAGCTGTCTACAGCCTGGAATCTTCCAAAAGACAAGAGGAAGAGGGGGGGAAAAAGTGCTGAAATAAAAGCCAATTTTATCTAAATTTCACCAAAAAAATCCTTTTATCAAAAGGCTTTATAGGTACTGAAAAATAGTAAGAAAATCATAAAAATATGAAGAATAATCAATTTTTTTAAAAAAGCAATGAGGAGAATATTCTTAAAATTGTCAAAAAAGAGGAAAAGATTATGTGCATAGGAGCAAAGAATGAGGGCAGACTTCTCAGCAGAAAAAATGCATACTATAAGACAATTGGACAATATCTTCCTTTAATTTTTAAAAAATATTTATTGGTGTGTTAAATATCTACACACATACAAGTGACTAAGTATACTGCTCAATAATAAACACAAAGTGAACACGAGTGTCCTGTGGCTACCACCCAACAAAATACAGGGTTTCAATAGTCCCTCAGAATTACCTGTCATACCCTCTAAGATTATTTCTCCAGATAACCACTCTCTCAATTTCTAATACTATGTATTAAAATGTATTAGAATCACCATGTATTCATTTTGATAATTAAGTGAACAACAGCTTCATGGCCCATTTTTTCTCTTTGATTTCCTTCTTTTAATACTGTATTTGTGAGTTTCGTCCCTACAAGTACATGTAGCTTCAATTAATTCATTTTTAAATAGGCTTTTAATGTTAGAATAGTTTTATATTTATAAAAAAAAGTTGTAACAATAGTACAGAGAGGATCAACATCTTTAACATACTGAGAAACAATATTTTTATATGCCTTATGAAAATATCTTTTAAAAAGTATAGGTAAAGCCGGGCATGGTGGCGCAAACTTGTAATCCCCGCGCTTGGGAGGTAGAGACAGGAGGATCGCACAGGTTCGAAGCCAGCCACACGAGCTGGCTTAGGAGACCCTGTTTCCAAATAAAAATGTAAAAATAGGTCTGAGAGTGTAGCCCGGAGGTAGAAGGGCTTCCAGGAACCCCAGTACCACCGGAAAAAAAAAGTATAGGTAAAATTAATATTTTTTTCAGACTTCTATAGCATAAAGAGTGTATTGCCAGTATATACACACTACAGGAAATATTAACGAAAGCCCTCAGGCAAGAAAAAAACAGAAAAGTCAGTCTGGATCCATATAAAGAAATGAAAAACCCTCAAAATGACAAAAAAAAAAGAATTTTGTCTTAATTCTAAAAAATTGCCTTAAAAGGTATTTGAGTGTTTAAAAAATAAGGAATTTCTGGTTTATATCACATATAGAAAAAATATATGACAACTGTAACACAAAGAGGAAGAGTGCTTAAATGACATGTGAAATGATATAATATCACTTCAAGACGGCCTGTGGTAGGTGAATATATACCCTCTGAAAGCAATTCGTAAAACAAAGACATAATATAAACACTGGAAATAAAATAGAACCACAAAAAATCCAGGACAAATGAAGAGGAACAAAGACCCTATGGGTCATATAAAAAAATGGAATATTCATATTGATAACTATATTAACTTTAAATGGCCTAAACAATCAAATTAAAAGGCAGAGATTATCAGCTTAAATAAAAAAGTAATAATTATATACTGTATAAAACAAAACCACTTTAATTATACAGAATAGATAGATGTAAAAGTAAAGATGGTAAAAAAAACTATTGAAACATTAATAAAAATAATGAACATATTAATATAGATAAAGAATATTTTAGAGCAAGTAATATTTCAAATATCTCTTCCAAAAAGTGACAATTCATAGTGATAAAAGGGTCAATTCATTAAGACAATATAAACAACACTGAGTGTGTGTGGACCTATTAACAGCTTAGTGAGACCCTGTTTCCAAATAAAATGTAAAATAGGTCTGGGAGTATAGCCTAGAGGTAGAAAGCCCCTGGGTTCCACCCCGAGTACAAAAAAAAAAAAAAAAAAAAAAAAAAAAAAAAATGAAGCAAAGCCTGATATAACTGAAAGGACAAGGAGATAAATCCATGACTACAGTTAACTATTTCAACATATTGATATTAGTAAATGAAATAATAAATAATCCAAAAAAGCAGTAGACTTTAATCTGATTAACAAAAATTTGACTTAACTGATAATTATTAAATACTTCACTCAATAGCTATACACATTTCTTTAAGGTAAACAAATAATATTGACAGATATAGAACATACCTAGACCATATTCAGGACTATAAAATCAATAGTAGTTGAGAGGGTTTGGATCCCTGACCACACTAAAATTGAATTAAAAATTAATAACAGAAAAAAATATCTTTATTTTTCCCTTCCCCAATTCCCACCTTATTCCCTTGCCCTACCTCCTTAAAAATATCTTTAAAACCTGTTTGGAAATTAAACAACACATTTAAATAACACATGGGTAAAAGAAGAATCATAAAGAATACTAGAAATTATCTTTAACTTAATAAAAATAAAAATATAAAATATCAAGACATGTGGGATACATATAAAGTAGTGTGTAGACAAATATTTGTAAAAGCTTAATTTAGACAAGAAGGAAAATCTAAAATCAACAATATAATACTCTACCTTAAAATACTAGAAAGAGAACAAAACTCATAAGAATCAAAACCAATTAAAAATAAAGCAGAAAGAATAGAGAAAATCAATGAAATAAAAATTCAATTCATTAAAAGATCAATACATTTATAAACTCTCTCTATAATGATCAAGAAAAAAGTAGTGAACACGTAAATTACCAGCCTCAAGAATGAAAGGGTATTACTACAGATATTGGGTACATTAAAAACATAATAAGAGAATGTTATGAAAAACTTCATGTCATTCAATCAACAACTTAGATGAAATGGACGAATCCCTTGGAAGACACAAACTGCTAAGGTGCACTTAAAATATGTGTTTTGAAAAATGTCTTTATCTATTAAATACTTTGAATTTGTAGTTGCTATCTTCACTCTGAAGAGAACTCCAGGCCTAGGTGGCTTCCTGTCGGGGCCCACTCGGCTGGACCGAGATGGCACCCAGGCTTGTTGCCAGCGTGGATTCAAGATGGCGCCTAGGCTTGCAGCCAAGTCATGAGACTCACAAGATGGACGTCTCCTTGAGCATGCGCAGTGTGCCATGCTACGTGCCTGCAGAATGATCAGTGACGCCTACCACCAGCCTGCCTATTAGAAAGTCAGAAGTGTGCATGCCCTAGCTGTGGAAGCTTGGGGTTGGTAGGGAATAGAAGGAGGGATTATGATGCTGATATATATTGTGCTTTCTGTACGCATTGTCAGACATATTAAGAGACATATTAGAAGAAGGAAGAAGAGACATATTAAGGATCCATTAAAGAAGAATTCATATTTCAGCTGAAGAGGTGTCTGTGTCGTTCTCTAAGCCCCTGCGGGTCAGAGTCTTAGGGGACGATAGCTTCCCTGGCAAATACACAGAAGGGACAATTCGTAACTAATTCTAGAAGGCTGTTTTCGCCCATTTTTACGCCACCGTACCCCAAATTCCTGACAAGAACAACTTAGAGAAAGGTTGATTTGGCTCATAGTTTTAGTCCATAGTCAGCCAGCTCCAAGGCAGAAACATCATGGCCACTGGGCATGGCAGAGAACAGCTGCTTAAATTACGGCAGCCAGGAAGCAGAGAGAGAGCCAGAGGAAGGGACCTGGAACAGATTTGGTCCCCAAGGCCACTCCCCTCACTGACCAATCTCCTCCAGCCACAGCCTAGCAGCCTGCAGTTACCACCCAGTAAGTCCATTTAAATGATGAACTCGTCAATGGATCTATGCATTGAGGGGATTAGAGACCTGATTCAATTATTTCACCTCTGAACATTTTTGCAATGTCCAATACATGAGCTTTTCTGGGGGACGTTCTTTATTCAAACCATAACCAAGATCAACATTCTCCTAATACCAAAAGCTGACAAAGATATTATGAGGAAGGTTTCCAACAGGAGACGATTCCTAATTATAAATACATGAAGTCTTTTACAGTACTAAATTGAATCAGCAATACATAAAAGGATGATACATCATGACCTAGGAGACTTTATTCCAGAAATATAAGACTGGTGTAATAGTCAGTCAATACAATCCACTGTATCAACAGAATAAAGCAGAAACACTATGTGATCATCTCCATAGTTAGATGCGGAGAAGCAGTTGACAAAATTCGGCATCCATCCCTGATATTTAAACATGTTCAGCAAACTAGGAATTGAAAAGAACTCCCTCAACCTGAAAAAGCACATCTATGAAAAACCCAAAGCTAACATCATACTTAATACTGAAGGATCGAGTGCTTTGCCTCTTGGATTAGAGACAGGGCGAGGATGGCCACTCTTGCCATTTCGATTCCACATTATACTGGAGATTCTAGCCAGTTCCATAGGGCGAAGCCAATGGCACATGCAATAGCATGCCTGGGCCTCAAAAACATTATGCTAAGTCAAAGAAGCTGGGCAAGAAGAATGCATTTCACAAGGTTCCTTTTATATGAAATGTTGAAAAACAAAAAAACTACTGTGATAGAAAACAGGCTGGTATCACTCGCAGCTGGGGCTGGGTGGAGAACCGTAAGGGATTGAAACGCTCCCTATTTTGATTATAGTGATAGTGACAGGATACATTTGTCAAAAATCATAAGACCGTATACCTCATAAATAAGTTCCATTATTGGACATAAATTATGCCTCAATGAAGCTGATTAACAGTTTGGGGAGGGGAGCAAACCCTCCCCTCTTTCTTCCTCTCCCTAGGAGGGAGCAGGTGAACACTAGAGCACCTTGTGCTTACAGATAAAATCCAGAGGAAGCAGAGCCTTCCCATTTCCTTGGGCTATTACCCCGAGAGGACAATGGACACTCGCTGCTTCTGCACCCATCAGGCTGTTACAGCATCCACGTTCCCATACTAACTCATCCGCCCACCCCAGGCATAACCAGGTTCAGAGGCTCAGACGACGTCCCCAGTTGTCGAGCCAGATCTGAGCTCTGTCTGCTGCCTGCTCTCTGTCCCAACATGTGTTGCTGCCCTCTCAGGCTCCGTGTGGAAACAACCTGCTCCGACAATGCAGCCTCCCATTCTCTCCTGGCCAGTGAGGAAGCAGGTCTCACACACACACTAGCAGTTCCAGTTAAAGTCTGCTGACCCCACCTTGGCTCTGCCTGAGTCACACGCCTGTTTCTGAGCCAGTCACTGAGGCCAGGTGTTAGGGTTGGCTATGAAATGTCCCCTGGAAACGCTTATGTGTTGGCAATGCAAAAATGCTCCAAGGTGAAATTACTGAATCAGGGCTTTAATCTCATCAGTGGATAAATTCATTGATGGGTGAAAATTTTTAATAGATTTACTGGGTGGTAACTGTAGGCAAGTGGGGCAGGGCTGGAGGAGGAACACCAGAAGGAGTGTAGCCTTGGACCATGTCTGCCCTTGTTCCCTTCCTCTGGTTTATTTTTCTCTCTCCTCTCCTCTCCTCTCCTCCCCTTTCCTCTCTTCTTTCTTCCCTTCTGTTCTCTTTTCTTTCTTCTCTCTCTCTCTTCCCTGCTTCCCAGTTGCCCTGAGCAGCTTTTCCCCACCACACTGCGACCATGATGCTTCTGCCTTTGAACCAGCTGACTATGGACTAACCTCTGAAACCATGAGCCAAACAGTGCTTTCCTCACTAAGTTGTTCTCATCAGGTATGTTCATCACAGTGGTAAGAAAGCTGGGTTAAAACACCAGGTAAGCACCATGTTGTAATTGGTGGTGGCTGAGTAAACACACTATGCAGAGGATCGGGGATGAGGCTGTGCCTACTGACCATATGGGGAGGGAGGAATAAGTCCCATAGGAAACCTAGGGTGCAGTAGGAAAGTAGGAAGCGAGGCCACTGGGAAGCCAAGGTAGGGGATGAACCAGTCAGGAGTAAGTAGATGAACAAATTGCTTACCCATCGTCACCCTGCGAGGACGTGACAAGCGTTGGAGCCTGGCTTCTTGAGCGGGTCACAGGTAAAGGCCACATTTTAGTTGGCCTTTCCATCACCCCCACAGCATGCGGCATAGAGCTGACCCGCAGCAGCTGGCCATCCTTAGCTCCCGACGACTTTTTGTCTTGATTTGTTGACCCTGGATTGGAATCAAAAGAACCACGGCTACGGAGTGGTTACCAGCAAAAAATATGGCAGAAAAGACTGGGGCTTGAGTGATGATGACAATATGACTTAAGGCAAGGACTCGTACTCAGACACGTTTAATGCAGATTCTTATCCTCCACCTTCTGCTCTGAAACAGCTCCAGGACAGCTGTGTGATCTTGGACAAGCCACTTTACCACTCTGGGTATCAGATTTGTCCCCTGTAGCAAGGCATGGGGGTACATTCCTGTAATTTAAGTACTTGGGAGGCTGAGATGGGAGGGTTGCAGGTTCGAGGCCACTCTCGGCACCTTAGTGAAACCCCATCTCAAAATTTAAAAGGGCTAGGGGTGCAGCTCAGAGGTATAGCATTCCTAGGTTCAATCCCTGGTACAACAACCACACACACACAAAAAAAGTGTGAACCATGCTGCTTCCCCAGACTGTAAGAACACGCCATGAAGCAGTGTGCAAGCCCTTCATAAGCAGCAGCCTTGGCTGGAGGAGCGGGCTCCGGCCACTGTTCCCAGGGGCACAGACTGTGTGTCCTTTCCCACCACTTCCCCACTCCAGACTCTAAGTGGAATCTTCCAAATACACCTTCGAATTCAATTTCCAATTCTCCACCAGATCCACTTAATGAAGAGAAGCCCTTCCGTGAAAAGTGTGTAGCCCATCTGTAACCTACTAAAATGGTTTATTACATCGCAGCAAAGATGCAGAGCAAGCCAGACCCCAGACTCTCTCTGGTGGCACATGCGTGAGATTTGGTGAAAGCACGGACAGGAAGCATGACTTCACGAGAGGGAGTTTATATCAACCCTTTTCTCTTGCTCAAGGGAGGCACAGGCGGAGACAGAGCGGCCTTCCTATGCATGGTGTGCACGCAGGCATGCCAGGCCACAGGGCCCTGGGGACAGCTGCTGGCCGTGTTGTGGCCAAGCAGAGTGTCTAAATGGGCTGCACGGACATGGGGCTGGGATCTGAGGAACTTGTGGTCCATCTGTCAAGATCTCTTGCTGAAAACAGCCTAGTTGTTTGGGCATCATTGAAATTGTGCCCGGGAGGCTCTGTCACAAAGCAGCAGCAGGCTCTGCCAAGGGGGGCTGGAGAGGCCATTGAAGGCTGGTGAGCCGGGAGTGTTCACCAAGGCACAGAAGCACATGTTCAGTCACACCATTTGCACACTCATGTAAGCTCACCCTGAGGCATGCACGCAGATACGCTAACCTCCTCACATTCACAGGGGTGCTTTCACCCCAGAAGCACACACCTTTACTCCACTAATCACACGTCATGCACACTCATACACTCGTAAAAATGAGTTGGGCACACACACACACACACACACACGCACACACACACACGCACACACCCTGAAATCACCTGCCCATTCACACATTCTTAATCACCTGCAGACATTACCCACCTCACAATGCACACGTAGTTGTATAATGTATACATAGATGGTCACTGTGACCTGTTCTAACATACAGTTGAGCATTTCACATACGTATACACATGCATGCACACTGGGAGTCCTAAATTTAATGGCAAGCCCTCTTCTGTGCATATCCCAGCTTCCGTTTCTTCGCTGACTTGTGTTTTCACTAGAAATCTTGGTTCGAAATGGGTCCCCGCTGATCATGCTATCGGAGGGTTCCCAGCCATATGCTCGCTACAAAAATTCTGCCTATGTGTCAGATTCTGGCATGAGTGAAATGCAGCTCACACATATGTAGACATTGCGAACAGGAGCCAGAATGCAGTTCTCACTGCGGGATGGATGGGAACCTTTGAGAGCACCCTGGCACCTGGCCAGGAAGGGCATGCTGCTTGGGCAGAGCTTCGGGCAGCTCTCCTGAGGCTGATCTCTGTGGCCTACCCAGCCCCAGGGCCCAGCAGAGTTGGAGTTCCTTCTACTGCATGCAAGAGGGGCACCGCTGGAGCCTCTGGGAGCCAAACCCAGCCTCTGGGAAGCCCAGAGCTAAGGTTCCTCCAGCTGGGAGAGCAGGCGGTTAGAAAGGACCACGGAGCTGCTCAAAGGAGGTCAAAGTTTTGTCTTGCATTTTTTTTCTCCCTAGCATCAGGCAGAGCTGCGCTGCTAGAATAAAACAGCCGCAAGGAAACACTGAAGCTCTGCAGAGAAGAGAGATGGCGCAGGCAGGTGAGATGTGCAGAGGCAAGCTCAGTAGGGCTTAGAAGGAATCCAACTGCCAGAGACAAGCTCGGAGCAGGCACTGGCACCTGCTAGCCCCATGACCTTAGGCAAGTGACTGAACCTCTTTACGCCTTAGTTTCCTCCTCCGTAAAGGGTATAAGAATAGTACTCACATCATAGGGTTGTCGTGGGGGGTTAATGAGCTATTAATAATAATCAATAACTCATTCTATGCTTTCTACAGGCACTAAGAACGGAGCCTGGCGCACAGCAAGCGCTTATATTACTTTCTTACTGCTGCAGTAACAAATTATCACAAACTTAGTGGCTTCGAACGAGGGAAATTGATTTTCTCACAGTTGTGGAGGTCAGAGGGATGCGATGAGTCTTACGGGCCTAAAAGCAAGGCATCTGTGGGCCGGTTCCTTCTGAGGCTCCTCACTCAGCTCTGAAAGCCTCCTGGGTCCCTGGCTTCTCGGCCACATCACTCCAGTGTCTGTCTCTGGCATCTCCTCCCATGCTTCTCTCTGGGATCCTTCTGCTTCCCTGTTATAAGGACCTTTATTGTTCAGGTGGGCCCACCTCAGTAACCACAGGTCTCAACACCCTGAATCTCACCTACAAAGCCCCTTTTACCGTATATGGTGACACAGGCACAGAGATGGGCAGCTCTGGGTTTAGGAGCGTTATTCAGCCAACCACAGCACTCCATGAACCTTAGTAATATTATTACAAAGTCCTCAGAGCTACCTTGCTCGAAGCCCACAGAAGCTGAGTACCAGACGTGTGCTCAGATCTCCTAGAGCCTCAGGTCCTTCGGCACTGAACCAGAGGACTCCAGACCTGGGCAGCCAGAGAGTCACCCCCCAGGGCTTGTCAGAGCAGAGTTTCTGATGCAGATTCTGGGGAGGAGCGTGAGCCTGGGCATTTTTAACAAGATGATGTTGCAGCTGCTGTTCCAGTTGCCACGCTTTGAGAAGCTCTGCACTGCAACTCGCTGCCTGCAGAAAGGAATGAGCTCCCTGTCTCTGCAAGCATTAGATGTAAAGGTAGTAGGGCGGCCTCAAAGAACGTTCCACATGGCATCTTCCCTCCGAGAGGCCTCAGAGGGAAGGGCAGCCCCCAAGGCCTTTTTGAGACAGGCGGGTTCAGTTCAGCCTGTTCACTGAGTGCCTGTTAGAACTCAAGTCATTTTAGCGCTCCCAGAGGTGCCTGGTGCCATGAAGAGGGCCTGGGTGCTAGAAGCTGGCTGGCCTGGCCCCAGCCCTGTGGCTCTGCACTCAGTACAACCTGGGGCAAGCCACTCAGCCATCGGAGCCCAGGCTTCCCCCTCTGTGGATGGAGAGCTTGATGCCCACCTCCTAGGGCTGTTTTGTGGATTAGAAAAAATACATAATATCACATGACTTGCACAGCCTCTGGCACACAGTATGAGTCTATAAAATGTTAAGTCCCCCCTCCCTGAAAGAGAGGGAGGGCAGTCAACTGAGACCCTGCATGTAGGAGGGCAGGGGATACAGAACAGACAGGAGAAGGAGAGACTGAGAGGAGGGAAGAGACGCAGACAGTAAAAGAGAGCACCAGGCAGGCAGGCAGGGCTAGCCGGAAGTAGAAAAGAGACTGCATGGGAGGGATTCCACCAGCCTTTGGTGGCACCTCCAGAATCCTGCACAGTGCATGCCTTCTTCACGGGAAAAATAAACAAAAGCTACAGTACTGGCTGGACATGGTAGTACACACCTGTAATCCCAATACTTGGGAGGCTGAGATAGGAGGATCACAGGTTCAAGACCAGCCTCAACAACTTAGCAAGACTCTCAGTAACTTAGCAAGATTTTGTTTTAAAACAAAAAATGAAAAAACTTCTGGGAGTGTAATTTGGAGGTAGAATGCCCCTGAATCCAATTCCCAGTACCCTCCCCAACACACACACACACACACACACACACACACACACACACACACACACACACTACTGGCCCTGTCTTCCATGTGGATGGGAAGAAAGATGTGCATCTATTATTGAACAAGAATCTGTGAGCCTGTGTGCCAGGCTCTGCACCACACGTACACTTCACATGTGCTCTCTCTCACAAGCTGCCTAACAGGCCCTGAGGTAGGTCTGCCCATCCCCTTATATGGATGAGGAAACCGAGGCTCAGAGAACCCCCATCTCTCTTCCCCCCTCTTATAAATTCACTTTCTCCTGCCAGCAGCTGCTTTAGCCTCTGGTGATGGCGATGAGCCTTCCCAGCCTCCTTCCTCTGAACCAGTCTCTCCTCTCTTCTCTTCCCTTCCCTTCCCTTCCCTTCCCTTCCCTTCCCTTCCCTTCTCTTCTCTTCTCTTCTCTCTCTCTCTCTCTCTCTCTCTCTCTCTCTCTCTCTCTCTCTCTCTCTCTCTCTCTCTGCCACATTTGCCATGGGGTTGGTGTGGGAAAGCGGGGTGAAGGTGTTTGGAGGTGGTGGAGTGGGGAGGTGTGACGAGGTCTAGAGCCATTCATCAGCCACCTTCAAGAAGCTGTCTTCCCTCACGCAGCTTATCACCATCACCATCATTATTATTATTATTTTCCAGGCTGCATTGCTCACAATGGTTATTGCATCCAACTCCAGAGGGCCACATCAACTGCCACTGACTTTTATTCCTGCAAATAAAAATGTAAGCTCGGCAGCAAGGAAACCGCGGGCTAAAGAGACAAAACCCATAAACTGGCATTTTAAATGAAGAAAGACGGTGTTGGTAATCCTCGGGTGCTGCCTAACACAGCCCCCCTGTGCCCATCCACACTGTGCATAACTCTCCCCCAGAATGACTCCTTCCAAGTTCAGGAGGACCCCAAGAAGATGAGCAGGAAGGGAGACAAATTGGAAAGAATTAGAATGACCTTCAAGTGGTCTGAGCCACCCACCAAGCCCCAGTACACCTCTTCTGGTACCATAAAAAAAATAGAAAAAAAGAAAGAAAAAGAAATATAAGTCAAAAGCCCTCATGCTCTCTGGATATTATATCCTTGAGTGCTTTCTATGTTGAATAGACATTTCCAACTACTTTCCTATGTATTGGCCTCAATGGGGAGTCCAGTGCCTTCCTAGAACAGGCTGTGCTTTTCTGGCAGCCAGAGGCAGGAGGAGCAGCTGTCACCTAGAAGGGACAGAGATCTCTTCCAGACAGGGCTACAGGTTGGCAGCCATAAGATAGCTTGTTCTTCAGTAGCCAAAGGGCACCTCCCTCTCCCACCGCAGGGTACTGAGGAAAGGGCCAGGCATCGACGGGACTCTGACCTGCAGCAGGCTGTGGCCTCGGCCCTGGAGAGGCCAAGGTGAGTCAGATGAAGGTCTCAGGGGACTAGAGATCAGCCTAAGGAACACTGGACAAATAGATGAAGTGAGAGCCAGGTACTCTAGTGGAAGATCGGGCACAGGAAAGGCCGGAGGAGAGGGGGAGGAGGGAGGGAGCATTGAGTCACCTGGAGAGGTCAGGAGCCCCTCCCCAGCTCCTCAAGATCTCAGGACAAGAAACCGCACAAAGACAGCACTGTCCTATAAATACAACGTGCCAGGTGTATTTACCTGGGCCCTCACCACGTTGTTTGGTAATGATCTCTGTATCCCCAGCCAATGTGTTCTTTAAATCAAGAACCATCTCAGCTTTTCTCTTTATCGTCTATGCCCAATACTTACACCTGGTTCATAGTAGATACGGCACATATAATATGTACCAGATACCATAGGTACCAAATGTACAGAATAGATCTGGTACATAATGGAGGCCAGGAGATGTGTTGGATGGAGTATAGACCCAGCGGGGACATCCAGGTCTGCTACTCTGCTGAGCACGTGGGGAGGGGTTGGGGCTGGAAAGGAGAGTAGAGCCAGAGAACAGGGTTGTGAGGAACTCAAGAAGGATCTTGGACTCCATCCTACAGAAATGTGCCAGAGGCCCTGGGATAGACTTGGAATTCTCCTGGGGCTCACAGGTCCACACTCTGGGGCCTCTCTGCACACCATACCTTAGCCCTGGGTTCCTAGTAGCCTGTGTTTGGGCAGCATCCCAATGAGCCAAGACTTGCCTCTCATTCCTCGCTGCCCATACATCTCCTCCACCCCTGGGATCCCTGTTTTGGCACATCATTGCTCAGACCCCAAGACATAAGATAATTTTTAATTCTCTTTTTCTTCACTCTGCCCAAACCGTGAATAAGATCTGTGGCTTTACCTCTAAAATGCAGCCTGATGTGAGCATTCTGCCCATCTCTACCACCACCTCCCCAGCCCATGCTGCCATCTTTTCCTTCCTCCATATGGCCATAGTCTTATACTCAATGAACTGGATCCATCTACACCCTCCTCCACTTACACTCTCTGACTCCCAGCAAGGCTAATGAGGTCTTATAAAAATGTAATCCCGCCAGACATGATGGTGCACGCTTGTAATCCCCGTGCTTGGGAGGCAGAGACAGGAGGATCGCGCAGGTTTGAAGCCAGCCGGGCTGGCTTAAGAGACCCCTTTTCCAAATAAAAATATAAAAATAGGTCTGGGAGTGTATCTTGGAGGTAGAAGGGTTTCCAGGAACCCCAGTACCACCAAAAAAAAAAAAAGTAATCCCAGCATCTGGGAAGCTGAGACAGGAGGATTGCGGTCTGTAGCCAGCCTCAGCTACTTAGTGAGATCCTTTGCAACTCTTTGAGCCCCTGTTTCAAAATAAAGAATAAAAAATAGGGCAGGGGGTGTAGCTCAGAGGTAGAATGCCCCTGGGTTCCATCCCCAGTACTGCAAATAAAACCAAAAAAAGGCATGATTAAGGATATGGCCTCCTTACTTGGCCTTCCTGCCTCTGTCCCCTCTGCCCTGACTGTCCCCTGCCGGCATCTCTGACCTCACCTCATCCCACCACCATCCTCCTCACCAGCTTCTGTCACCCTGGCCTGCTGGCTCGCTCTTCTCCCAACCAGCCAACTCACCCTCCCTCAGGGCCTTTGCTCCTGCCCATCCCCCACCTAAGATGTTCTCCATCCATCTCTTGGCATGGTTCCCCTCACCATGTAGGCCTCAGTTCACGCCTTTCCTCTTCAGAAACTTTCTAAATGAGCCTCCCTCTGCACCCCTAATCCCCATCTCCTCCCCTCCCATTCTCCAATTCATTCCCGTCACAGCCTTTATCACAATAAGTCTCTGCTGGGAGCATGTATCCCCTTGGCTAGAGTACAGCTCCATGAGGCAGAGTCCCCAGGTGACTTGTTTTCCTCGATGTCCCCAGCACTACATGAGTGTTACTTTCACTGTTGCTGTTGATGCATTTATTGTTGTGTGTGTTGTTCCTCCTGCTCCCCCTCCTTCCTCTCTTTTTCTCCTTATCCTCTTCCTCCTCCTTTTCTTCTCTCCATGTCTCTAGTACATACAGCACTGCCTGGCCTGTAGAAGGCACTGAATAAGTACTAGCTGGACAATTAAATAAACACACAAGTCAGACCTCCAGCGTTTAAGAGGAGTGTTAGCTCCTCTAGGGTCGAACCTAGAGGTCTCTCCAGAGCACAGAATGATTCCCTGAAGATACAGGTGACGAGGTACCTATTAACTCTACCCAGAACCCTCCACCCATGAGAAGACCCAGGCCTCTTGGGTAATTTCATCCCAAACCAGGGAGTCACAGAATTTTAGGATTTGTAAGAACCTAAGTAAGTACTAGGATATCAGACCTTCTACCCAGGACTGATACCCCCTCCAGAGGGTCCTGAATCATGGTCACCATCCCTGATGGCCAGTCTCCCAAGTTCACAGAGGGGGGAATTCTCTCCTGTAGAACAGCCTTTGACAGCCCTAATACTGATGCTGATGGCTGGGCTAGCCCTGAGGACACAAGATGAAATCAGGTCCCCTGGGTTCCCCAGCATTGTCCTGAGCCCCCTACCTTAGAACAATGAATCTGACTGTTCCTGCTTCCTTTGTCTGGGTTATTTCCAGTTCCTGCATTTACCCATCTGCCCCAGTATCTGGCCTCCTTGTCTCCTAGTCAGTCACGACCCTGTGAACACCACTAAGCTGCCAATGCTCTTTTAAAAACACACTGGGAATGGAGACTGTGACCACAGGTGGGCTCCCTTTCTCTATTCACTAGCCACCTATTAATGCAGCTCTGAGATTAATTAACATTACCAAAGGAGAGTGGTAAGAGGAAGAATAGAAACAGGCAGCTCTTTGGGAAATCACTCTACTGGATAAGCTAAAGAGGAAAAGGCAGAGAAGAAAGCTGAGAAGGAGCAGTGCTAGAGGTGGGCAGATGGCCAGGTAAGCACACCTCCCCAGCACAGCAAGCATGGAAGACTGCCCCAAAGCTGCAGGCAGCCAAAACCATCTATGACAGGAGACTGTGGCTTTTGTCTAATGAGTCAGCTCTTCTGAACCTTTAAGGATTTGCTATGGTGTGTTGGTACTGGAGATCAGACTACCAGGAGCAAAAGAGAGAGTGAAAACTGGAGGCTGGGGGAAGACAGGCTTTAAGATCTCAAGTACAAGTACAGGGCTTTGTTTCTGGGAGGCTGGGGTGGGCAGAGCTCAAGGCAAGAACCTAGGCATTTGTGTCAGTCAGCATTCTTGCCACTGTAATCCAAAATGCCTGACCACCACAGCTTAGAGGAGGGAAGATTTATTTGCTCACAGTTCTGGAGATTTCAGGGGTTCAGTCCATGCTAGTTTAATGTTACATCTATAGAACCCGGGGAATAGTGGCAGGAGACAGAGAGAGAGAGAGAGAGAGAGAGAGAGAGAGAGAGAGAGAGAGAGAGAGAGAGAGAGAGAGTAGTCTGCTCTCATATCACAGAGGAGGCTGGAAGCAGAAAGGAAGTAAGGGTAGGAGGGACCATATGTAATCCTCAGGGCCTTATCCCAGGAACCCCTCCTCAGCAACCAAGCCCCATTTCCAACATGGCTGCCTTGTCTCTGTGAGGTATAGAGGGACACTGTAAATTCAAATCCTAATAGCACTGTGGTGGACATCTGGTTTCTATGTCCAGACTCTTCCTTCTTCTGGGAACTACATGCCCACTTTGGGGCTCATTTTCCTCTTCTGACTCCACTTAGTTCCTGTGGGGCCTGGGTCCCAAAGAGGGTATAAGTCCAAGCTATGCCCTCCAGAACCCTTTCCTGGGATTTCTTGTATTAAAACTAAGAAAGCAGAGAAATCTCCTCTTTATTGGTGAAAGTGTAATTTGGGACCAGCAGTAGTCTGTGAAGGAAGGTCATCTAGGAGAATTAAGTTGACTTCCATAGAGACAGAGGGAATGTTCCAATATTCAAATGTAGTGATATCTCCTCAGCAATTTTTCTTCCTGGAGGAAAGATTTTGTTTGTGAGACACAGATAGGATTGACATGTAAGATGTATTCAGGAAGAGTTTGAAGAGAGGAGGCCATGTTAGAAGGGAAGGTTATACTCCAGAGAGAGATGGTGTTTTTGGAATGGCCTGGAGTCTTCCCCATGGTAAGTTTTATCCAGATAAGAAAACTTTGTGCTTCCATGTACGCTTTTGGGGAAGTCACTACCCATTTTCTACATCACAACTTAGTGCCTCTCTGGTGTTTCTGTTGGTAACTTCTCCACCCATACCTACATAAAATCCATGGGCTTAGTGACCTGTGGAAGATCCAGAGTTGAAAAGCTCCCCGGCTAGTTATACTAGGTTTCTTTTAGATTTAATAAGTAGTATCTGTACATGCCTGTAACCCTAGTACTTGGGAAGCTGAGACAAAAGGATCACAGATTCAAGACCAGCCTCAGCAACTTAGTGAGACTCTCAGCAATTCAGCAAGACCCTCCCTGTTTCAGGATAAAAAATAAAATAGGGCTGGGGTGGAACTCAGAGGTAGAACCCGCTGGGGTTGAATCTTTAGTACTACAAACAAAGAAAAGAAAAAAGTAGTGTCTGGCCATGAAGGGGACAGTTTATGGTTGGCATTCTTCAGTGCAGAGAAACCTTTCTCCTCCTCCTCTCTCTGTCTATTCACCTATCTATCCACCTAACACCAGCAATGACTGAACTTCTGAGCCCTCACCTAGCCTGAGATTTGGGAACTTCAATCAATAGAGCCCTTTGTAACCTAAACTGAGTTACAATTCTATCACTGGGAACTAAAAGATGTCTCATTTCAGAACCATAGGCTACAGGATGGGCTCTCCATGAGTGTGCCCAATATTGTCTGAGACTAATCCTGATCATGTATAAAGCCAAAGTGGCCCTTGAGGGCCTCATGACTCTTCAGTATGATGTTCCCAATCTGGTGGCCAGATCTGGTGATGAGACAGAGACCAGGATCAGGGACAAAATGGCAGATAAAATCTTCATGAGACTGGAGATGGAAACTTACTACTCTGTGTCAATAAAAGCAAACTCCAAGCCAGGTGTGGTGATGCATGCTTGCAATCCCAGCATTTGAGAAGCTGAGACAGGAGGCTAGTGGTTTGAGGCCAGCCTCAGCTACTTAGTGAGACCCTTTGCAACTCTGTGAGACCCTGTTTCAAAATAAAGAATAAAAAATAGGGGAGCCGGGCATGGTGGTACACGTTTGTAATCCCCGCGCTTGGGAGGCAGAGACAGGAGGATCGCGCAGGTTCGAAGCCAGCCACGCGCGCTGGCTTAGGAGACCCTGTTTCCAAATAAAAAATATATATATATAAAATAGGTCTGGGAGTGTAGCCTGGAGGTAGAAGGGCTTCCAGGAACCCCAGTACCACCACCAAAAAAAAAAAAAATATATGGCTGGTGGTGTAGCTTGGAGTAGAATGCCCCTGGGTTCCATCCCCAGTACCACACACACACACACACACACAAAGTAAACAAGTGAGTACAAGCATACAAGCAAAACTTTAATGGGGTGAAGGGGCTTTATCTCCAGGCAAAGAGGATGTCCCTGACTGAAGGTGGTCAGAACTGCCTGCAAAGATAGTGGCCCAGCCTTTTATTGAGGGCCTGCTACAGGAAGGGTCTGGTATTTTCATAATACAAGGGATTCTTGTGGAAGGGACTCTTGCACCTTTCGGCATGGCCCTACACCTGGTGCTTATGGTTGATTTGATTATGAACAGCAGGGTAAGCAAAGGCACATCGCATCCGCAGTAAGAGTGGGGGAGTGGGAAGACTTTAGCAGGTAAAGACTGTGAAGCAAGGCCTGAGAGTGTATACAACATTTCATCCCTTCTTCTGATCCCTGCCCAGTCATCACCTCGAGTCTGCCCCACTGTGATGACGGAGCCGGCCCGGCCTCCTCATGGAGAAGGTTATTTATTTTCTTCATAAGCAGGAAGGCCCGGGGCGCATCATGGCAGGGCCAGAGCATGCCTTTCTTTCTTATTTCACATTGTATTTCACTCTGGCAAGAGCGATTCTTCTTGGCTCGGAAATAGATTTTAAATCACCCTTCTTGCTGCCAACCACCCCACACAACCCTCCCTCCAGGGGCCAAGGCCTTCTGTCCCCCTTTGAAAGCCTGCCTCCCATTCCCACACTCCTGTGCCCCCTAGACACACACACACACACACACACACACACACACACACACCAGCTTTTCTCCATGCTAGGGCCTTTCCCTTTCCCAAGTTCCACTTACTGATACACTTTTATAACCAGCTCCATCTGTGGCACTGACACTAGTCTGGAGCGGTCAGGCCTGGAGAGGGGAAGCCGGCTGGAGGAGATGTGGAATTTAATTGCTGGTACTGAGCACAGGAGTATGGCCAGCTGGTCCACGAGGAGAGGGCCCAGCAAGAGGATGGAGGTTCATATGTGGAGGCCCATGAGCACCATGGACCAACGCTAAGATGCAGACACTGAGTGGGGAGAAGGCAGCGCCAGGCAGTAGGAAGAAGGAGCCATGTGGCAGAGGCCCTGGCCACCTCCTCTCATATTCAGGTGGCCATTGTGTGCGGCCCCCTTAGCACCTGGCTGCAGGGGAGGGACTTGGAAATTGATGCTGAATTTGGAATTGGGAGACTGAGAGGTCTTAGTCCCCATCCCAGCTTAGCCACTGTTTAGCCCTGTAGTTGGTCTGATGGGGCTCTGCGCAAATTTTAAGTGGCCTGGCAGATGGTAAATATCTTAGGCTGTGCAGGCTCTGAGATATCTATCACCACTCTCCAGCTCTGCTAGTATGGGGCCAGAGCAGCCGTAGGTGGCATAGAGGCATGCCTATGTCCCATTAAAACTCTGTCTACAAACATCGGCGGCCCTGCTAGCAGTATAATTGGCTCACCATTGGGTCCTCCCAGGTCAGCCCTGATGACAGCCCCAGGAGCGCAGCCCTCCTGCTTACAATCCTAAGAAAGCAGTACTCTCTGCTAGTCACTTAGCACGTGCGGCACAGCCCACTGGTAGAGTGGGGGCTGAGTTCAAGCTTGGCCACGTCCCTCAGTCACTCTGCAACCTTGAGAAAGTCAGCTCACGTCTCCTGCCTCAGCATTATGTATGAAATGAAAATGCTAAACAGAGGGGAGGCGAGGATCCCATTGCTTAGCTCTCATGCTAAGACACTGTTCTGGGTCTGGTGTGTCCTACAGGTCTTGTCCTTGGGGAGTCAGATGAGCTTGCGAGATGGACAATGTCAGGAAGGTTCTCTGTGATGGCAGGGGAAGGCCTCTTAATCCAGCCTCTAAGGGCTTCCTGCAGGAGGTGGTACTGCAGCTGAGGCTCTAGCAAGAGCATTCATTGAAGGCAAGAAAAAGCAAGCATCACTAAAGGACTCAGGGAGGTTCAGTATTCGCAGAGATTAGAGTTTAACTGAGTGTAGTGGTCATCTGCAATCCCAGTACTCAGGAGGCTGAAGCAGGAGGATCTTAAGTTCAAGGTTAGATTGAACAACTTAGTGAGACCCTGTCTGGGAGTAAAATAAGCTGGGGATGTAGCTCAGAGATAGTTTACCTGGAATTGAAAAATGGGTCATAGGAGGAACTCTAGATGAAGGAGATTCTATAGATGAGCAAATAAGGTGACCTAACTGAGGGGATGGGAGGGAGGAAGAGGGAAATTCTCTAATGCACATGATGTACTTTACCATACATATCAAAGTCAATCACTGCAGTGTGTGGTGGCGCACACTTATAATCCCCGCGCTTGGGAGGTGGAGACAGGGGGATCACGCTGGTTCGAAGCCAGCCGCGCTGGCTTAAGAGACCCTGTTTCCAAATAAAAATATAAAAAATAGGTCTGGGAGTATAGCCCAAAGGTAGAAGGGCTTCCATGAACCTCAGAAAAAAAAAAAGTCAATCACTAAGCCAAACATGAGAAGGAGGGAGGGGGAGGGAATTGGGGAAGGGCTAAATGAGTGATGTGTGTATGTATGCCTCCACCATCTTGCATTCCACTAAGATGTATGAATACAATATACCAATAATAAAAATTTAAAGAATGCTTCAAAAAAAGAAGTACTGAAAAAAAGGAGGAGGAGAAGGAGGAAGAGAGATGAACAGGAGGTGTTAAAGAGAATGAACTTCCCAGATAGGGAATTCTATTGAGTACAGGGAAAGGGACAGAGGGGAGAGGCAAGGTGACTCCTGGTGCTGGACCAACATGTCTCTTTCTAGTTCAGTGTTGTTTCACTTTGTTTTGGGTATTGGGAATCAAACCAAGGGACATTCTACCTCTGAGCTATACTCCTAATTTTTTTTTTTATGTTTTACTTTAAAACAGGACCTCGCTAAGTTGCTGAGTCTGGCCTTGAACCTGCGATCTTCCTGTCTCAGCCTCCCAAGTCCTGGAATTACAGAAGAGCACCACCATGTCTAGCTTCTTTCTAGTTCTAAAACAGTGGAAATTTATCACAGGCTGATTCTGGACCAGAATTCAAAGTTTATCGTGCAATCCTAACCTGTGGGATTAGGATTACTATCAAAGTAATACTATCAAAGGATACTATCAAAGGTCATCTCCTCCATCCCTCTGCCTCCAGGCCTGTCTGTATTAAGCCCATCTAAGCATCAGCCGTGGGTGCAGTGCCACTCCATGAGCACCCAGGTGGGCTCTTGTCAGGAACAAGCTCTGCTGTCATGGAGGTGAAGGTCCCAAGACCCTGAAGAGAGGAGCTTTTAGGTGGTGAGGACACTAGGATTCCTGCTTTCTTCTTTCTTCTTAAAATGAGCCATCAGGTTGAGTCTCCTTGTGGATAGGGAGGAGATCCTGGCAGCCCAAAACCCCCACCACATCACAGTTGAAGTTCCAGGCTCTCAGCCACCATGGATACAGTTCACTCACAGCCCAGGGAGAGCAGGAAAGGAATGTGCTCTTTCCTCGGTGTTGGGGTCATTCATCACCTCTGTTATTTCTACAGCAGTGTGGGAATGCTCATCTTTCTCCACTGTCCCCCAGGACATGTGAACAAATAAGGAATCCAGGAGCCGTGTGCTAGCGAGGAAAGCATTGGAGCACGCAGGGTTGATTAAGAATGGGATGCAAGGCCAGGCGTGGTGGCACACGCTTGTAATCCCCATGCTTGGGATGGGGAGACAGGAGGATCACGCAGGTTCAAAGCCAGCCGTGCTGGCTTAAGAGACCCTGTTTCCAAAAATAAAAAAGTATAAAATAGGTCTGGGAGTGTAGCCCGGAGGTAGAAGGGCTTCCAGGAACCCCAGTACCACAGGAGGAGGAGAAAGAGGAGGAGGAGGAGGAGGAGGAGGAGGAGGAGGAGGAGGAGGAGGAGGAGGAGGAGAAGGGAGAATGGGATGTCAGAGCAAGGTGCACACCTGCATTCCCAGTGCAGGAGGCCAAGACAGGAGGGATCACAGGTTCAAGGCCAGCAACTTAGCAAAAACAATTAAAAAACTAAAATAGGGCTGAGGATGTAACGCAGACATAGTACACCCCTGGGCTCAATTCTTGGTGCCCTCAAATAAAATATAGAATGTCAGAGTAGGGCGTAGCAGTGCACATCTGTAATCTCAGTATTTGAGAGGCTGAGACAGAAGGATGGCAGGTTCAAGGCCAGCCTCAAGCAATTAAGCAAGACCCTGTTTCAGAATAAGAGATCTTTTTAAAAGTCTGGGGGTGTATTTTGGAGGGAGAATGCCCCGGTTCAATCCCTACTACCAAAAAAAAAAAAAAAAAAAAAAAAGGGGATGTCAAGTTCACCACAACCACTTCTTGAAATAACTCCCTCCATCTCTCCCATCTCTTGAAGTAACTTCCTGCCTTGAAGGAATCCCCCAGAATTCCATGATAACACCTGAGACTTTACCTGAGTTGCCAGCCAGAGCAGGAGAGGCTCTCACACTTTGAAGAGGGGGTTTGCTACGATGCTCTTGCCATGTGACCTGTACTCACAGCTGACAGAGGAAGCACAGCAGTGGTTCCATGAGGCCGGGGTGTTCCCGGAAAGATGGAGGAGAAAGAAAGAGCCCAGCCCTACACCAGGGCAAGGCTAGGTGCTGCTCGGCTCCGAGGAGACGCGAGGGCTTCCCAGCACCCAGGGATTCTGCAACACGCCACCATGGTAGGGTGTTGTGCAGTGGGCTCTGGTGCAATTTGGAGCTGGATTTGAATCTTGATTCCCCCATTACCTCAAAAATTGGTAAACTGGTACCAATAGTATCTACCTCATAGGGTAGTTATTTAAAATTTTTAATGTCTCTATTTTATTCTCTGATTGAAAAGCCAGAAGAGCACTGTTGTCATTACTCCTCAAAGTGCTCTGACTGTGGCCACAAGAGTCTCCCCCAGGTCACTCTTTCTTTCTAAAAGCCCCCAGATGTTCTAAACATACCTTGTATTCTCCTTTCTTCAGCCCTGAAATCAACTATTTTTCTATTTTCAGAGATATGTCCAAGGTGGTCTGATTGTCTTGTGAGCAGATAATGCATAGGCTTGCTCATGAGCCCACAGCGCGTCATGAACATCCCTCTCTTAAGGAAAACTTTTCACTGTTGGGATCTGTGCTTTCAAACACTTCAAGGAGCCCATTGAGGTCTGCAAACGCTTCTGCTAAAACCTTCCCCATGAATGTACCTGGGCAGTCTTTCCCTCCGCCTGCATTTTCTTGTTCTCTCTCCTCTTCTGCAGCCATGCATCCTTGCTCCGGTTCCATTAAAACTTTATCGGACTGCTGTGGAAGGCACTGTCCATCACTGACTGAAACTTGGCTACATGGCATGGGACTGTCTCTCATTTCTATATCTATCTATTCTATTGTGGTGTGTGTGTGTGTGTGTGTGTGTGTGTGTGTGTGTGTGTGTGTGGTACTGGGGTTCCTGGAAGCCCTTCTACCTCTGGGCTACACACCCAGACCTATTCTATACTTTTTATTTGGAAACAAGGTCTCTTAAGCCAGCGCGGCTGGCTTCAAACCTGCGCGATCCTCCTGTCTCCGCCTCCCAAGCACAGGGATTACAAGTGTGCGCCACCATGCCTGGCTTATATTGTGGTTTTGCAAGGCAAAAGTGAGGTGATAACTATAAGGAAAGGTTTTATCTTATTTTTGCAACATTTTGTTAGCTTAAAATTCACAGTTTTCTAAAGTGTCTGAAGCATCGAGGTGGAATAGGTATGCAATTTCTGAAAAGTTCCCTTCCATCCCTTGTTTCCTGAATTTGCCCTTCTCTTTATCTGAAGAATGGCTAAATGGGATAACAATACCTACTGCATACAGTTTCTATAAAAACCATACAATTGGCCGGGCGTGGTGGCGCATGCTTGTGATCCCAGCATTCGGGAGGCAGAGACTGGAAGATCATGGTTCTCAGACAGCCTCAGCTACTTAGTAAGGCTCTTCACAACTCAGTGAAACCCTGTTTCAAAAAATAAAGACTAAAAAAAAAATAGGGCTGGGGGTGTAGCTTGGAGGTTCAATGCCCCTGGGTTTCATCCCCAGTACTGCAAAAAAAATTATATATATATAATATATTTATATCAATATAGTATATATTTACATCAATTGTATATATATACAATTGTATATATTGTATTGTATGTATTGTATATATTGTATTGTATATATACAATTTTATATATATATATGTGTGTGTGTATATATATATATAAAGTATATATATATATATATATATATATACAATTGATGTAAACCCCACTGGTTTAGTTTCAGAATATAAAAAGTATCTTATAGCAGCAAACTCACAGCAGGAACCATTCTGGCCAAGCTCACTGGGTCAAAGCAATTAGCTGACTTTAAAGCAAATTTGAGGCAGAGTCTTTTATAACATAGAGGCGGCCATAGTTCAGGTTTCTCCAAGCAGCAGACCCTGAGACAGGATCCAAACGCTAATAATCCATTTAGGAAGTACCAGAAACTTCAGAAGAGGATTTGGGAAGTGATTTAGCAAGAGGATGGCAACCAAAACGTGTTATTAAGCCATTTTCTGCAGCGAGGGACCATCACATTATCCTGGGGAATCTCTGGGAAAGGTTTCAAAGCGCACACCTCAGTTCACGTGCGCCGTACCTAGTAAAGCTGCTAGAGAACGTTACATACAAAACCCACTTCTCTCTGGTTCAAAGCTAAACCAACTCCTCACTGGTTCAAGGCCATTCATGGAGACTATTGCTCTTCCAGTAACATGGAAAGAAGTTTCCTATGGTTCTGGGAAAAGCCCCTGGAATAGAGCTGCAGATATTGACAGCTACAAGCCACCCTCTACTGCTGAGGGCATGGGAGTTAGGACACGGATGAGTCTTAGCACTTTGCCCCCACCATTCATGACCATGCCAAGCCCAGTTCAGTCTGCCTGACCCACTTCTAGCTCCTCCAGCTCTCCTGAGCAGCCTTGGGGGTGGGGGTTTGAGGGGACCATGAAATTCAAAGAGAATTATAGCATCTCCTGAGCTCTTGGCTTAGGAGGAGAAATTTTGCCAAAGAAGAGCTGGTTTCATCTAACCAAATATTCATTAATCTGCGACAAGGTAGCCAGGTCTACAAATTTCCTCAAAGTGATATTAAAATGTATTTATATACGGAGCTAGGTGATATTTCTATATAGATGAATATGCAAATGCCTGAGTTTGTGACTATTGTGGTTGAGAATGTGAATGAGACAGTGCGTTCAGAGCCATGAATTCATAAAATGTTTAAAAGGAGCTCGCTCCAACCTTTTGGTATGTTATGTTATTAAGGTATAGTAGACTTGCAAAGTATGCTGTAAATTTAAAAGTTTAATGCATCATTTGCAGAAGTTTTCCACTGAGTTTGCTCTAAGAAAGGGCAGTGAGAAGACAGGAAGGCATCTCCACCTTCTCCTTCCCTTAAGGAGAAGAGCAGGCCTGGCTGTCCCAGCCCAAACAGGCATTCCACCCTGCTCTCCTAAGAATCCAACGGTTTCTTTGTGGAAGGAGTTGTCATATAAAAACATGCAGGTTGTAACCAGCACAAGTGCACCCAGCCACAGGGTGAGGGGGATGCTGAAATCTTGTCTGTTTCCCTCACCTGGTGATAGACTATATCTATGAGGAACCTGGTGCTAGACTGCATCTATGTAAAAGAAAGGCATCTTAATTTTCATGTGTCGTGATATCCATCATGTCCTAGTACACAGCCAAGGAGTTACCATTATTTAAAGCACCTCAAGGCCATAACACACAAAGGTTAAAGATGTATACATTTGCCAAAGCTACCATAACAAAGTACCACAGACTGGGTGACTTAAGCAATAGGAATTTATTTTCTCACAAGTCTTAGAACAAAGTGTTGGCAAGGTTGGTCTCTTCATCATCATCATCTTCTTCTTCTTCTCCTTCTTCTCCTTCTCCTTCTCCTTCTCCTTCTCCTTCTCCTTCTCCTTCTCCTTCTCCTTCTCCTTCTTCTTCTTCTTCTTCTTCTTCTTCTTCTTCCTCTTCCTCTTCCTCTCCTCCTTCTCCTTCTTCCTTCTACTTCTCCTTCTCCTTCTCCTTCTTCTGTTCCCTCTTCTTCATAGTACTGGGGATTGAACCCAGGGGTATTCTATCTCTAAGCTAAACCTTCAGCCCTATTTTATTTTTGAAACAGAGTCTTAAGTTGCTGAAGCTGGCCATGAACCTGTGATCCTCCTATCTTAGCCTCCCAAGTACTGGGATAATAAGCATGTGCCACCATGCCCAGCAAGGTTGGTTTCTTCTGAGGCCTCTCTTTGGCTCATAAGTGATTGTCTTCTCACCATGTCTTCACAGACATTATCTTGTTCTGATATATTCTGATAAAGACATCATGCAGATTAGGTAAAGGCTAGTCTAACAATATCATTTAATGAAATTATTCCTTTAAAGACTATTGTGGTTTGTAATCCTGGGCTACACTCCCAGACCTACTTTATACTTTTTAAATTTGGAAACAAGGTCTCTTAAGCCAGCATGGCTGGCTTCAAACCTACGTGATCCTCCTGTCTCTGCCTCCCAAGCGTGGGGATTACAAGCGTGCGCCACCACGCCCGGCTTCCATCCTTCTTTTTAAAAGAGGTATGCACGATATTATAGATGCTAATGAGAGAAAAAATTTATTCTGCCTCACTGAGTTGAGCTTAGCAAGTCATGTTGACTTCCCCAGATGGAGCCAATCTCCTATGACAGCCTAACAATATCCACTTCCACTGGTTCCTTGGCAAAAGAAAGGAACATCATACCAGTCAGACTAACTGAGTGGCCACCTGTAACAGAGAACAGTTCCATACCCAGCTCCCAGAAACATTTGGGTCATTTCTGCACATGACAGAGTGACGATAATGAAGCTCCTTCCATGGCAAACTTCTGCAAAAAAGAGGTTGTGCTTTCCTCTGCTCAGGGCTTCATATATATGGTCTATGTGACTGGAACCTTCCACAATAGTGCAGTAACCAGCATAACTGTATGGTGCATCCCTGAGACAACCTACACACCCCTCGCTCCATGAATTCCTTCCATCATTTTATCAATAGATTAGAACTGCATCTTCCTTACAGCCAAAAAACCCAAGTCAAGATAGCCACCCCAAGATGATCACCACTCCCTGCTATTCACCTCCCAACCTGCACCCGGTGGTGGTGAAGACACTGCAAGAATGGCAGTGTGTCACTTCCAAGGTCAAATCATAAAAGGCACTGTGGCTGTGGCTTCTGTTTGGCATTTCCTTGCTCTCTCTTGGATCACTATGTCTGGAGAAAATCATGTCATGAGAAACCTGATGGTAGGGCCCACTTGGCCAGAATCCAAGCTTCCTGCCAACAGACTACAAGATTCCTCTTGGAAAGAAATTCTCTGGGCCTGGGAAGTCTTCGGATAACCACAACCCTGGCTGATCCACAGCTCAGTTCTCCTGAATTTCTAACCCACAGAAATTAGGAGATAATAGATGTTTGTTATACAGCAGTAGATAACTAGTACAGACAACTACATGTTGGACCCTATCAAGGTCAGCCCTACACACAATGGCCTTCACTGAGCTACATCTGGATATTCTGCCCAACTTTTATCAGCAGTCATGACAAGAAACAGCCATGTGAAATGCACCACTGATTTTGCTATGGCTTCTTTCACATTGCAGTCCTGTTTGTAAAGAGCCACGTAAAAAAGACTTTTAAGAGTTTAAACCAAGGCTTTCTCTTATTTGAGCATACATTATCTGAATCCTACCAATACTAGGTTATCTAGAGATGAAAAGTTCTCCACTGACGACTCGAGTCCTCCTCACTCCTTCTCATTCCTCCCACGTTCATACTGGGGTCTCTTCTTTCCTGTCCCATCCACATCACTGCATTCCACCTCTCACCAGTTGGCAGATGATCAATACACTGGAAATACAATGCAAACTGATTGCAAAGTATAATTGCACATTTGGCAAAAAAAAAGGAGGGCAGGATTTCATAAAGTCTATGAAAGAGAAGCAGAAGAACTGCTGACTTCATGGGCAAAGGCTTCGACAAATAGATGTGTGGAAGAGTTCAAGCAGTCAACAACCCAAGAGGAGAAAATCGTAAAAAATGATGATACCGAGAAGACTTTGCAGGAGAATGGCTGGAAAATCAAGGAATAAGAGACACTCCTGAGAAAATTGGTTAAGTGCTCAGAGAATGTTTGCAAAAGAATAACCCGGTTTATGATCATACTGCCAAAGTCAAACACAACTTTGAAAAAAAATGTTATTTCATTCTATCATCTGCTTGTTTTGGGAAAATGCCATCAACAAAATCATCACTTGGTTTACTCTGTTTGAAAGAGGCAGAGAGCTGCATGTGCCACTGTAATGTCAAGTGTAAAATAAAACAATCTTATTATAATAATTTTTGTTCCATTGTTCAAGATGTGTTTTAACAAAGCCATTTTATAAATATTCTCTGTGAAATTTTGGTGTCCCTCTCCTTTTTTTGGATCCACTTTCTTTAAAGATCAATTCAAATTTTTTTTTTTTTTTGCAATTATCCCAAGGTACCAAAAGCCATCTCAAGGCAGGGAGAAAATACTTTTGGGGAGCCAGCCCGTGGCTCTCTTCTCATGAGCTGAGCTTTATAACTTCCATGCTTCACTTTTTGCCTGGGATTCCAGGAAGCTAAATCAAACTCAGGATGTTTTAGTTCTTTTATCCTGGGTCCCAACCTTCCCTTGTTATCCATTTCTTTCTAAATCAATGGAATATATACTTTGCAGGCAATGTATATCCTTTCTTTTGCAGAAAGAAGAGTTCTTGATGAAATCTGAAATTGCTGTCTGGGAGACTACCAGGGACATACTAGTTGCTTCACCAAGTGGCCCTTCTCTGCTTCTCATGGCCCTTGGCTTCTTCAAAGCCCTTGACCAAGTTAGCCACATGCCCTGCCCTTGATCCATGTGACTGGAACTTTCTACATTGGTGCAGTTCACAACCAGCATAACTGTATGGGGCATCCCTGAGACAGCCTACACACCCCTCACTCCATGAGCTCTTTACATCTCTTCCCTCCATTTCCCTGTCTCAAAACCTCCTTTGATTTTTCCCGGCACTGGTACTCTGGCTGGTTTTCCTCCTATGCTTCTACCCTTCTTCTTGGATCCTTTTCCCAAGGTATAAATTTCCCCACCTATAACATTAGCTTTCTTTCCAGATGTCACCTCATGCGCTAGGATTATCCAAAAGCCATATCACTAAGTCAACACAGCTTGTCTTAAACCATTCTAGGGTTATAGGTTCTGCTGTCCACCCTCCTAACCCCACCCAGACACATGCTCATTCCCTTTTTTTCTAGCTTATTATGAAAGATATGAGGCATCCAGAAAGGTATAAAGAATAATGCAATGAATATCTGTGTGCCTTATACAGCTTAAGCAATAAAACATTACTGCCGAGGTGAAGCCTTCTATCTCCAGCTCGTTTTCAATTATTAAAGAAGCAGACAGAAGGGGCCGTGTTTGAGGGCAGCCTGGGGGTTGGAGCAATCACGAATAAGCAGCACAGGGGCCATAATTCCTGGCTTACATGCGCTCCCACAGACATTTACTCTTCCCTACAATCTAATGAGGTGTCTACCGCTCTTCCCGTTTAAGGATGAGGGAATCAGTTCATAGATCATCTGATATGATAGAGTGCAGTGGGTAAAACGTGGGCCTCCTGGGTGTGAGCCCTGGTTCCAGTCAATGCCAGCTGTGCCCAGTAGACCTAGTTACATCTATGTTCTCTGCCTCTAGATTTCTTTTCTCTAAAATAGAGGTAATATAGACATACTTCATGGGGTTTTTGTAAAGACCCAATGTATGCTTAGAAGAGAGCCTGGTGCGTTTTAAACGCTGTATGTGTTTACTGCTGCTGTCATTATACTATTGCTACTGTATTATTTCCTAATTTGCCAGTATGGAGAGCTGGTTGTTCTACCTAATTCTCTGCCCCATGGGTCTTAAATGTCTGTAGCCACAGCCAACCAGTTCTCACCAACCCCAGGCTCAGGACCCTATCATCTGGTACTAAGGAGCATCGAAGAAGCCCACAGCCTGCTTTTCTGATTCATAGCCTGCTTTCCTTGCCAGCCTGGGTGTTTGCTGCCATTTGCCTTTGACCATATGGGGACACTGAGATCTATCTCATGCCTCAGTTACATTCTCTCAGAGATGTAAGGGGTGGATTACCTGCCAACACTACACCACCACCATCCTTTCCTAGCACATCCTTGTCTGGCTGGTGGAATGCCCTTGGATTTTTGATAATTGCATCACCAAGCAAATACCCTTACCCAGTCAACACATCCGGGCTCTGGATCTGAGACCTCCTCACCCTACATCAGCTCACCACCAACAAGACCCTCTTCCAACAAGAGTCACCCAGCTTGGGAATGACATATCTCCACTTCTACCAGGTTCCACTTTCCCTCTTGACTACATAATTAGAAATTTTTTTATATCTATAGTCCCTTACTAATCAGCCTCCTGCCTTGGCATCTGCCCACAGAGCTTAAGAGCAATCTGAAGCGCTGAGCTGGGTTAGGCCTTTACACAAATACAACTGCACTTTTATTGCTGCCATAATTTTGAGTTGCTGAGTAATGAGACTGATCTCTCAGAGCAGTGAAAGGCAAATATGTGGCCACTCAGCAGCCAACTCTTATTTCTTTATAATTTGGTGCTGCTGAGAACTATGTCTTATTTTTCCTTGTTTCTGGTCATGGTAATTTCTACCTGCTGTCCAGCCTAAACAGGCTCTAGTTAGCCATGTTTGTCTCTTTTAAAATGTGTTGTGGAGGGACAGGACTACCTGAAAGGCAGTGTAAGGAACCTGGCAAACCCTTCCAAACAAAACCAGAATTTGGTTGAAATTATTTAAAACTATATATGAACTCTGGAAATTATCCTAAGAGCATAAGGCAAAGGGAGAAACTTTCATTCAAGAAAATCTACTAAATCTCATTAAGAATAGTATAAACTGATGACATTTAAGCCTCAACCCACTTTCTCATTCCCCACTTCCAGCTCCATATTCTAAGCCAACATGACCAAGAGGAGGGAACCCTCTTCCCCCAGGTCCCAGTCTGGAGCTATGACTTTTTTCCTGGCAAAGGAAGACTGCTGAGCTTTCTCATCTCCCTCCCCGGCTTTATGTTGCAGAACTTCTATTATGGTTGATGCTACAGGAGGGTTAGGCTTCCTCACCCAGTCCCCACCCAAAGGGCAGAAGTTCTACACTAGGCACAGACAGTCCAAGAAAACTAGAGGCCAAATCACCCTAGCCCCAGCTCATTTGTAGGAAAGAGGGTCCATGTTACTAAAGCTAAAGAAGGACATTTTTTAATGGTAAAATAGTCTATCCATATAGAAAATATAACATGTTACAATATCACATATGTGTGTAATAACATATCTAAAATACATGAACTAGAAACTGAGTCGAAAAGGAAATAGATAATTTATCAGTAATAGTTGGAGACATCTGTAATGTAATTGTTGCTGACTTTCAATAATGGTTAGACAATAGGCAGAAGACCAACAAGAAAATAGAGCTGAAAAATGTAATAAACTCATTAGACCTAAAAGAGCAGTCTACATACTGGCAGCAGAATATGCATTTTTCAAGTACACATGGAACATTCTTTAATATATACCTTAATTTAGACCATAAGACAAACTTAAATAAATTTAAAATGATTGGAATTAGCTGGGCATGGTGGTACACACTTAGAATTCTAATACTTGGGAAGCTCAAGTACTAGACGATCACAGGTTCACGGCCAGCCTCAGATACTTAGTGAGGTCCTCTGCAACCTAGTGAGACCCTATTTCAAAATAATTTTTTTCAAAAAAATAGGGCTGGGGGTGTAACTCCTCTGAGGTATAATGCCTCTGGGTTCAATCCCCAGTACCAGGAAAAAAAGGATTACAATTATATGAAGTAAGTTCTCTGACTACGGTGGAATTAAAGTAGAAATTTAAAAAGAAAAGAATTTGGGAACCTCATAAATATGTGGAAATTAAACAGCAAATTGTTAAATTTTAAAAAGACAAAGAAGAAGTCACAAGAAAAACTAGAAAATACTTCGAGATGAATGAAAACAAATATATGACATAGGAAAACAAATGGAATGCAGCTAAAGTAACAGAGGAAAACCTATAGCTGTAAAGACCTATAATTTTTAAAATAAGAATGAATTTGTCAATAACTTAAGTTTCCACAATAGAAACTATAAAAATAAGAGCAAATTTAAAAACAAAGCAAGTAGAAAGGAGGAAATAATAAAGTCTAGGGCAGAAAAAGAAACATTATACCAAGTAAAATTAGTCAGTCATAAAAAGTAAAATATTGGATGCTCTCTCTAATATGCTGAAACTAGGTAGAAACAGGGGCTGAAGAGGAACTCTAGACAAATAAGGAGAAACCAAAGATGAGCAAATGAGGTGACCTAACTGAGGGGGATGGGGGGAGGAAGAGGGAAATTCCCTAATGTAATTCATAACATACCAAAGTCAATCACTAAGCCAACATGAGAAGGAATGAGAGGGCGGGAAATAGGAAAGGGCTGAATGAGTAGTGTGTGCATGTATGCCTCTACCATCTTGTACTCCATTAAAATGTATGACTACAGTGCACCAATAAGAAAAGAATAAAAAGAAAAATTATGAAATCAAGACCCAGTCTTTAGGGAGCTAGAGGCAAAGCTCAGTAGTAGAGTATTTGCACATAGCCCTGGGTTGAATCCCCAGCACTGCAATACAGACATACATTCATACATACATACATACATACATACATACATACACACACAAACAAAAAAGTTTGATTCTTTTTTAAAAAAAAACAAAAGTTGATTCTTTAAAAATAATAAAATTAGAGCCAGGCGTGGTGGCGCACACTTGTAATCCCAGCATTTGGGAGGCTGAGACTGGAGGATTATGGTTTGCGGACAGCCTCAGCTACTTAGTGAGGCCCTCTGCAACTCAGTGAGACCCTGTTTCAAAATAAAGATTAAAAAATAGGGCAGGGGGTGTAGCTCAGAGGTCGAACGCCTCTGGATTCCATCCCCAGACCCATAATAATAATAATAACAATAATAATAATAACAATAATAATAACAACAACAAAATTCTAGCTAAAGTGGTAAAAAATAATACTCAAATTACTAAGATCAGGAATCAAAGGTGGGGACAATATTATCAATCTTACAATAAAAGAATTATGAAGGAATATTATAAATAGCTATATGTGAAAAATAGATAAATCAAATAAAATAACCAAATTTCTAAAAGAAATAAATGATTAAAACTAACTCACTAAGAAATAGGGAATCTGAACATACCCATGGCAAGTAAGGATACTGACCTAATATTAAAACACCTCACAAAAAAATTTCAGGCTCAGACTATTTCACTGGTGAATTCTACCAGTCAAGAAGAATACCAATCCTTTATAAAAACTTCCCAAAAATAAAACAGGAAGAACACCTCCCCACTTATCCTATGAAGTGAAATAACCCGATGTTAAAATAAGACAAAGACATCACTAAAAATAGAGACTAATATTCCTTATGAATATATTTGAGTAAGTTCTTCACAAAATACTAGAAACTAATTTCAGCAACATATAAAAAGGATTACACACCATGACCAAATGGGATTTATCCCAGGAATGCAAATTGATTTAATATTTGAAAATCAATTTAAGTAATACACCAGATTAATAAAGAACAAAACTATGGACATTCCAAAAAGTATTTGACAAAATATAATAACTTCTCATTATAAAAGCACTTATATTAGAAACAGAAGGAAACTTCCTCAACCTGATAAAAGATATCTAATACCACAACTAGCAGCACATTTAATGGTGAAGAGCTAAGTGCTTTTCCCCTAAGGTCAGGAACAAAACAAGGATGTCTACTATTGCCACTTTTATTAACACTGTAATGAGATCCTAAGATTTCAGACAGAGCAATCAGGCAAGAAAATGAGGAAGAAAAATCATACACAGTGAAAAGGAGGAAATCAAACCATCTCTATTTCAGATAACATGATCATGTATATAAAAAATTCTAAGGAATTTACTTTAAATGGGAAGTAGTTTTGGTTTTTTGGGGTTTTTTTTTTTTTTGGTACTGGGGGTGGAACCCGGGGCTTTCCTACCCCCGGGCTATACTCCCAGGCCTATTTTATATTTTATTTGGAAGCAGGGTCTCACTAAGTTGCTGAGAGCCTCACTAAAGTAGCTGAGGCTGGATTTGAACCTGTGCGATTCTCCTGTCTCAGCCTCCCAAGTGCCAGGATTACAAGCGTGTGCCTCCACATCCTAAGGAATTCACTTTAAAAATCTATTCAAACTATTTTTTATTTTTTTTGCAGTACTGGGGATGGAACCCAGGGGCATTCTACCTCCAAGGTACACCCCCAGCCCTATTTGTGTGTGTGTGTGTGTGTGTGTGTGTGTGTGTGTGTGTGTGTGTGTGTGTGGTACTGGGGTTTCTGGAAGCCCTTCTACCTCCGGGCTACACTCCCAGACCTATTTTATATTATTTTTTTATTTGGAAACAGGGTCTCTTAAGATAGCGCGGCTGGCTTCAAAAATGCACGATCCTGGCCAGGCGTGGTGGCGCACGCTTGTAATCCCCGTGCTTGGGGGGCGGAGACAGGAGGATCGCGCAGGTTGGAAGCCAGCTGCGCTGGTGTAAGAGACCCTGTTTCAAAAATATAAAATAGGTCTGGGAGTGTAGCCCGGAGGTAGAAGGGCTTTCCAGGAACCCCAGTACCACCAAAAAAAAAAAAAAAAAAATGCACGATCCTCCTCTCTCCACCTCCCAAGCGTGAGGATTACAAACGTGCGCCACCACGCCCGGCATCCCCAGCCCTATTTTTTATTATTTATTTTAAAACAGGGTCTCACTGAATTGCAAAGGGCCTCACTAGGTAGCTGAGGCTGTGCACAAACCACAATCTTCCTGTCTCAGCCTCCCAAATTTTGGAATTACAAGAGTGTGCCAACAAATCCAGCTCAAACTGATTTTTTAAATTCAACAAGAATACAGGATACATGATCAACTTATAAAAGTAAATTTTCTATTCACTGGCAATAAACATTCTAAAAAAGAAGTGAAGGAAACAATAACATTTATAATACCATCAATACTTCTTTTGTTAAAATACTTAGAAATAAATTCTACAAAAGAACTGCAAGATTTGTACAACTCTAAGATGTATAATGAAACTAAGCAGTACCTAAACAAATGCAAAGACACCCCATGGTCATGAATTGGAAGGCTTAGTATTTTTAAGATGGGAATATTCACAAATTGTTTCACAGATTTTACACAATCCTTGTCAAAATTTCAAATTTCTTTTTTTGCAAAAATGGAAATGTGAGCCAGGCATGGTGGATCACTCTTGTCATCCCAGTACTTGGAAGACTGAGACAGGAGGATTGCAGGTTCAAAGTCAGCCCCGATAACTTACCAAGTCCCTCCGCAACTTAGTGAGACCCCGTTTCCAAATAAAAAATAAAATCGGGCTTGGGGTTTAGCTCAGAGGTAGAATGACTCTGGATTCAATCACCAGTGCCACAAATAAAAATGGAAATGTGGATCTTCAAATTTATATGGAGATTCAAGAGACCCAAAATAACCTACATGATCTTAGAAAATGAGCAAAGTTGATAGAATCGCATATTCAGATTTCAAAAGTTGGCCAAAAATTATGATGTAATCAAGAAAATGTGGTACTGGCATAAAGGCAGACCTATAACCCAACAGAATTGAAATGAGAGTACAGAAATCAACCCTTACATTTAGAGTCAATTGATTTTCAACAAGAACACCAAAACAATTCAATGGAGAAAGAACAATTATTCAACAGATAGATCCAAGACATCGTATCTCCACGTGTATATAAAGAAATTTGACTCCTGCTGCAAATATAGACATAAATTAACTCAAAATTAGCTATAGACTTAAGTATAAATGCTAAAACTATGAAATTTTTAGAAGAAAGTTTCTGTGGCCTTGATTAAGTTATGGTTTCTTAGATACTATACCAAAAGAACAAGTGATAATGAAAAGTAAGAGATAAGCTGTCAATTTTTTAAATGTTCACACTATAAATGATACCACCAAGAAAGTAAAAAGAAACAACTTACAGAATGAAATAAAATATTTGCAAATCTAAGAAGGGGTATGTATCCAGAATACCTAATAAGGGACTTGTATGCATAATATATTTTAAAACTCTTAGAACCCAACAATAGAAATACAAAGTGATTTCTGAATGGGCAAATGATTTGAATAAAAATTTCTTCAAAGATGATAAACAAATGTCCAATAAGCACAAAAAAGGTGTTCCACAGGGAACTGGGAAAGACCAAATTGAAACCATAATGAGATACCACTTCACACCCATCCGGTTGTCTATACCTTTAAAAGACAAGCAATAACAAAATGTTGGCAAGGATGTGGATAAATGGGAACCCTCGTACATTGCTGGTCGAATTGTAAACCTGTGTTGCCTCTCCAGAAAACAATTTGGCAGTTTCTCAAAATGTTAGCTAGAATTATCATCTGACTCAGCAATTTCCACTCCTAGGCATATACTTAAAAGAAATGAAAACCTACATCTATTCAAACATGTGTACCAGGATGTTCATAGCAACATTATTCATAGTAGCCAAAAGTGGATCCAAGCCAAATATCTCTTGACTGAAGAAAGGATGAATGAGTGTGGTATATCTACGCAGTGAAATATAACTCTACAATAGAAGGAATAATATGTCTACACATACCACCATATGCTGAATCTTAAAAACATTCTGGAAAGTGAAAGAAGACAACTACAAAGATCAGGTCTTATATTTCTATAAGATAAACATTAATATAAAGTGCTCAGAAATGTTCGGAATAGGAAAATCTATAGACAAGAGTATAATTGTTGTTACCTAGGGCTGAAGTAGGGGGCAGGAAGATGGAATGAGTATGGAGTTCATTTGGAGAAAGAAACAAATGTAAAATTAGCATTTATGGTGGCACGAACCTAACAGTACACAAAACACTCACATTGAATTCTACACTTTAAATGAGTTAATTGTATGGTATGTGAATAATATTTCAAAAAGCTGTTGATATTGAGTTTATGGGTAGGGAGACAATGCTGTTAACATGTCAGTTCTTTGAAATTTGCTCTATAGGCTCCATGTAATCCAACTGAATTGTCAATCCAAATCTTATTACTTTGTGGTTATTGACAGACTGATTCTAAAGTTTTTATGGAAAGTCTAAAGACCGAGGGGAGAAAACATACTACTGAAGAAAAATAAGATTAGTCAGAGAACTGATACTATGCAACTTCAACACTCACTGTAGTGGTGCAATAATCAAGATCGTGTGGTATTGGTGAAAGACTCGGCAGATCAATATAATAGAATAGGGAGCCCAGAAATCAATCTGCCTACATACAGTCTGCTGATCTTTGACCAAAAAAAGCTGAAGCAATAGAGAAATCCTATCCTTTAATCAAATGGTTTTGAACAACTAGAGGTCTACATTCAAAAAAAAAAAAAAAAGGACTTAGACACAGCTCTTAGCTGTTAAAAAAAATAACTCAAAAATGAATTTTAAGCCTAAATGTAAGTGCAAACCTGCAAAACTCCTAGAAGATACTAGATACTATAGAACGTAGGAAAAATGTAGGATGCTATGGCCTCGGTGATTACCCTGTAGATACAACATCAAAAAATATGATCCATAGAAGAAAAAAAAAAGATAACTGGAGCTGATTAAAATTGAAAACTTCTGCCCTGCAAAAGACACAGTTAAGAAACCTAGGAAGATAGGCCATAGATTGGGAATAAATATTTCCAAAGCACATAAATGATAAAGGATTTCTATCCAAAATATACTCGAAAGACTACTTGAAACCCAACAATAAGAAAACAAACTACAGTTTAAACAACAGACCATCTGAACAGACACCCCGTCTAAGAATGTGCACAAATAACAAGTGAGCGCAGGAAAAGGTACTCAGCATTGGGCGGTGGGTAGCTGCAAAAGCCAAGAATGAAATGCTGCTGCGAACCTATTAGAATGAAGAAGTCCAACACACGGTGACACCACATGTCAGCAGGGATGTAGAGGAATAGAAACTCTCGTTCATTCCTGGTGGGAATGCAAGACGGTACTTTGGAAGACAGTTTGGCAGGTTTTTACAAAACTAAACATACTCTTACCATATGATTCAGCAATCACAGCCCTTCATATTTACCCAAGTGAGTTGAAAATGTATGTCCACACGAAGACTGCCACACAAATGTTTATAGCATTTTTATTCATAATTGTCCAAACTTGGAGACAACCAAGATGTCCTTCAATGGCAAATAGGTAAACAAATCATGGTATGTCTATACAATAGAATATTATCCAGTGCTAAAAAGAAATGAGCCATCGAGCTGTGAAAAGACATGAAGGAACCTTAAATACATATTGCTAAGTGAAAGGATCTAGTCTAAAAGTCTCCATACTGTACAATTCCAACCATATGATATTTTGAAAAAGTCAAAACTGTGAAGCAATAAAAAGATCAGTGGTTGCTAAGGGCTGGGGAAGGGAGAGATGAATAGGTAAAATAGGGTGAAATTTTTAGGACAGAGAAACTATTGTGTATGATACCACAATGCTAGTTGTAAGCCATTAGACATCTGTTGAGACCCATAGAACACACAACACAGGGAGTGAACCTTAATGTAAACCATGCACTTTAGTTATTAATAATGTATAAACATTGGCCCATCAATTATAACATATGTAATATAACATGTTAGGGCCGGATGTAGCTCAGTGGCAGGGCACCTGCTTTGCAGGTGCAGTACTCTGGGTTCAATTCCCAGTTCCAAAAAGACAAAAAAAGAACGCCTTTAATACACATGCTAATAATGGGGACACTGGATGGCAAAAGAATATATGAGAACTGTTGCACTTCTTAAGAGTTTTTTGTAAGTCTAAAATGGCTCTAGAAAATAAAACCTAATTTTTTAAAAAATATCCTCGAGTTATTTCTTACATGAGGTCCTGTTCCATGTCATCAAGTCAAACATGCAACAATTCCTAATTCTTCAGAGTGGGTGTCTGCTCTCGGCACTTTTCACAGATGACACGGTGAAGTAATTATTGTAAAATCAGCGGGAAACATTTCATGTATCCAAAAGAATACACGTAATCTACATGTGAGTTCTATAGCATGATGATACAGCAAACATCCCCTCCAAAGCTAGGGTACTCCACGATTGTTGTGTGTGCCTGTGTGTTCCTCTTCTTGCCCATTTCCTTCCTCCCCACAGAGGGAATAGGCACCTTCCTGAATCCTGTGTTTGTCTTTCTCTTGCTTCTCATGAGACAGTTTGGCCAGGAGGCCAGCTCTGCAGGCTGGTTTTCAGGATCATTGCCGCTGTGGTGAGCAGCTTCCCAGATAGACCCTGGTGATTCCAGCCATCTGGCATCCATGCCAGGTGAGTCCCCTCCCCTTGAGTGTGGCCTGAACCTAAGGACTTGATGTTTTTTCTTAACTTTATATATTTTTGTTTCTTAAGTTTTAAATTTGGTGCATTGTAATTATCCATCATATGAGGTCCAGAGTGACAAAAACAGGCATGCCCACAGCGCCTGTTGTATGTTTCCCTCCAGGTTCCACCCTGCCTCCTCCCCTTCCCATATATAATATTAAAATTGATATTGCCCAGGCATGGTGGCGCATGCATGGAATCCTAGCACTTGGGAGGCTGAGACAGGAGGATCACAGGTTCAAAGCCAGACTCACCAACTTAGTGAGGCTATCAGCAACCTAGTGAGATCCTGTTTCCAAATAAGAAATAAAATTGTGCTGGGTGTGGTGGCGCACGCTTGTAATCCCAGCACTTGGGAGGTGGAGACAGGAGGATCCTGCAGGTCTGAAGCCAGCCTCGCTGGCTTAGAAGACCCTGTTTCCAAATAAAATATAAAATAGGTCTGGGAGTGTAGCCTGGAGGTAGAAGGGCTTCCAGGAACCCCAGTATCACAGAAAGAAAGAGAAAAGGAAAGGAAAGGAAAGGAAAGGAAAGGAAAGGAAAGGAAAGGAAAAGAAAGGAGGAAGGAAGGAAGGAAGGAAGGAAGGAAGGAAGGAAGGAAGGAAGGGAGAGAGAGAGAGAGAGAGAGAGAAAGAAAGGGAAAATAAAATTGGGCTTGGGGTGTAGCTTGGAGGTAGAACATGTCTAGGTTTAATCTCCAGCCCACCCCCAAAATGGTATTGACAGCTTTATTTATGAACATAGAATTGTTTGAACTGTTTCTCTCATCAAATCTCTCCTTTGACCTCCCCAGCTCCCTTCCCAAATCCTCATTCTACTCTTCTGCTAGTATGTCCCCTGTGATCTAAAGTCCCTTTTGTTTCCCAGGCTTTTTTCTAGCTCCCATAAATGAGTGAAAACATTTGGCCCTTCGCTTTCTGGAACCAGCTAATCTTGCTTAGCATAATATTCTCGAGTTTCGTTCATTTTCCTGCAAATGATAGAATTTTGTTCCTCTCTATGGCCGAATAAAATTCCATTGTGAGTATATACCAGACTTTTGTAATCCATTCATCTGTTGACACCTCAGCTGGCTCCACAGTTTGACTATTGTGAATTATGCTGCTATAAATATGAATATGCATCTATCCCTATAATATTCTGACTCTAATTTCTTTGGGAAGATCCCAACAGTAAAGTAGCTGGGCTGTATGATGTTTCCATTTCTAGTCTTCTGAGGAACCTCCACACTGATCTCCACAGTGGCTGAACTCATTTGCAATCCCACCAACCATGTTTAAGGGTGCCTGTTTCTCCATATCCTCACCAGCATTTCTTATTCTTTGATGACTGCCATTCTAACCAGAGTTAGATGAAATCTCAGTGTTGTTTTAATTTGCATTTACCTGATTGCTAATGACGTTGAACATTTTTTCCTATATTTATTGGCCATTTGCATTTCTTCTTTTGAAAAGTCTAGGGACTTCCGGGAAGATGGCGACGGAGGAAAGCGGCACTTACAAGTCCTGCTAACAATCCAACTCTACTACCACAAAACCAGCGCCTTTCAGAGCCAGAAAACACCACCAGCAAAAAAATAAAAACGGTAACTACAAGGGACAGAGAAAAAGGGCTGGAAAAACAAGACACCAGAGAAAAACCAGCCCGAAGTGCCGCGCCCGCGCGGCACGGAGCGGCCAGAGCCGCAGCGCGGATTGGGGGGAGCCGCAGAGTAGAGCGGCCTGCCACGTAGTGGAACCGCCAGAGCGGCTGGAGTGACCAGACCCGCGGTGCAGAGCAGCCGAAGCCACGGTTCAGAGCAGCCGAGCAGAGCAGCCAGAACAGCCAAGCGGAGCGGCCAGAACAGCCAAGCGGAGTGGCCAGAACAGCCGGAGCAGCCAGAGCCGCAGCCCGGATTGGCTGGAGCAGCGGCGCGGAGTGGCCGGAGCCGCGGAGTAGAGTGGCTGGAGCAGTCGGAGCGGAGCGGCCAGAACAGCTGAGCTGAGCGGCCAGAGCAGCCGAGCAGAGCGGCCAGAACAGCCGGAGCGGAGTGGCCAGAACAGCCGGAGCAGCCAGAGTCGCGTCGCGGAACGGCCGGAGCGGCCGGAGTGGCCAGACCCGCGGTACAGAGCAGCCAGAGCCGCGGCGCAGAGCGGCCGGAGCGGCGCGGCCTACATCTCCCCTAGCAGCACCAGGCTCCAGAGAGGAGGGAGACTCAAAACAGAGCTCAAATCCAGAGAGGGGGTACTTTGGCCTCGCGGCCTAGGACGCAGAAGCAGTGTCTTACTGCTGGCGGCAGCGGTGAGTTCACCTGACGACCCTAGACCAATCCACTCAACCAGCCACCAGGCGCCTGAGAGGAGGGGTGGACAGCGAGCCGAGGTGAGCAGGTGCTGAACAGCCGGGCGGCAGTCAGCAGTTTTGTTGGTGCAGGGAACATCTAAAACTCCCAAGGGCCGGGCACAGCACAACTGGCAAGGACTCAGAGCGGAGTTCAAAACCAGAGAAGAAATACGCCATATCACGGCCGAGGGCGTGGCAGTGGTGCCAAATTGCCAGTGGCGGCAGCAGCGAATCCATCGAGTTCACTACAGCTCCATCAGCGCACTCAATAACCGTGAGTCAAATTGCAGCCCCTAGGGGAGAAATCCCAGTTCTGCACTCCCAGGGACTCGCGCAGATAGTCTCCCTGGGTCGGAGATTTTAGCAGTGCAGCCCAGTGGGGGAGTGACAGTGGCAGAGATATCATACCATAGTCACAACTCCCCACTGGAAAACGCCCAACTTGGCACTCCCCACGGTCTAAGCAGCCTTAATTGACTCCCTGGGTCTGAGACTTTGTGATACAACCCAGTTAAGGAGTAGTGGTGACAGAGATACCACAGACACGAGATCCAGAGCATCTTAAGTGAACTCGTAGTGACTCAGGGAAGAACCCAGAGAAGGCACAAACTTCCAAAATCATGGGAAAGAGAAATAACAATGGAGCAGTGAATGCCAACAACCCCACAACATCAGAATCCGATAACACAGAAACCCAAAGATCTCTAGAAGATCAAATTAGGAAAATAACTTTAGAAATAATAGAGGACTTTTGAAAAGAATTTAGAGAGAGTCAAAAAGAGATAAAGGATGCAATTAATGAAGTAAAGGCCTCAATTCAAAGTATAAACAACAGATTAGACCACATGGAGAATAGAATCTCGCTTCTTGAAGATGATCATTCTAAAAATGAACGCATAGTTTCTAATTTAGAAAAAAAAACCCGACAGCAGGAATCTGACATTGAAGAAATATGGGCCCATTTCAAGAGAGCTAACCTAAGAATAATTGGAATAGAGGAGGGAAAAGAAGGTGAAACCAAAGGGATCAACAATCTCTTCAAGGAAGTAATAGCAGAAAATTTTCCAAACATAGAGCAAGAGGTCGATACACAGGTCCAGGAAACTTATAGAACTCCCTTTAGACAGGATCAGAGAAGAGGATCCCCACACCACATAATTGTCAAAATGACTAACGTGGAAGCCAAGGAGAGAATCTTAAAGGCAACAAAAACAAAAGGCCACGTGACATACAGAGGCAAACCAATTAGAATCACTCCAGACTTCCCAAACCAAGTTATGAAAGCCAGAAGGGCTTGGAGTAACATATTCCAAACTCTGAAAGAAAACAACTTCCAGCCAAAAATTTCCTACCCAGCAAAACTATCCATCAAATTAGATGGGGAAATAAGAAGCTTCCATGACAAACAGCAACTGAAGGAATTTATGTCTTCAAAACCAGCGCTAGAGAAAATACTCAAGGAGATTAACTGCAAAGAGGAAATGGGTAATACACTCCAGAACCAAAGAAACAAGAATTCCCATCCAGCTGACAACTAAGCAAAGAAGAATAAACAGTATCTTAAACAGAAATAAGATCTTAACATGTTGGGAATTAAAAATTATCTCTCTATAATCACACTGAATGTAAACGGCCTCAACTCCCCAATAAAAAGACATAAAGTGGCAAAATGGATTAAAAGCCAGAATCCATCCATCTGCTGCTTACAAGAAACACACCTTACAAGTAAAGATAGGAACAAACTCAAGGTAAAGGGCTGGAGCAAGGTAATCCATGCTAATGGCACTCGAAGACAAGCAGGATTAGCAACTATGATATCAGACAAGTTAGACTTCAAACCCAAACTTATTAGAAGAGACAAAGAAGGTCACATCTTACTGGTAAAAGGAATAGTCCAGCAAGAGGAAATAACAATAATCAACATCTATGCCCCAAACATAGGGGCAGCTACTTTCATAAATCAAACTCTCTGTGATATGAAGTCACACATAAATCCCAACACAATAATACTGGGAGACTTCAACACACCTCTCACAATACTAGACCGATCGTCCAGACAAAGGGTCAGTAAAGATGTCTCAGAACTAAAGAACACCATTAACCAAATGGACCTGTTGGACACATATAGAATATTTCACCCAACTACAGCAGAGTTTACATTTTTCTCAGCTGCTCATGGAACCTTCTCCAAAATAGATCACATCCTGGGACACAAAATGAGCACTAGCAAATTTAAAAAATGTTACATACTTCCCTGTGTCATTTCAGACCATAATGGAATGAAACTAGAAATCAACTATAAGAAGACCCAGAGAAACAACATAAACATGTGGAGACTGAACACCACACTTCTGAATGAAGAATGGGTCATAGAAGATGTAAGAGGTGAAATCAAGAAATTTCTAGAAACAAATGAAAATAAAGAAACAACATATCAAAACCTCTGGGACACTTTGAAGGCAGTATTAAGAGGAAAATTTATAGCACTGAGTGCTCACATAAGAAAAACAGAAAATTCTCAAATAAATAGCCTTATGACACACCTCAAAGCCCTTGAAAAGCAGGAACAATTGAACCCCAAAGCCAGCAGAAGTCGGGAAATTATTAAAATTAGAGCAGAAATTAACGAAATAGAGAATAAAAAAACAATACAGAAAATCAACAAAACCAAAAGCTGGTTTCTTGAAAAAATTAACAAGATTGATAAACCACTAGCCAACCTAACTAAGAAAAAGAGAGAATCAACCCAAATTATGAAGATAAGGGATGAAAAAGGAGACATTACTACTGACAGCGTAGAAATCCAGAGGATTATCAGAAACTACTTTGAAAAACTATACTCCAACAAAATGGAAAATCTGGAGGAAATCGACAACTTCCTAGATAAATACAACCTTCCTAAACTGAGTCAAGAAGATATAGAACACTTAAACCAACCAATAACAATCAAAGAGATTGAAATAGCAATAAAGAGCTTACCATCAAAGAAAAGCCCAGGACCAGATGGTTTCCCAAGTGAATTCTATAAAACCTTTATAGGAGAACTAATCCCAATACTACTCAAACTATTTCGGGAAATAGAAAAAACCGGGACTCTCCCAAATACATTCTATGAAGCCAACATCACACTAATACCCAAACCGAATAAAGACAGTTCAAGGAAGGAAAACTACAGGCCTATATCTCTGATGAACTTGGATGCAAAACTATTAAACAAAATACTAGCAACACGCATTCAAAACCACATCAAGAAAATCATTCACCATGACCAGGTAGGGTTCATCCCAGGGATGCAAGGCTGGTTCAATATACGAAAATCAATCCATGTAATTCATCATATAAACAGAATCAAAGACAAAAACCACATGATCATCTCAATAGATGCTGAAAAAGCATTTGATAAAATTCAACATCCATTTATGATAAAAACACTGCAGAGAATTGGAATAGAAGGAACATATCTCAACATTATTAAGGCAATCTACAATAAGCCCACTGCCAACATCATATTAAATGGGGAAAAACTTCAAGAATTCCCCCTAAAAACTGGAATGAGACAAGGATGTCCACTATCACCACTTCTCTTCAATATAGTACTAGAGACTCTAGCCAGAGCAATAAGGCAAGAAAAGGAAATCAAAGGAGTACAAATAGGAAAAGAAGAACTTAAGCTTTCACTATTTGCAGATGACATGATACTATATTTAGAAAACCCAACAAACTCAACCAAAAGGCTTATAGAACTGATCAACAAATTCAGCAAAGTATCTGGATACAAAATCAATCTTAAAAAATCAGAAGCTTTCCTGTACACCAACCATAAATCCACTGAAAAAGAAATTCAGAAAACACTTCCACTCAGGATCTCCCACAAAAAAATAAAATACCTAGGAATAAACTTGACCAAGGAGGTAAAAGATCTCTACAAAGAAAATTATAAAACACTGAAAAAAGAAATCGAAGAAGATCTTAGAAGATGGAAAGACCTTCCATGTTCATGGATTGGCAGAATAAATATCATTAAAATGGCCATCCTCCCAAAAGTGATCTACAGATTTAATGCAATGCCCATTAAACTACCAAGATCATTCCTCACAGACATAGAAAAATCAGTCCTTAAATTTATCTGGAATAACAAAAAGCCCAGAATAGCCAAGGTAGTTCTCAGCAACAAAAACCATGCAGGAGGAATCACAATACCTGACTTTAAACTATACTACAAAGCCATTGTAATAAAAACAGCATGGTACTGGCAAAAGAACAGATATATAGACCAGTGGAGCAGAATAGAAGACCCAGAAACAAGTCCACACACTTTCAGCCAATTGATTTTTGACAAAGAGGCCAAAAACATACACTGGAAAAAAGATAGCCTCTTCAACAAATGGTGTTGGCAAAACTGGTTAACCATATGCAGAAAATTGGATGTTAATCCCACTTTTTCACCCTGTACAAAAGTCAACTCACGATGGATCAAAGACTTGGAAATTAAACCAGAGACTTTGAAGCTCCTTGAAGAGGGCATAGGTCCAACACTACAACACATAGGCACAGACAAACATTTCCTCAACAAGACCCCAAAGGCACAGCAAATTAAAAGGAGAATCAATACATGGGATTGCATGAAACTGAAGAGCTTCTGTTCAGCAAAGGAAACTATCAAGAATCTCAATCGAGAGCCAACAGAATGGGAGAAGATTTTTGCCACCTACACCACTGATAGAGGACTAATATCTAGAATATACAGAGAACTCAAGAAACTCAACACTAAGAAAACAAAACATCCAATAACAAAATGGGCAAATGAACTAAATAGACACTTCACAAAAGAAGAAATTCAAATGGCCAATAAATGCATGAAAAAATGCTCAACATCACTGGCAATCAGAGAGATGCAAATCAAAACTACCCTGAGATTTCACCTAACTCCAACTAGAATGGCCATCATTCAAAACACGAACAACAACAGATGCTGGCGAGGATGTGGAGAAGTGGGAACTCTAAGACATTGTTGGTGGGATTGCAAATTAGTGCAACCACTTTGGAAAACAGTATGGAGAATCCTCAGAAGAATGGGAACAAATCTACCATTTGATCCAGCAATACCACTGTTGGGTATCTACCCAAAAGAAAAGAAACCAAACTACCAAACTAATCCATGTGTATCTATGTTCATAGCTGCACAATTCACCATAGCCAAACTATGGAACCAGCCAAGATGTCCATCAACAGACGAATGGATTACAAAACTGTGGGATATGTACACAATGGAATTTTACTCAGCCATCAAAAAAAACTCAATTACATCATTTTCAGGGAAATGGATGGAACTGGAGGACATTATGCTAAGTGAGATTAGTCAGGCACAAAAAATAAGAAATCAGATGCTTTCCCTAATATGTGAGAGTTAGGGAGAAATGGGTCATACTTTTAACTCTGTTTACATTGTCTTTGGATATACAATATTTTTTTTATTTTTAGGGAGTTTATTTACCCTTTTGTTGCCTGTGCAATTGAAATCATATCCAAGAAATCACTTCCAATTTCAATGTTGTGAGGTTTTATGACCCAGATTTTCTTCTAAAAGCTTATAGTATTAAGATTTATATTTAGGTCTTTTATCTATTTTGAGTTAATATTTGTATATGTGTTAGGTAACGGTCCAATTTTATTCTTTTTCATTTATTATTATTTTTCAACAATATTTGGTTAAAAGACTAGTATTTCCTCCACCAAAACTTCATGGAAACCTTGTCAAAAATAACTTGACAATGTATGGAAGAATTTATCTCTAGGCTTTTATTTAGCTCCAATGGTTTATATATCTGCCTTTAGAACAGTACTACACTGTTTCAATTATTGTAGCTTTATATGGTTTGAAATCAGAAAATATACATCTTCTAGCTTTGTTCTTCTTTGAGATTGTTTTGGGTATCTAGAGTCCATATTCCATATCAGGATAGATTTTTTCTGAAAAATAAATAAATAAATGTATGATAGTTTTACCTAAAAAAAAAAAGAAAAAAAATATTCTCTGGTAAGAAAGAAAGCAAAAAGAAATATTGAAATGTTTTCTTTAAGTCATCAAAAGCTTGGTATCAGACAAATGAAACTGTTATGTGAGATTATCAATGTTAATATTGTATAAATTGCTATAATACTAGATGTCAACTACTAAGCCAAGCATGGGAAGGAGGGATGGGGAGGGAATGGGGTGGGGATTGGGTAGGGGCTAACTGGGCGATATGTGCATGTATGTCTACAAAAGTATTTTCTTTATACCACTATGATGTATGAATACATTGCACCAATAAAAAATAAATTAAAAAAAAAGAAAAAAGAAAAGTCTATTCAGGCCAATTGCACATTTAAAAAACTTTTTTAGTGTTAAGTTTTTTAAGGAGGAAAGATGGCAACCATGAGAGAAACCACTCCCAAGGCTGAGTTACAGAAAGCTCCTAGCATGCATCTTACCCATTCTTTCTAGCTTTTTCTCTTGCTCATCCTGATGGAAGCCAACTTCCATGTTGTGAGCCACCCTATAGAAAGGTCCACATAGCAAGAAATTAAAAATAAAAATAACCCTCAGCCCAACAACCTGAGAGGAGCTGAATCCTGCCAGCAGCCACATGAGTGGGCTTGGAAGTGGGTCCTCCTCCCATTGACCTTGAAATGACCACATCCCAGCAGACACCTCAATTAGAACCATGTGAGAAGCTTTGAGTCAGAGGACTCTGCCTAGCCACACCTAGATTTCCGACCCACAAAGATAAATTTTGACTTTAGCTGCTAAATCCAAGAGTAATTTCTTATGTACCAATAGATAACTAATATGGATACATATTAGCTATGCAATCTTGGGCAAATTATTGAGCTTCTGCCTTCTTTTTATAACTTTGTATTAAACATAATAGGTGTACCTTCTTTATGGAGTCTAGAGAAGATAAATAAATTCACAAAATGCTTAAAGTCGTTGGGGTGTGTAGTAAGTGATCAGTAAATGTTTTCTATTTTGGGATACCTGACATATAGATGAATTCTTCATTGAATCTGTATCCAAGTCCCCAACTTGCCTGACCTAAGCATGAATACACCCTATTGATTTCAGGTGGTGGAGAAGGGGCTACTGGCCCACATTTGCTGTGCCTGTTTACAGCTCTTATTTTATTAGGGTAAAGGTATGTTTTCAGAAACGTATTCCCCACTAGTGATATGGGATTTGTTAAAATTTGTCTAAATATTCAATGCTCGGGGTGTTCCTTGTGCCATAGACTTGGCGAGTCCTCTCTGAAAACATTTATGTTGCACAGGGGAAATACTTCCCTTCTCAGCCTTTGGCTTCCCTGTCTGACAAACACACATCCCTGCAAATTCTTCATATGGGTACCAGCTACCATTCCCCTAGGGCCTCTCTAGTTCATCTCAGAATAGAGGTGATGAAAGCAAGTCACATGGATCTGAGTAGAGACGTGTAAAAGTTAAAGATACTAAGATGTACATCTCTAAAACCTGGTGGTTTGCTTATTCTTCAGTCATCAGTAACAAATATGTCCAGGGTGGCTTCACGGAGCTTCAGTTAACCATAGGGCCCTGGTGTGCTGTCTGCCTGGGTTACCTATTTTCCCGTTCCTTTCCCCAGGACCAGGTTCTGTGGCTCCTTATTCCTTCATTTCCTCCTCTGTTAAGCAGGGCATCCTGGAAACTCATATCCTCCTTTAGAACATGTTTCCAGGCTTGCCTGATAGGAATCCCATAGGTGCTTTGCTAAGCACTGATTCTTAGACCTCACTCCACTTGGCTAGAGACTATATCTCCTGGTGATGAGTCTGGAATCTATTTTTAGCAAGTACCTCCAGGTAATTCTTATCATCAGCCAACTATGGGAAACACTGTCTTAGAACATTTTACTTTCATCTTTCCCCCAGTTCTGGGCTGGTGAATAACTGCCCATGGCAGACATCACTAATTGATCACAGGACTCTTTCATACCGAATCTGGTTAAGACCTCCAAACTCTTAACAAGCACTTGGGGCAACCACCAGCCATCAGGTGGAGTTATACTGGAGATTAAATGTAACTGCCATCCCCATCCTAGTTAATATGTATTCACATGACATTGACATTTTCCTGATCTGTTGGTGGCAGATATGCAAGAAGTACAAGTGTAGAGACTCTGGGAAACCTTAAATCCATAGGGTACCTTTTGATCACATCAACTGACACCTTTGCAGACAAAAGTCCCCAGAGAAGGTCCAAAGAACCATATGGTGGGCGTTTTCCTTCTGTTCCTTCAGATAATAGGTCCACTGAGGCTGCAGGGTGGGTAGATAATTGGTGATATGAGCATGTCTGCTTGCTATCCTGAGATGAGCCTGGAAAATTGCAGAATGAGTGGGAGACGTTTTTGTGGGGTTTTAGAAACTTTTATGAGTCTTGGTGGGGAAATGTAACCCACTGAATTGGGTTTATATGCCTGTGTTGGTAGCAGATCCATAAAACAGCCTTGATTTCTGGGAATCCCAGTACCATGGTTTGACTCCCCTCCAAAACTCATACTGAAACTTAATCCCCACATTTCTATATTGATGGTATTTTGAATGGGAGCCTTTGGATGATAACTGAGATTCGATTAGATCATCAGGGTGATGTCCTTATGATGGGACTGGTGGCTTTATTAGAAGAGAAACTTGAGCTGATGCACACTTGCTCTGTCCCATGATGTGACGCCCTACACCATGTTATGATGAGACATGAAGACCCTCAGCACATGCCAGACAGAAGCCACCAGCATGCTCATTCCAGCCTCCAGAACTGTGTGCCAAATAGATATCTATCCTTTAGATATTACCCAGTCTTATGTATTTCGTTTAAGCAACAGAAAACAGACTGAGACACACAGTGTCTCTGTCATTTCTCTATTACACCCATGATGCCAAAGTGCCATCAGTGCTAATGAGAACTGTCCAGAACAGGACCAGATAATAGAGTAAGAGAGCTCCTTGAAAGGTACTGGGGTTAATCAGGGAGAAAAGCAAGCAAGAAACTGTGATATTGCCAGGTAGGGTGGCCATGGAGAGCCACCAGGAGGCATGAAGGCAAAATACAGGGAAAGGATACCTCTGTTCTCAGATGGGGGAGGGAGCACGGGAATTAGTGTGGAGGCAACAGCACCCTGTTAGGTAAAAGTTGACGAGTAAGAAAAGACATTCCAGGCAAACATCTGCACAGATGCTTATATTTACTGACTTCTAGGGGTCAACCACAAGTGGTACCATGGATGCAGGGCAGCCTGTGTACTTGGGTGTAGTAAGAGGTAGGAAGAACAGAGTATAGTTGGTAATAGGGCTGGAGAGGACAGTAAGTTACTAATGCAAAAGAAAACACCTTAACATGCTGGCACTTCAGGTTCTGCGATGTTTTGAATATAAAGCATCCCTAAAGATTCACGTACATTGGTCCCCAATACACCAATATCCAGAGGCAGGGCTTTGGGGAAGTGATTGGATCATGGGGCTCTGACCTTATTGGTGGATTAATCCATTGACAGCTGAATGGACTACTAGAACATGGTAGAGGCTGTGGGAGGTGGGACCTAGTTGGAGAAGGAGATCACTCTAAGTAGGCCCTGGAATAGTATTTCTTGTCCCTGGCTCCTTCCTCCCTTCCTTGGCTTCCTGGCTGCCACAAGCTGAGCAGATTTTCTCTGTCATACCCATTTGCCATGATTTTTCTGCCTTGAAGCCAGCCAACTATGATCTGAAACCATGAGACAAAATACAGCCTTCTTCCTTTAAGTTGTTTATGTCAGATATTTTTGTCATAGTAACAAAAAGAAACTAATACACATTCCCACTTGACCAGCTTGGTCCTACCCAATCATCCCAGGGAAACTCACGAGTTCATAAATTGACTCTCCTGGCACTTTCACTGAGCATTTTAGTGCTGGAGCCTCTACTGAGCATTTTAGTGCTTCCTTATTAAATATAAAAGGGCAACCAAGATACACTAGACGTGTTTGAGAAACCACTCTATCATGAAAAGAAAGACTAAAGTAAGCAAACAGAAAATGGAAAATTAGAGGCAATAGAAGCAATGTAGAAAGGAGAAAACAGTCTTGTAACTAATATCCTCAGAGATAAAAGTGGTATGCTGTATCCTTAAACAAGTACAATCACTAAAGAAGAAATATTAAAGAAAGCTCTTGAAAATTAAAAGTATTATAGCAGAAATAAACAACTCAATAGAGTGCCTGTGAAAACAAGAAAGTCTCCAAATAAAAGCATACAACTTCCAGAGATAGTAAATATAGGAGCCAGGTGTGGTGGCACATGCTTGTAATCCCAGCATTGGGGAGGCTGAGACAGGAGGATCATGTTTTGCAGACAGCCTCAGCTACTACTTAGTGAGGCCCTTTGCAACTCAGTGAGACCCTGTTTAAAAATAAAGAATAAAAAAATAGAGCTAGGGGTGTAGGTTGGAGGTAAAATGCCCCTTGGTTCCATCCCCAGTACTGCCTGTATATATCTATATCTACATATAGATATAGATAGATATAGATATAGATAGATAGATATAGAGAGAGATTATAACACCAGTTATAATCTATTTTTATAATAGATAAATATCTATTTGAAAATAGATTTTAAAATATTTTTATCTATTTGAAATTTTCTCAGTTTGAAAATAGATTTAAAAAATAGAGCTAGGGGTGTCGGTTGGAGGTAAAATGCCCCTTGGTTCCATCCCCAGTACTGCCAATATAGATAGATGATTGATAGATAGATAGATGATAGATAGATAGATAGATAGATAGATAGATAGATAGATAGATGATAGATTATAACACCAGTGAGGACAGCCAATGTTTGACTAGCAGAAGTTTCAAGAAGAGAGAAACTAAGAGGGGAAATCATTGAAGCAATAAAACAGTACTGGAGTTTCTCGATTGAAAGGGTCACCGAGTGCGAGGACAGTAGATGGAAATGGCCTCCGCATGCTGATATTCCAGGAGAAAGAACCAGAAGAGCAGCAGACTTCTCAACCTCAGCACTGAAAGGAAGAAAACGATGGCGAATCCTGAGGTAGGGAGTGATTTCCATTCTATGACATTTGTATTCAGCTAAACTATTAACCAAATGTGAGGACCTAACAGAAAATATTTTCACACATACAAGATCTCAAAAATACTGCCTCCTGTGAATCCTTATTGAGAAAGCTACGACAGGAAGTTCTCTACCATGGTGAGAGAGTAAATCAAGAAAGCAGAGGTCCAGGGTCCAGGGAACAAGGAATTTAGTTCAGGAGCAGTTCAAGAGAATTCCCATTTTCATGATGAAGGGAAGGTCCAGGGTGAAAGATGAGCGGCAGACCAGGTTAGAACAAGAGAACCAAGAAAAGAATTAAACCAGCCAGGCGTGGTGGCGCACGCTTGTAATCCCTGCACTTGGGAGGCAGGAGGATAGCACAGGTTCAAAGCCAGCCTCAGCTACTTAGTGAGGCTCTCAGCAACTTAGTGAGACCCTGTTTCCAAATAAAAAATATAAAATAGTTCTGGGAGTATAGCCCAGAGGTAGAAAGCCCCTGAGTTCCACCCCCAGTAGCACCAAAAAAAAAAAAAAGAAAAGAAAGAAAGAAAAAGAATTAAACCAGCACATAATGCAATACATACCAAGATATTTAAAAGAAAATTATAATTTTGTGAGAATTTGGGGATGAAAGAGTGTTAGTTACACAGAAAACCAAATAAGTGACAAATCATGGCAACTATAACCCAACAGGGCTACAAAACATAGGAAATAAACTCACAGTACACGATGTAACTCAATCTGAAAATAACAAAATCATAATAATGTAAATACTGAACACTGATATTGCCAAAAAATGATGTCATCATATTGAGAGGTGGGGGAAACGTGTTTGTGGGGGAGAAGAGAGCTAAATCCTCTTCCTGTAAGAATGAAGTTAATAAATGATAAATATTTTTTAAAATAGTAGAATAATCATGTTATTTAGAAATATGGAGTTAATAACTTGAAGAAACAACTAAAAGAGTTGAACATGGTTGCCTGGGGGGTAAAAGGAATTAAGAAAAAGAAAGGATGCTGCTTTCCCTTCAAAACCTTACATAAATATTTATTATTTTAAATTAAGTACACAAAATTTAAATTTGGACTACATATTAGATGCTAGCCAGCACTGAATTAATGTTAAATTTCTTAGTTATGGTAACAGAGTTATGGTATATACAGAAACTCCCTTAATTCTTAAAGAATAAAAATGTAGATTTTACAAGTGAAGCAGCACAATGTTTGTAATATACTTTTAAATCATCGATAGACAGATGAGAAAATAAATGTGGAAAAATGTTAATTGGTGGATCAAAAAAAGACATACAAATATTCAGTCATTTAAAAAATGACAAGTTATTTTATTTATTTATTTTTTTGGTGGTACTGGTGTTCCCTTCTACTTCCGGGCTACACTCCCAGACCTATTTTTACATTTTTATTTGGAAACAGGGTCTCCTAAGCCAGCGCGCGCGGCTGGCTTCGAACCTGCGCGATCCTCCTGTCTCCGCCTCCCAAGCGCGGGGATTACAAGCGTGCGCCACCACGCCCAGCCTGACAAGTTATTTTTTAAATTTTTCAAATAAATGTTTTGGGGGAAAACTAGGTACAATTGTTATTCTGACAAAGTTTAAATTTAAAGTAAAACATTTGACCCTATACCTGGCATATTCAGACATTTAAGAATACTAGCTATCATTAGTTTTAGCATCATCAACAACTTCATTATTTCTCACCAGGTGATAAATAGATAAAATAGTGATTGATACACCTGGATAAATCAAGAAAAAAATACCAACGAAGGCCTACTTTTCACCCACCCAAACCGGGCCTTGACATGTAGCCCTGGTTGCATGAGCTAGGGTGCCCCTTCCTCTCATATCACGTTCTTGGACCATAGCTGGGTGACAGTTCTCGTCACCTCGGTTGCAGATGATCCAGAGAATGGACAGTGGACTGGTTAGAGGGATGGGGAAGATGCAGGACCACGAATCTAGAAGGGAAAGGCAGTGGGGGTGCCTCTCAGATTCCAATGTGGGGGGTCGGGGTGAGTGAGACAGTATTGCCTAGACCAGGACAAGCCTTGATCTCACACACACCACCAGCGTGGTTTGAGCATCTACTCTGACTTCCCACCCCAGGGCCATCCCAAGGCTTGCAAAATTTTATTTGTGGTATTTGAGTTTGAAAGACCCAGGAGCATTCTGCTTCTGAGCTTCACCCCCAGCTCTTTTTTTAAATTTTTTTTATTTTGAAACAGAGTCTTGTTAAGTGACTGAGAGTCTCGCTAAATTGCTGAGGCTGGCCTTGAACCTGCAATCTTTCTGTCTCAGCCTCCTATGTAGTGGGATTACTGGCATGAGGCGCCACACCCAGCTGGAACCTGTTATTTTATAGCTATTCATTTCTCAGTGTGTTCTATTCACAGCAGGCCCTGCTTCAAGTTACTGTTTTCTGTTCACTTGAGAAGAGTTGTTAGGTTCTTCCCAGAGTCTGTCTTAAACAGCTTAATAATTAATCACCTAATGAGCTAAATAGCACTGCAGATTTGACGGTCAGATGTGCACTGCTCCCCTTACCCACCCTGGGTCACTTACAGGAGCCTAAAGAAACCCAGGTGGGTATGGTAGCACACACCTGTAATCCTAGTACTTGAGAGGCTGAGACAGAAGGATCACAGGCTGGAAGCCAGCCTCATAAACTTAGTGAGACTCTCAGAAACTTAGTAAGACCCTGTTTTAAAATAAATGCCCCTGGGTTCAATCCCCAATACCAAGAAAAGAACAAAAGAAACAGAAACCCAGTATGGACATGATCTCAGAGGAACCCATCTTCACAATCCTTTTCCCTGAGGTGCAGGGGATTTCTCATCATTTTCTGCTTCTAGATTGAGCCCTTAGCCTCAGAGTAATGTGTGTGTGTGTGTGTGTGTGTGTGTGTGTGTGTGTGTGTGTGTGTGTTTATATACTTGTACATGTATATAAGTCAATCACCACTATTCACAGATATCACGTTTGTGAACTCACCCTCTTGCTAAAATTTAAATGTAAAACTCAAAAAAAAATCAAACTTTACAGTGGCTGCATAGTCATTAGTGGCTGCGCACAAAGCAGTAGAACATTCCACTCACCAGGGCACACGTGTTCCCAGCTGAGCTTGAGCAGGTGACCTCTGCTTTCTTGTTTCAGCTCTCGGGCTGTAAACACTGTCTTCTTCACGACTGGTTTAGTTGTTGTTGTTTTGCTGTTTTGTTTTGTATTTTTGTGCTTTCTACTGTCGATTTCACTATTTAAATCGGCCCCCAAGCATGGGCTACAATACTGCCTGGTGTTCTCAAGCTGAGATGTGCCCTACAGAGAAAATATGTTTAGGTAAGAAGTTGTGAATAATAGTGCTACTACCTGAAATTCAATGTTAATCAATAATATAAAATGATAAGGTGTCTTTAAAGTAAAACACATGATGTAAGTTTACACACTGATCAGTGGACAGATGTGTTGTGACCCTAGTCTCATAGAAACTCTGTAATAGCCCTGTGCTCCCCCTGAGAGCGATGGTTCACCGTTCACTCATTCAGTGTTTGTGGTAACTAAAGAAATAACTCACACGAATAACAAGCATTAACTATACGGTAACCACACCACCACACCTCCTACCTGCAGTATCATAGAATATTTTGAGAGAGAAAGAGAAAGAAAGAGAGTGCATTCACATGACTTTCATTACAGTATATTATTATAACTATTATTTGCTATATTGTTAATCTCTTATTGTGCCTAACTAAATTAAACTTTACCATAAATATGTATGTATAGGAAAAAACATAAACACATATAGGGTTTCAGGTATCTGTGAAATGTCTTAGAGCTTATCCCCCTCAGATAAAGTGTAGGCACGTGTGTGTGTGTGTGTGTGTGTGTGTGTGTGTGTGTGTGTGTGTTATGCATTTGTAATGTCTTTCCAATGTCAGGGGTGTGGTACTGAGGATTAAACCCAAGGGCACTCTACCTCTGAGCTATACCCTCAGCCCTGTTTTATTTTGTTTTGAAACAGGGCCTTACTAAGTTGCTGATGGCCTTACTAAATTGCTGAGGCTGGCATCCATCCTCTTCTCAAGCACTGGGATTACAGGCATGCAACACCACACCGCTCTTCCAATGTCTTTTTTTCTTCCCCCAGTACTGTGGGTGAAATCCAGAGGCATTCCTACACCCCCAGCTACACCCCAGCCATATTTTCTATTCTTTGTTTTGAAACAGGGTCTCACTGAGTTGCAAAGGGCCTCACTAAGTAGCTGAGGCTGTCCTCAAACCACGATCCTCCTGTCTCAGCCTCCAATGTCTTTTTGAAAGGTCACGTGAACTGGTCCATCTTTGCTCATTTAGCTTTTTCAAAGTGACCATTAAATGCTCTTCCTCCAAGGTAACATAGTATAATTCTAGGGTGTGGATTAAATAAGGGAGGAATGGTGTTGAATAAGTGTGGGAATACTGCGCTAGTTGACTAGGTGAGTCAGGGGCTCACCTCCCTTTGCAGAACCTTCAGGACCCCTTGGCAGTGACCCCCATCTCTGCCTCATCCCCCAGCCCTTTGAGTGCCTATGATTGATGCTCCTGTTCAGGCCCTTCCTGGCTACTCCTGAATGAAGCCAGCTTTGCCAGCTGTGGCCCTCTGGACTCTTCTCCCCACAAGAAAAAAAAAGCTAAAGGTAAGCCCTGTTCAGCTCCTTCTGGCCCCAGCCAGAGCCCTCGCTTGTGGAAGGAGACACACATAAAAATAACCCCAGGTACTTTATCTTGACCCCTGGCTGCCTGTTTCAAGTGAGATTATTCATACCGTGCCTGGCACATCTCAGGCATTCGACAAATACTTGCAAAGCAAATAAACATCTCAACATAACTTGTCGTTCTCTCCCTTGAAAATCTGAATCTGGAAGATCTGGGTGAGTTAATGATGGGTTATTATTCTTACAGACATTTGTTTCTTTTCTTCCTACTAGAGAAACACATCTTCACGTCTGCAACAGAAGTTACTGGGTGAAGTCAATTTGATGGTGTGACCTCGATTTGCTGAAATGGCTTGAGGCGTAAACAGAAACCCATGTGGTAGGTGAGAAGCTGAGATGGGTTCTGGTCTCCACCTGGCCACACTGGTCCCCCATTCTCATAGCTGTACCTCACTCCTCACAGCTGGCTGGTCCTCAGGTACACACAGTTAGTTGGCATTCCGATCCACTTGGCTAGACCCAATTCACACCTCTGGCTGGCAGGCAAGGCCACACAGCTGGTCTCCAGTCCCCACATCTGGCTGGTACCCCAAAGCTCACAGCTGTTGCTCAGGTCCATAAGACTGGCTGGGACTGGGATCCTCATAGCTGGCAATCCAGTCTACACAGATGGAACCCAGTCCCCACACCTGGCACCCCAAAACACACACAGGCACACATGTCCTTATAATTGGCTGTCATCCCTGCCCACACAGCTGGCTGGAATCCAGGTCCTCATAGCTGCTTACCACTGCACACAGCTGGCACCCCAGAATGGCTGCTGCACCAGCCAGAAAGCTTCTACCCATTCCCTTGTCTGTACAAAGCAGGCCGTGCTGGACACCAAACACAAGCCAAGTAACTACTCTGTTATCAGTGAGCCAAAAATGCTTAGATTGCACCAAGAAGATGTTAGGTAAGATGCCTAGGAAAGCTTCCTAGCCAGCCTAATTTCAGATTCTCCCAGAAGGAATCTGTCCCTTTGAAAGTTCTGGAAAGGAAAGCACTGGCCCAGGTCTCAGACAGCATGAGTGTGTCCTGCTCAGAGGCTTCATGGGGCAACTGACCTGTGATAGGAAGGAAATGGGGTGGGTCCCTTTGAGGTGTCAGTGCTGTTGCCAGGCACAACCAGGTCAAAGTCACACAAAGACTCACATCAAGAGTAAGGGATCCACTGGGCATGGTGGTCTGTAATCCCAGAGAGGCTGAGACAGTACAATCACAAGTCCAAGGTCAGCCTCAGAAATTTAGTGAGACCCTCAGCAACCTAACAAGATTGTTTCAAAACAAAAATAAATAAATAAAAAGGGCTGGGATTGTGATTTTGGAGGTAGAATGTGCCTGGGTTCATCCCCAGTACCAGTAGAGAGAGAGAGAGAGAGACAGACACACCGAGAGAGAGAGAGAGAGAGAGAGAGAGAGAGAGAGAGAGGCCTGTGAAGGTTAGCTTGAGACTCTTGTAATAGTTTAGTGACACCCACATTGCCCAAAACCCTCAGGAAAGCCATACTAGAGTAATAAAGCAGGTGGAGAGGACCGTCATGGGAGTCACAGATCCCAGACCCAATAGCCCACGGCGGGTCCAGCAGAATACCAGGAACAGTGTTCTGCAAAACATTCATGCACATACACCTAAGTTTTTTTTTTTATCTTTAAACTCCTCTGATTACTGTTAAAAAAACACCTGGGGGAGGAAGAAAATAGTGACCGTGGGACACAACACATCTCAGTAGCTATAACAAACAAAATTCAACTACCAAGAAGGCAGCTCCTTGATAAGAAAAACAAAACAGCAAAGATACATACAGACGAAGACACAAAAAAGAGAACCAAAGCTGAAGAATATCCAATGCTCCTATCACGAGATCCACAGCAAGGAGCCTGAGTGCACAGCTGACCTGGTGTAGTGGCTGGCGCCATCTCAGGCCACGGGCCCAAACTGCAACTGCTGGCTCCACAGCCCCAAGAAATTCTGGCAAGAAAACCAACGACTTGAAGTGAAGTAAGCAGCAGCAGAATCACAACATCTTAAGCAACCAGCACCTCACTTCAGGGTTGGAGAAAAAGATCTGAGCCTGTGCACGCACCAGAAGCTGGCACTCGCAGCAGTGCACTGTGCCCTCCAGAGACCTGGGCTGCAGGACAATAAGGTAACCATGTTTCTCAGTAGACCACTGCCCAAAGCAGCCCCAGGGACCTGGTGGGCTAAGATTTGGCAGCCCATGCCTGAGGTGGTCAGGTTATAACCTACTGAGACACCAGAAAAGCCCATAGTGCCCAGGGCATAGTACTCACGCAGGGCCACAGTGGTCAACCACTGTGACCCTGTCCAGATTACACTGGACACCCTCTGCGGGAAGGAAGAAGCAGGCCCAGGACCAGAAGGTACACAGCCCAGGGCAGGAAAGTGCAGAGCCCTGTGCTTACACAGAACCCATTTACAATGATTTCTGCCACCCTGACACCTGAGCACAAAGCAGAGAGAGGCGAAAGAGGGGGACAAACACTTATAAAGTGGATCAAAAAACTGACAATAGGTTACAGAGCAAATGAGAGATATTAGAACATGCTCCAGAATCTACCGCAGTGAACAGATGTTATATATGCCTTATATATGTATATTGGCAGTACTGGGTTTTTTTCTTTCTCACTGTCACTAGTTTTTTTTTCATTGTCATTGTTGTTTTATCTTTGATTTACTCTTATTATTGTTAGTTTTTGTTGCTTGTTTTGTTATTTTATGCATGTTTGTTTGCTCCCTCCTCTATTCCTTTTACAAGCTTTCAACCTCTATCCTATCTACTCTCTTCTTTAAAAACTTTTTCCTTTCTGTATCTCCTTGTTTTATACTCAAACTATTTCATATCTCCATACCTAAATACTCTATACTACGTACAAGAATCTTACTATATTATTATGTCTCATCTTAACCAGACACTACCTTATTATACTTAAATTCTTACTGAGCCGGAAAGATGGTGACCGAGAAAAGTGGGGCTTAAGAGCCCCGCTAACAACCAATCTCCATTACCACAAAATCAGCGCCTTTCATAGCCAGAAAACACCATCACCAGAGAAACAAAAAAATCACCAGGCTCCAGAGAGAAAGCGGACTGAGAACAGAGCTCAGAGCCACAGAGGAGATAACTGGCCTCACGCCCAAGGATGCAGCAGCAGCGCCATACTGCCGGCGGTAGCGGCAAATTCACGGGACAGCTACAGCAAGCCGAGGTGAGCCGCTGCGGAACAGCCAGGCGGGATTTCTCGCCGCAGGTAAAATCTAAAGCTCCCAGTGGCTGAGCTCAGCACATGCCGCAGGGATTCAGAGTGGAAATCAAAACCAAGAAGAAATACGCCAGCCTCATGGCCGAGGACGTGGCAGCGGCGCCATATTGACACCGGCAGCAGCAGCAGAGAATTCACCAAATCCAGTACAGCTACATCTGCGTACTCAAGAACAGTGAGTCAAATTGCGGGCCACAGAGGAGAAATCCCAGTACTGTACTCCCTGAGACTTGACCCAGTGGGGGAGGGGCGGTGGCAGAGATATCACACCATAGGAGAACGCCCAACCTGGCACCCCCCACAGTCTAAAGCAGCCTCTATCGACTCTCTGGGTCGGAGACTCTGTGATACAACCCAGTAAAGGAGTAGTGGGGTCTGAGATACTACTGACTCGAGATTCAGAGCACCTTAAGGGAAGTCATAGTGACCCAAGGGAAGAACCCAGAGAAGGCACAAACTTCCGAAATCATGGGAAAGAGGAATAATACTGAAGCAATGAATGCCCACAACCCCACAACATCAGAACCTGATAAAACAGAAAATCAGAGATTTCTAGAAGATTAAATCAGGAAAATAACTGTAGAAATAATAGAGGTGCTTTGAAAAGAACTCAGAGAGAGCCAAAAAAAGATAAAGGATGCAATTAATGAAGTAAAGGCCTCAATTCAAAGCACAAACAACCGATTAGACCACATGGAGAACAGAATCTCGCTCTTAGAAGATGATCATTCCAAAAATGAACGCATAGTTTCTAATCTAGAAAAAAATATCCGACAGCAGGAATCTGACATTGAAGAAATATGGGCCCATTTTAAGAGAGCTAACCTAAGAATAATTGGAATAGAGGAGGGAAAAGAAAGTGAAACCAAAGGGATCAACAATCTCTTCAAGGCGATGTGCACATGTATGTCTACAAATTATTTTCTTTATACCATTATGATGTATGAATACATTGCACCAATTAAAAAATTAAAAAAAAAACAATCTCTTCAAGGAAGTAATAGCAGAAAATTTTCCAAACATAGAGCAAGAGGTTGATACACAGATCCAGGAAACTTATAGAACTCCCTTTAGACAGGATCGGAGAAGAGGATCCCCACGCCATCTAATTGTCAAAATGACCAATGTAGAAGCCAAGCAGAGAATCTTAAAGGCAACAAAAACAAAGGGCCAAGTGACATTCAGAGGCAAACCAATTAGAATCACTCCAGACTTCCCAAACCAAGTCATGAGAGCCAGAAGGGCTTGGAGTAACATATTCCAAACTCTGAAAGAAAACAACTTCCAGCCAAAAATTTCCTACCCAGCAAAACTTTCTATCAAATTAGATGGAGAAATAAGAAGCTTCCATGACAAACAGAAACTGAAGGAATTTTTGTCTTCAAAACCAGCACTAGAGAAAATACTCAAAAAGATTAACTACAAAGAAGAAATAGGTAACACACACCAGAAACAGAGAAACAAGAGTTTCCATCCAACAGTCAACTAAGATTGGTTATCTGTGGAGATTCATTACTTATGTTAGTCTTTTACCTATCTCTAAATGGTATTGTTTGCCTTTATTGTTGTTAATTTTTAGGATTTCTAGTTGGAATATTAATATACCTTCAGATATAGCATTTGGAAATATTTTATCCCATTCTGTTAGTAACTGTTAACTCTGTTTACATTGTCTTTGGATATACAATATTTTTTTTTATTTTTTAGGGAGTTTGTATACTCTTCTGTTGCCTGTGCCATTGAAATCATATCCAAGAAATCACTGCCAATTTCAGTGTTGTGAGGTTTTATGACCCAGATTTTCTTCTAAAAGTTTATAGTCTTAAGATTTATATTTAGGTCTTTTATCTATTTTGAGTTAATATTTGTATATGGGATTAGGTAAGGGTCCAACTTTATTCTTTTCCATGTAATTATTATGTTTCAACAATATTTAGTTAAAAGATTATTATTTCTACCACCAAATGTTCATGGAAACCTTGTCAAAAATAACTTGACAATATAGGGAAGAATTTAGCTCTAGGCTTTTATTTAACTCCAATGGTTTATATATCAGCCTTTAGAATAGTACTACACTGTTTCAATTATTGTAGCTTTATATGGTTTGAAATCAGAAAATATATAACTTCTAGCTTTGTTCTTTTTCAAGATCGTTTTGGGTATCTAGAGTCCATATTCCATATTAGGATAGAGTTTTTTTCTGAAAAATAAATATATAAATATATGATAGTTTCACCTAAAAAAATAGAAAAAAAATATTCTCTGGTAAGAAAGAAAGTAAAAAGAAATATTGAAATGTTTTCTTTAAGTCATCAAAAGCTTGGTATCAGACAAATGAAACTGTTATGTGAGATTATCATTTTTAATTATGGATAAATTGCTATAATACTAGATGTCAACCACTAAGCCAAGCATGGGAGGGAGGGATGGGGAGAGAATGGGGTGGGGATCGGGTGGGGGCTGACTGGGCGATGTGTGCATGTATGTCTACAAAAGTTTGTATCCCAATATGATGTATGAATACAGTGCACCAATAAAAAAAAAGAAAAAAAGAAACTAGTAAAATAAATGTTCTTTAAAAAAAATTCTTACTGAACTTAATCATATCCTATACTTTACCCTACTCCTGTACCCATCACCCAGCTCTTCCTGCCAGTCCTAACCCTCACCACTGAAAACAATACTACTTACCTGTGCATAAATCTGTGGTCACCTCTAAATCCCTATGGCTAAAATTGGATCAGACAAGTGGTTCACAGGAAAGGACAACTAGATAATAAAGATAAACTAACCACAGCCAAAAGAAGGAAGCACTCAACAGACTGCACATCAAGGTTTAAAAAAACACATAGTTCGTAAACTATTCTGCCCACACCACTGAGCTGACTCTTTATAAAGGTAGTGACGGACAGAACACCTGACCTTACCACCTAAAACCCATCAACACCATCAAAACAGCAAGCAGACGGTAGATCAACTCAGTTTTGATAATCTACAGGTAGAACAACAGTGGAGTGATAATAGACACAGTCTTTAAGGTTAATACTAAAGTGTGAGAAATAGCTAGAACCCTCTCTCCCAATAGCGATCTGGAATAGCACCTATCAACAACAACGAACGCACACACAAAAGAAAGAAGATGCCAAGACAACAGAAACAGAACCCCAATAATTCTGAAAATATGAGAATGAGGAACAGTGAGGGAAAAGGGAAATCTAATACTAATACTGACCTATAAGAAATGCAAGAAGGAGAATCCCAAATCCTAATCTTCAATGTGATGAAAGGCCTGTAAGTGTACAGGAAATGAAAGAGGAAATTGAGATTTTAAGAAAGAATCAGAAAGAGGCCTGAAATTAAATGAAAGAGTCAATAAATAAAATGAAGGCAGCAATAGAATTCTGGAAGAGTAGATGAAATGGAAAACAGAACATCTCTTTAGAAGAGAGTTCATTCAAAGCCAAAAGCACAGTCAACAGTATACAGAAGACATTAAAACAAAATCTAAACGTCCAACAACTATGGGACAATATGAAACATCCTAACTTATGGCATTGAAGATAGGATAGAAGCACAGACCCAAAGTATCTGTTATCTCTTCAGAGAAATAATTTCAGAGAATTTCCCAAGCGTGGAAAGAGGCTTGGACATTCACATACAGGAGACATACAGAACACTGTTAAGAAAAGATCAAAGTAGGACCGCCCCACACCATGTAATAATCAAAATGACCAAAATAGAGGCTAAGGAAAGAATATTAAAAGCAGTGAGAACAAAAGAATGGGTGACATTCAGGGGCAAAACAATAAAAATCACTCCAGACTTTACAACCCAAGTCATGAATGCCAGGAGAGACTGGTATAATGTAATCCAAACCCTAGAAGAAAACAACTTCCAACCAAAAGTGCTATAGCCAGCAAGCTTATTATTCAAAATTGATAGAGAAAAGTGTTTCAAGACAAGCAGAATCTCAAAAAAATCATGAATATCAAGTGAGTACTAGAGAGAATATTTTAAAAATAAATCATAAAGAAGACAAAAGAAGCAAATTTCAGAACCAGAGAACAGATGAATTCGATAAGCAGGGCAACTAAGCAAAGAAATAACATTATATCAAACAGAATATAGAACACAAAATGACAGGAAACAAAAATTGTATCTCAATAATAACACTGTGTCAAAAGACTTAACAATTAAAAGACATGGACTGGCAATGTTAATTAAAAAACAAATCCAAACATATGTTGCTTGAAAGAAACTCACCTTATAGCCAAAGATATTCATAGACTATAAGTAAAAGGATGGAAAAAGATATATCATGCCAATGGAAACCAAAAATGAGCAAGGGTAGCAACACTGATATCCAATAAAACAGACTTCAAGCTAAAACATATCTGAAGAAAGAAAGCAGGGCACTTTCTATTATACAGAATACAGAAAAAAAAAAACTCAACCAAAAGACTACAGGAACTGATTAGCCAATTCAGCCAAGTGACAGGATACAAATCAACCTAACAAAATCAGTTGTTGTTCAATATGCCAACAATGAATCCACAATGAAATATATAAAGAAAACAATTCCATTCACAATAACCTCAAAACCAATAAAATACTTAGGAATAAACATAACCAAAGACATAAAAGACCTCTACAATGAAAACTATAAAACATTAAAGAAAGCAATTGAAGAAGACCTCAGAATATGAAAAAATCTCCCTTGTTCATGGATAGGCAGAATAAATATCATCAAAATGCCCATTCTGTCAAAAGTGATCTACACATTCAATGCAGTTCCTATCAAAATACCAATGACATTCTCCATAGACCTAGAAAAATCAGTCATGAATTTCATATGGAGAAATAAAAGACCCAGAACAGCCAAAGCATTTCTCAGCAATAAGAACCATGCAGGAGGTATCACAATTCCTGACTTCAAATTATACTACAGAGCAATAGTAGTTAAAACAGCATGGTATTGGCACAATAACAGGCATACAGACCAATGGAACAGAATAGAAGACACAGAAACAAACCTGCACACTTATAGTCAATTGATCTTTGACAAAGGGGCCATCATATGCTGGAGAAAAGACAGCCTTTTTAACAAATGGTGCTAAGAAAACTAGCTATCCATTTGTAGAAAGAATGAACTAAATCCTTACCTCTCACCATACACAGGAATTCACTCAAGATGGATCAAAGGCCTGGAAATCAGACCCAAGTCTGTGAAGCTATTAGAGGAGGGCATAAGTTCAACACTCCAACATATATGCACAGGTAGTAACTTCCTCAACAAGACCTCCAAAGTGCAGGAAATTAAAACAAGAATTAACAAGTGGGATTTCATAAAACTAAAAAGTTTCTGCTCATCAGAGGAAACCATTAGGAATCTAAAGAGAAAGCCTACAGAATGGGAGAAGATCTTTACCAGCTACCACTCTGATAGAGGGCTAATATCTAGACTATACAAAGAGCTCAAAAGACTCTATACTAGCAAAACAAATAACCCAATTAAGAAATGGGCAACTGAACTGAATAGACACTTAACAAAAGAAGAAATACAAATGGTCAACAGATACATGAAAAAAAATTCAACATCATTAGCCATCAGGAAGATGCAAATCAAAACTATACTGAGAATCCATCTAACCCCAGTCAGAGTGGCAAGCATCAAGAAGTCAAATAACAACAAATGCTGACAAGGTTGTGGGGAAATAGGAACTTTTACACTGTTGGTGGTAGTGCAAACTAGTCCAGCTACTATGGAGATCAGTGTGGAGAGTCCTTAGAAAACTGGGAGTGGATCCATCATACAACCCAGCTATACCACTCCTGGGTATCTTTCCAAAGGGGTTGAAATCAGAGAGCTAAGTAACATATGTATACCCAAGTTCATAGCAATAGCCAAAATATGGAACCAACCTAGGTCTCCATCAACAGATTAATGGATTGCAAAATTATGGAAAATACACAAATGGAATTCTACTCAGCAACAAAATCATGTCATTTGCAAGAAGATGGAAAGACCTGGAGAGCATTATGTTAAGTGAGATTAGCCAAACACAGAAAGAGGAGGGATATATCTTTTTCCTAATATGCTCAAGCTAGGGAGTATTAGGAATACCAGAGGGACTCCAGAAAATGGAGGGGAAACCTCAGTGAAGCCAGAAATGAAGGGTAGTGGAGGAAGAAGGCTGATGTTTATTAATAAAAAAGCTACATTCGAATATATGTATACATGTGAATATAATGTTGTTAACGTGGACACTCAGTATTGGGAGGGAAGGAAAAGGGAAAGTGGGGGCAGGGAGAGAACCAAGTACTGTGTGAATATATGCCATTGTCAACATGATCCACATTATGATTTAAGACTATAGTGCACCAATAAAAACAAAAAAGACACCTGAATGTGGTGCCTGTTGAAACATCTGGGGAGAGGTCCAGCAAGCAGGTCCCTAAGCCCAGTCCAGAAATGTACCCGAGAGAACAGGCAGAGGAAGCCAGCCACTTGAGCTCATGTTCTTGGTCATGAAGGGCACAACCACACTGCCCTCAAGACCTGTGGTCAGCACTGGTCTAACTGTCCTGAGATAAGAACAAGGATGATCTCTTAGAAGCTCTTCCTACTGCTGCCTCAGGCTGAGTCAGCTGGATTCTCGCTCTCTAGGGCATTTGAAACCGAGATGAGCGGCCACACAAGGCAGCCACGTCTCTGCTACATTTGCGCCCATGCACACACACGCCCACACATGTACACTGCTCCCCTGGTCCTTCTCTGCCTGCTCTGAGTCCTGAGAGGCTGACCTCTATCTGCGGTCTCATAGCTGGCCTCCCTGACCTTCTGGATTCTTGTCAGTTTGGGCCAACACAAGGCACTAGCAGACATGGCAGAGTGGAGGAGAGAGAAGCAGAGGAATGTATTCCCCCTCCTCCGTCCCTTGCTGGTGATGCAGGCGGTGGCTGAGTTCCCCCACCCAAGGCCATGACTTCTGTCACTGCAGCCCAAAAAGATGCAGAGAGCAAGAACAACAAAAAAGGGTGGGGACAGAAACTTTGGGATGTGGAGGATTTTATTTCTGGACGGTAGGTTCTGAGTTGGAAGGATTGCTCAAGGTCATCAAGTACAGTCCCCCGCAATGGCAACTAGACCTCTGCAAAGGCCAAGGCCCCTCTTGGCCAGCCCAGAGAACTCCCATCCCTCCTCAGGGTCCTCTGTTGCCCACCAAAGTCTTGGCATGCCCAAGGGGAAAGGCAAATGTGTCCAAAGCTCACCTGCAGATGTGAACAGCGGGCGATGGTGTCCTCCTCTCGGGCTCCAGGGAATACTTGGCAGCACACGGAAGCAGCAGGGGTTGGCAGGCGTGGCCATGCCCTGCCCTTGACACCACGAGCACGGAGCATCACGGGACAGCAGCTGGCCAGGCAGGCCCATAGTATGGCCCCCTCCCAGAGCCCAGGTACTCCCTGAACACTGCACCCTAGGCCTCTTGATTACAGGAAGCAGGCGGGGCCTCTACCAGACACTTCAGGAACCTGGCCTATGCCAGGCAGGGGGAGGAACAGAGAGAGGAGAGGGAGAGACCTTAGACAGAGAGAAAAATGGGTACAGAGAGAAGAGACACAGAGGAGAAGGGAGAGAGAGAACACAGTGATGGGGCAGAGAGGGACAGAGACATAGAGGGAAGGATGGAGTGAATGTTGAGAGGAGCTGTGAACAGGGGATAGAGGACAGAGATGACACATGGGGACCCTGGGCGTCAGTAGGCAGGAACTCAAATAGAGTCTGCCTCTGCCACCGCACCCCAAATCTTAGGTCACTGGGGTGACCCCCAAGGCCCCGAGCAGGGCCTCTTGAACAAGACCTCTCACCCCAACCATCCTTTCCTGTACCCACAATCTAGGAAGATCCCATCGCCTGGCCTGGCCCCCCAGGATCCAGTCTTGCTCCCCTGAAAGTGGGCACCCAGGGAAAGTGGGGGACCCAGGTGGCAGGCCACATGAGGATTATAGGCTGTGTGTGTGTGTGTGTGTGTGTGTGTGTGTGTGTGTGTGTGTGTGTGTTGGTGATACCAGAGACTGAATCCAGGGGCAACCTACCTCCAAACTATACTCCCAGCCCTAATACTTTTTGTTTTGAAACAAGATCTCACGAAGTTGTTGAAAGTCTCACCACATTGCTGAGGTTGTCCTTGAACCTGTGATCCTCTTGTCTTAGCCTCCCATGTACTGGGATTACAGGCATGTGCCACATGAGCATTTTAACAGAGTAAGGAAACTAACTGAAAGTCAATCTCTTTACTGTCACTGGGTCCAGACTATTTTATATGTCATCAGGGATGAAATGTTCCCCCCCCCACCCCCACGAAAAATTCTCTTATCGGTAAAATGCTAACAATTGCTATGGTTACTGTTGCATTTGCCTATATGTAATACATATAAGATATGCAAATTAGGCCTTTTAAGTGTTTATCCCTTAATGAACATGTTCTTCCTCCCGCACTTAACGCAGAGCCCGTGGGTTGTAAGGTCAGTCCACACATGGCGACATGGCGCACGTTCTTCCCAGAGAGATCCAGCCCTCAGGATCCTCCCAGCTCAGTGCAGTAGCAGCCTCTGCCTCCGACCCCCCAACTTGACATATCCTTGTGTTTTCAAAGATGCTTCTAAATTAACCATGATAGCACGGTGGCGGTAAGACAAAGAAGCTGAACTCTAGTGACTGTAATTCTGTCATTCTGTGGGCCTACGTGGAATTTTTATTTGTGTACACATTCCCGAAACAGTGAAAGAGAGAGCAAACAGCAAGGTGCCGCCTTCTGTCTATAAGCACGAAGTTTAGCTCACACATGAACTATTTTACCAGATTTGAAGAATGTCCTTAACATTAAAAGTAATTCTTCTCAAGAAATGTTGCTTATTTTACAAGGAAAGAAAGAATAAAACAAAAGGCAGAAACTGTAACATTATTGTGTGTTATTGTGACAGACCAATAAGAAAGCATGTCTTTCTCCTTTTTTTAAATATACATTAATATAATTATAAACTATTAATCCCTTGCTTTTAAAATTTGTGTTCTAGGACATTTTTTTATTTCACTCACTTTACTGGCATGATTATATATATTTTCATGTATATATATTTATATGTTTCAATAAAAGAAACATTTTACTGAGTTGTTCTTGTTATTGTTACCATCACTGATTTCATTTCATGAGGAATACTGAAAACAATTCTCTTAAACAGAAGAAGGAGGGTGTTTAAAAGTTGATCTATTCTAGATGTTAAGATGCACCGTTTTAGTCAGGCACAGTGGCACATGCCTGTATTCCCCGGACTTGGGAGGCTGAGCCAGGAAGATCAAAGGATGGAGGCCAGCCTCAGCAACTTAGAGAGATCCCATCTCAAAAAAAAATTTTTTTTTAATTAAAAGGCCTGGGAGTATTGCTTGTAGGTAGAATGCCCCTAGGTTCAACCATCAGTACCAAAAAAAAATTAAAAATAAAGTGATAAATAGATAAAATATAAATTTCAGCTGGGCGTGGTGGCGCACGCTTGTAATCCCTGTGCTTGGGAGGCAGAGACAGGAGGATCACACAGGTTCAAAGCCAGCCACGCTGGCTTAAAAGACCCTCTTTCCAAATTTTAAAAAAAAAGTATAAAATAGGTCTGGGAGTATAGCCTGGAGGTAAAAGGGCTTCCAGGAACCCCAGTACCACAAATAAATAAATAAATAAATAAATAAATAAATAAATAAATAAATAAATAAATAAATTTATTTCATACCAACACTCCCTTTTTAAAAAAATATTCAGTGGCTTGCATTGCTCAAAGAATAAGGATTCCACTCGGGAACAAAGCCCACGTTGCCATGCAATGTTCTGGCCCTGCCTGCCAGTCACGCCCTCTCGCCCCTTAATGTCCAGCCACACTGGCCTCGCTTCTATTCCTACATGTGCTGTGGTTATTTTTTTCTTTTTTTTTTTCAGTACTGGAGACAGAACCCAGGGGCATGTACCTCTGAGCTACACCCCTAGCCCTATTTTTTGGTCGTTTTTATTTATTTTTAATATATTATTTATACAGTTTTATTTATTTATTTTTTTATTTTTATTTTTTTTACTTTTTTTTATTGGTGCACTGTATTCATACATCATAGTAGGATACATACTTTTGTAGACATACTTGCATACTTTTCCCAGTCAGCCCCCACCCAATCCCCACCCCATTCTCTCCCTATCCCTCCCTCCCATGCTTGGCTTAGTAGTTGACATCTAGTATTATGGCAATTTATCTAAAATTAAAAATGGTAATCTCACATAACAGTTTCATTTGTCTGATACCAAGCTTTTGATGACTTAAAGATGACATTTCAATATTTCTTTTTGCTTTCTTTCTTACCAGAGAATTTTTTTTTCTATTTTTTAGGTGAAACTATCATATATTTATATATTTATTTTTCAGAAAAAGATCTATCCTAATATGGAATATGGACTCTAGGTACCCAAAACAATCTTGAAAAAGAACAAAGATAGAAGATATATATTTTCTGATTTCAAACCATATAAAGCTACAATAATTGAAACAGTGTAGTACTATTCTAAAGGCAGATATATAAACCATTGGAGTTAAATAAAAGCCTAGAGCTAAATTCTTCCCTATATTGTCAAGTTATTTTTGACAAGGTTTCCACGAACATTTGGTGGTGGAAATATTAATCTTTTAACTAAATATTGTTAAAAAAATAATAATTACATGGAAAAGAATAAAGTTGGACCCTTACCTAATCCCATATACAAATATTAACTCAAAATAGATAAAAGACCTAAATATAAATCTTAAGACTATAAACTTTTAGGAGAAAATCTGGGTCATAAAACCTCACAACATTGAAATTGGCAGTGATTTCTTGGTTATGATTTCAATGGCACAGGCAACAGAAGCGTATACAAACTCCCTAAAAAAAATATTGTATATCCAAAGACAATGTAAACAGAGTTAACAGTTGCTAATAGAATGGGATAAAATATTTCCAAATGCTATATCTGAAGGTATATTAACATTCCAACTAGAAATCCCAAAAATTAACAAAAATAAAGGCAAACAATACCCTTTAGAGATAGGTAAAAGACTAACATAAATAATGAATCTCCACAGATAACCAATCTTAGTTGTCTGTTGGATGGAAAATCTTGTTTCTCTAGTTCTGGTGTGTGTTACCTATTTCTTCTTTGTAGTTAATCTCTTTGAGTATTTTCTCTAGCGCTGGTTTTGAAGACAAAAATTCCTTCAGTTTCTGTTTGTCATGGAAGCTTCTTATTTCTCCATCTAATTTGATAGAAAATTTTGCTGGGTAGGAAATTTTTGGCTGGAAGTTGTTTTCTTTCAGAATTGGGAATATGTTACTCCAAGCCCTTCTGGCTCTCATAACTTGGTTTGGGAAGTCTGGAGTGATTCTAATTGGTTTGCCTCTGAATGTCACTTGGCCCTTTGCTTTTGTTGCCTTTAAGATTCTCTGCTCGGCTTCCACATTGGTCATTTTGACAATTATGTGGCGTGGGGATCCTCTTCTCTGATCCTGTCTAAAGGGAGTTCTATAAGTTTCCTGGATCTGTATATCGACCTCTTGCTCTATGTCTGGAAAATTTTCTGCTATTACTTCCTTGAAGAGATTGTTGATCCCTTTGGTTTCACTTTCTTTTCCCTCCTCTATTCCAATTATTCTTAGGTTAGCTCTCTTAAAATGGGCCCATATTTCTTCAATATCAGATTCCTGCTGTCGGATATTTTTTTCTAGATTAGAAACTATGCGTTCATTTTTGGATTGCTCATCTTCTAAGAGTGACTTCCGGGAAGATGGCGACCGAGAAAAGCGGGGCTTAAGAGCCCCGCTAACAACAAATCTCCATTACCACAAAATCAGTGCCTTTCATAGCCAGAAAACACCATCACCAGTGAAACAAAAAATCACCAGGCTCCAGAGAGAAAGCAGACTGAGAACAGAGCCACAGAGGAGATACACCGGCCTCGCGCCCGAGGACGCGGCAGACGCGGCAGCAGCGCCATACTGCCCGCAGCACCGGCGAATTCACGGGACGGCTACAGCAAGCCGAGGTGAGCCACTGCGGAACAGCCAGGCGGGATTTCTCCACACAGAGAGCGTCTAAAGCTCCCAGTGGCTGAGCTCAGCACACGCTGCAGGGATTCAGAGTCAAAATCAAAACCAAGAAGAAAACGCCAGCCCCATAGCCGAGGGTGTAGCAGCGGCGCCATATTGCCACCGGCGGCAGCAGCAGCAAATTCAGCAATGCCAGTACAGCTACATCTGCGTACTCAAGAACAGTGAGTCAAATTGCGGGCCACAGAGGAGAAATCCCAGTACTGTACACCCTGGGACTTGACCCAGTGGGGGAGGGGTGGTGGCAGAGATATCACACCATAGGAGAACGTGCAACCTGGCACCCCCCACAGTCTAAAGCAGCCTCTATCAACTCTCTGGGTCGGAGACTCTGTGATAAAACCCAGTAAAGGAGTAGTGGGGTCTGAGATACTACTGACTCGAGATCCAGAACACCTTAAGGGAAGTCATAGTGACCCAAGGGAAGAACCCAGAGAAGGCACAAACTTCCGAAATCATGGGAAAGAGGAATAATACTGGAGCAATAAATGCCCACAACCCCACAACATCAGAACCTGATAAAACAGAAAATCAGAGATTTCTAGAAGATCAAATCAGGAAAATAACTGTAGAAATAATAGAGGTGCTTCGAAAAGAACTCAGAGAGAGCCAAAAAGAGATAAAGGATGCAATTAATGAAGTAAAGGCCTCAATTCAAAGCACGAACAACCGATTAGAACACATGGAGAACAGAATCTCACTCTTAGAAGATGAGCAATCCAAAAATGAACGTTTTTATTTTTTAAACAGGGTTTCACTGAGTTACAAAGGGCCTCACTAAGTAGCTGAGGCTGTCCACAAACTGCGATCCTCTGTTCTCAGCCTCTGGAATGCTGGAATTACAAGTGTGCACCACCACGCCCAGCTATGCTGCGCCCCTTTTAATTTAACCATTCAGAATGTATTTATTGGCACACACTACATATCGAGCTTGAGGCTGGATGCAGAGTAGTGAACAAAAGAGGAGAAATCTTTGCCTTCATGAAGCTTATACCCTAGTGCAGGAAGACTGATGAGAATCCTATCACTATATAACACACAATCAGAGGGTGATAAAGCACTAGAAAGAAATGTCAGCCAGGGGAGGGGTACAGAATGTCGAGGTCTGTGAGAGCTAGAGCCCCAGGAGTGGTCATTGGGCACCAAGAGCCGTGGCAGTGTGAGGAGGAAGTCTTTCCAGGCAGAGGAGCGCCAGTGCAGAGACCTCACACAAGCAAGCACTGAGCAGGCAGGCCTGAGGAGAAGCAAGAAAGACCAGTGATTTGGGAGGCTCTGGAACACTTTCCCCATCCCCAACAATAGCCCATCAAAATCCCAAACTGCTTCTATATGTCCACTCGAAGGTCACTTCCTTCACACAGCCTTTAGTGACTCCCAGGCTAGATCAAACCTGCAGTCCTAGCTCCATAGCTCCCCGTTCTCTTCATCCACGCCCTCAGGACAATTTAGCTTGTGCACAGGGGCCATTAGTTTGGTAACTGGTTGTTACTTCACTGGGCCAGCTGGCTCACACTTCCCACCAGGCCTGCACTGGACTCTTTGCTCTGGGCAAGGGAGGAAGAAACACCACCATTTCTTGCTCTCCGATTGGCCCCTTGCTAGCTCCTCTCTGCAGCTGAAACACTATTTTCGAGCATGGTTCAGTATAATCGATCAGAAAACAACTTTCTCCAGCATAAACACATCCTCCTGGGACCATTGTCACACTCCCTGGGTGGGACTTGGGTTTCCTGCCATTGCACCAGGTGGGTCTCTGCTTTTATCAGATGCTGATTTATTCCATCTAGTTGTGACTCTTCATAATGACACTCCCAGAGATTGTTCTGAATTCAACAGAATACTTAGGTGCCCCAACCACACCCCTTCTAAAATAAACAACTTCACTCCAAACCTAGCTCCCAAGTTTTATCTTACCTGATCATCCTCTGGACCTATCATATTTGATTGGTGAAGGAACTTCTCTGGTCACTTGTCATTTGGACAGAGACCTAGAAGGTGTGTGGAAATGAGCCATGCAGACATGTGGAGGTGGAGCGCTTCTGGCAGGAAGGACAGCAGTGCAGACAGGAACATGCCTGCCCGCCATGTTGCGTCAACAGGAGTCCAGGTGCTTTAGCCACAACTGAGTGAGGGGATTGGTGAGAGAGGAAAGAGAGAAAACACCACAACTTTAAAAAGAACACAATAAGAAAAAGGCAGCAGGGGAAAAAAAAGCTAAAAGACCAATCAGAGAGCAGAAAAGAACTCTAATCACCTCCAACAGCTAACCATAGGCACCTCAGTGGCACCATTCTGCCTCACCATGCCCAACTGCCAGAGACTCATAGGAAAACAACCAATGACTTGATACGAAATAAGTGGCTGCAGCTCATGAGAATTATAAGCCCATAGTTCTGCTTCTGAAAACACCGGCTACAACTTGCAGCAGTAGTGGCTGAGCTCACCACACCCTCCAGAGATCCAGAGTGGCACTAAACAATACCATAAGTGAATGCACCATCTCCATGGGAGAATGCCTAGCACTGCGCCAGCAGGGACTCTTGCAGCCTCAATGAACTACACTTAACATTAGATCCAGCCCCACTGATACTGACCATCTTCATAGACTAAGACTCAGAGAACCAGACTTCCAGCAGGAAAGGTGCTGGTGGCACTTGATGCTTGCATAAAGAGAAACTACAGAGGCCAATTCTGCTGAGTATTCATATATTTGTAAGGTTGCATTATTTTGTTTTTGTTTGGTGTTTTTGCGTTTCGTTTTGTGTGTATGTGTGTGTGCTTGTTTGTTTGCTCTCTTCCCCACTTCTTTCCCAAGCCTTTTCTTTTGTACATGCCTACTATTTTCTCTCCACCCTTTTCTTTTATTCTCTCTCTTATTTGTCTTGTATTAAATCCACTTCATATCACTCTACTAAATACTCTATATTGGTTACTAGAATACTACTGCATATTCACTATCTCTAATACCTACTACATACTACCTTACCAAACTCATACTCTCATTCTATGTGATCCTATCTGTGGCTTTACCCTATTCTTGCATTTATCACTTCTCTTCTCACCCAACCTTCACCATTGAATACAACACAATTTGCCCTTGTACATACCAGCTGACACCTACAGATTGAGAGAAATTTATCAAAAGCAACAGGTGCAAACTTCTGAAATCATGAGGTAGATGAATAACAAGGAAGCAATGAGCTCCCACAACCCCACAATAACAGAACTTGAGAACACAGAATTGCAGAGATCACCAAAAGGACAAATCAGAAATTTTTTTTTTGGTGGTACTGGGGTTCCTGGAAGCCCTTCTACCTCCGGGCTACACTCCCAGACCTATTTTTTAACATTATGTGGAAACAGGGTCTCAAGCCAGCGAGGCTGGCTCTGAACCAGCGCGATCCTCCTGTCTCTGCCTCCCAAGCGCGGGGATTACAAGCGTGCGCCACCACGCCCGGCTCTAATCAGAAATTTAACAGTAGAATTATACAGGACATTTGAAAGGAATTTAGAGAAAGTCTGAAAGAAATAAAAGGATATAATTATCGAAATGAAAGCATCAATACAAACTATAAACAATATATTAGACCACATGGACAATAGAATCTGGCTCTTAATAGATAACTCCAAAAATAAACAGATAGTATGTAATTTAAAAATACAACTGGACAGCATGAATTGGACATTGAAGAGATATGGGCCCATCTTAGAAGAGCCAACCTAAGAATAATAGACACAGAAGAGGGAATAGGAGGTGAAACCAAATGAATCCACAATCTTTTCAAAGAATATCAGAAATATCCCCAGTACCCAAAAAAAGCAAAGAATCCAGAACAACTACATAATAATTGGCCTGAGTAAGTAGAATTAAGTGGCCATTAACTGTGATATAGAACACTAAGGGTAAGTTTGAAAGAAAAAAAATCAAGGGTCTGATGCAGGACTCCAAATGCTCCTCAGACATGGTGTGGAGAAGTCATGGAGGAAGGCAGCGTGTGAGTCTGGGATTCCAGGGATAATGTTAAGCTAAAGATGTACATTTTGAAGGTGTTAGCATTCTTAGGGTTTGACTCTAAATAGGAATAGAAAGAGTTTCTTGAGGTCAGGAGGACAAGAAGAATCTAGAAGAAAATTAAAGAGAAAAAATTAGTGAAGGTAGGAAGAGAAATAAGAGATTTATGACTGGAAGCCAAGTCCAGAAAGTGTTTCAGGAAAGAGGGAGTGACCAACACTGCTGAGAAGTTCTGCCACATGCTCCCTGGAAACCAGTGGTTCTGAGATTAGCCACTGGATGTGTGTTGGACTGGACAAACAGTTTCATGGAGAGACAGGGACAGGAGCCTATCTGGAGTGACCCCAGGAGAGGAGAAGAGGAGAGAAAATGCAGCTAGAACAGGAGAATCATGAGAGGGTTTGGTGTGAGAAGATACAGGGAAAGTGGATAGATAATAAAGGGAGATGTGATGGTCACAGTCGGTTTCTGGTATCCAAAAAGGGGCTTGACTTGAGTAGGGGTCACTGATCTCTAAACCATGCAGCTCTCTGACTTCATGACCTGTGCACTGACTTCAGAGCTCCATCTGTTGCCAACCCCAGAGACAGGTGGGATGAGAAGCCCCAGGCAACAGGAAGCTCCCTCATCTCCAGGCTCACCCTGCCTAGCAGGACTCTGAGAACTTCACAGTTGTGTTGGTTCAGTGATGCATGCCTGTAATCCCAGTACTTGGGAGGCTGAGACATGAGGATAGCAGGTTCAAAACCAGCCTCAGCAACTTAGTGAGAGACCCTGTTTCAACACAAAAAAATAAAATGGAATAGGAATGTGGTTTGATGATAGAAAGCCCTCAGGTTTAATCCTCGGTCCCATAAAAAGAAAAGGAAGCTGGGTATAGTGGCACATCTCTGTAATCCTAGTACTTGGAAGACTAAGGCAGGAGGATCACAAGTTCAAGGACAGCTTCAGAAAGTAGTGAATCTCATCAACTTAACAAGATCCTGTTTCAAAACAAAAATTAAAAAATAGGGCTAGGGGGCATAGCTTAGAAGTAAAATGCCCCTGGGTTCCATCCTCAGTAACACACACACACACACACACACACAGAGAGAGAGAGAGAGAGAGAGAGAGAGAGAGAGAGAGAGAGAATGAAAAAGAAAAAGAAAAGAGAAGTCGACTTGAAGCTGGCTCTGCAGTTGCAGTTGCAGCCAGAGCGGGCCTCATCCCTCATTACCCTTTGTGATCAAGGCAGAGAAACTGTTCAAAAGATGTGTGTAATTGATAAAGTGAAGTAATGTGGGGGAATTGCTATCTGGGGAGAGGAATAATTTTATTATTTTGTGCTCTCCTAGCAGCCTGGCATGCAGGCCGACAGGATATGTGTGGCCACAAACACAATCTAAGCTATTCCCTCAAGAATTGACAAAGCAAAGGGCCAGCCTTGAAGATATTCAGCCAAGACTGGCAGTTGCTGTAAACATCTGGTGGTTTCTCTTTCACAGATCCAGGGAAAGCAAAACTGAATGAGACACAGGGGCCGGGCAGCCTTCACCTGCCAGACTGTTACTCCCATTATGCTGGACACCCTGTACACATTTTGTCATTTTAATTCCCACCAACAACAACCAAAGGCTCCGCACAGGGCATAATTACCCTCCTCTTACAGACGGGGTTCAGAAGGGAAGTGTTGCTGGTAATGGGGAACATTTATTGAGAATGTAGAGCATGCGGGTACCAGGCTAATGCATCGTGTTATCTCATGAATCCACAAGGCAATTTGTCACGTGACTTCTATGATTATCTCCATTTTAGAAATTAGCAAATGGAGACACAAAGAGGCTTATCCCAGGTCACCCGGGCCGGGAAGTTGAAGTCACCTGCAGGTGACTTGGTGGAGTATAGAGGTCCCAGGGCTCCTAAGTAGCAGAGTTTGCCAGAGAGTCCCAACTCCAAAACTTATGTCCTTTCACCATGCCATTGGTCCCTGCCTGTGCTTTCCCATAACCAGCTGGCCCTGAGAGGCATGTGGTGCCTGAGCCTGAGCCTGAGTGCCTGTGGACATCAGAGCCCTTGAATCCTGCCTCCTGCAGCCCTGAGTTCCAGCTCCATGGGGCTACAGGAGGATGTGGGTAGCCACAGGGAACTGGAGAGAGCTCACCTTCCCAGGCAGCCAGCAGGAGCAAGTCCTGAACCCTTAGCTCAGCTCCACTACATCTTCCCCAGGCAGCACACAGGACCTGAGATGCCGCTCCTAGTAAAGAGAAGATTTTCTGTTGCATATTCAGGAAATGGCCTAGCAGAGTGAACCTGATCTGCAGCCCAATAACTGGGGACTGGTGGACCCCCAGTGATACTATTTACTTGAATTTTTTGGATAAACAGCTTCACCTCCTAAGTGAGTTTCTTATCTTTATTTTTTTCTTTCTTTTTCTTTTTTTTTTTTTTCCCTGCAGTACTGAGGATGGAACCCAGGGGCATTCTACCTCCAAGCTACACCATCAGCCCTATTTTTTTTTTTATTCTTTATTTCTCACTGGGTTGCAAAGGGCCTCACTAAGTAGTAGCTGAGAATGTCCACAAACCTTGAATTTCCTGTCTCAGTCTCCCAAATGCTGGGATTACAAGCGTGCGCCATCACTAGAACCGCTAGTTCTTATCCTAAAATGAAGATAACAGTAGTCGGGCTCTCATAGATGTTCAGGTGGGATTTGGTAAGGCTAGGCCCTGGCTCCACACGGGGGACACAGATGGGACCACATGATGTCCGCCTCTTCCTCTTGCCACTCATCTCTAAAATGAGACTCGTGTTGCGTGCTTCGCAAGATGGTTGTGAGCGTGAAATGACATAATCCAGACTGGCAAATTTTAGACACTCAGTAAATGTAAATTAAAACTTGAATATCCCAAGATGTCTATGTTATCACCATGCAGGCTCAGCCCATGCACAGTGAGCTAGCTGGGCTGGCAGGAAGGAGACTGAGCCATTTGGTGTAGCTGCCTGGCCCAGGCTGCGACCTTGGGTCCGGGCTGGCTCTGCTGTCTTTCATCACAGAGGCTCCGAAAGGGCCCCAGCTCTCAGGGAGGATTCAGCATGCACAGCGAAGCCCAGGTGATCTTTCCAGAAAACAAAACTAATCAGACCACGCTCCTGCTGAAAACGGCAGTGGTTCCCTGTAGTCCTCGCGGTCAAGTTCAAATCCCTGAACCTATTTTATAAGCCCTTTGTAATCTGGCCGGTGCCTGTTTCTAGCCTTATCTTTTGTTGCTCTCCCCCTCCTTGTCTACACTCCAAACACTCCTGAGTTTCTTTCAGGTCTTCAGAGGCTGGATATCCCTTGATCTCATGCTCCCAGAGCACCCCAAAGGTCCCCTTTCAAGACACGCATCACATGTACCCCAGCACGTCTCATGTCCATCCACACAACAAGGACATAAGCTGTCCCCTGGCAGAAGGGTCACATCTACACCTGCTCTGCTCTTCATTATAGTCCCTGCACCTCGCAGAGCCGGGACCTAGTAATGACTGTGCACATTGCATTCACAAGCAGAAAAATACCTTATTGTCTGGGCCATCAAACGCAAGTGAGTGAGAAATGTCACTTTATATACTCTACCATCCTGCTCAGTCTTGTAAGCCAGTGTGGGATTTGAGGCCTCGCTTCTGCAAATAAAGCAGTTCTGACCCCAGCTAGGGTTAATGCAGACTAGTGTCCACACGGCTTAGAACGCAGCTGTCTCAGTGCCAGAGAGAATGTGTTTATGCAGACGTGAGCTAGCATCTCTCTCTCTCTCTATCTCTTTCTCTCTCTCTATCTCTATCTCTATCTCTATCTCTTTCTCTCTCTTTAACACACACACACACACACACACACACACACACACTCATTTCGATGGATCTAGATAATGCCACACCTGTATGTGAGGATGCATGTGTCTCAAGGTGACATCTGTCACAGGGCACATCTCTGTGCCTGAAAGCCCCAATTGCTTTTGTAAAGTTCCCTTAAATACAACCATCGTTTCCCCAAAGTGTCTCTTTTATGCCACACTTGGCTCTTTTTCTCTCTCCTTGCCCGACTAACATCCCTCCCCCTATTGTTTAGAGTAACTCAGCTCTGTTCCAAGACTCCCATGCCAAGACAACAGTCCTGCAGTCAATAGGCCCTTCCCTCCTTGGAGAGGAAATATACCAAGGGATGTGTGCACGGAAGAATGTATCACTTTGAATCTCACTATGATGTATAATTAAAATGTACAATAAAAAGTATTTTAAAAAAGAAAAAGAAAAATAATTTTTGAATACAAAAAGAGGCAGTTTGACTATAATCTATTTTACTTAAGGATAATCCCAGGGGCTTCACCCCATCTCTAACCCAAGCCATTGATCAAAGTGGCCCTTCCAAGCACATCAATCATTTGGTCCAAGAATCTTTCACTCCAGCTGCTTAGAGGATAACATGAAAGGTAACACTTCCTCTTTATAGTTACAGGTCCATACCTAAAGTCAGGCTGGGCCTCCCTTACCCGGCAGTGCTGCAGGTGACAGGGTATGCCTTGACCTGCAAGTGGGAAGAGGAAGGAAATCCACGCTTGTGAGCAACTGTGTTTGCCCAGTCCATTCTCTGATGGTTTATGACACTGTCCTATCTCATCCTCCCAGCAGTGTTCCTAGGTCACATAAAGAGAGTGAGAGCTAGAAAGTGTAACTTGCCCACGGGCGTAGTTTAGCAGAGGTGGAGCTAGGACTTGAATCCAGTCTGGCTGACTCTTGGGTCTATGGTTTTTCCACTACACCAAGATGCTGCCTCTCGGTCTGTCTAAATACACTGCGTCAATATTGCAATGAGGAAGTCTTCAAGGTATTGAGAAAATATAAGCCACATTTAGAGAAAAACAGAGAAGGTTTGGGGTATGCTTGATAAGGAAGTACACAGCACATAGACACAGCTTGACAAAATCTCAGTTTTGTCTAGCCACATTTTACGGATAGGGAAACTAAGGCCCAAATGGAAAGGATGACTTGCCCGGGATCACACAGGACACTACTGCCAAGCCAGGCTAGATCTTGGATCTGATAAGAACCTTGCCAATCTCTTTCAACTACATTCTGCTGCAGTTCTGCAAATAATGTACCTATGACTCTAATGCTGACTCGCATTAAAGCCCCTAGTCTTTTCCAAAACTTGAGATCAAAATGTATCTGTCCCAAGCCAGGTATGGTGATATATGCCTATAATCCTAGTACTTGGGAGGCTGAAAAAGGAGTATCACAGGTTTGAGGCCAGCCTCTGCAACTTAGCTAGGCCCTCGGCAACTTTGCAAGACTGTTTCAAAATAAAAAATAAAATAGAGCTGGGAGTATAGCTCAGAGGTAGAATGTCCCTGGGTTCAATCCCTAGTACAAAAAAAAAAAAAAAAGCATCTGTCCCAGGTGGAAAAAAATATACGCTAGAAGACCTCTTCCCAGCAGCCCCCTGCTCATCAGTGATTGAAAGCTCTACCTGAAAAGTCCCACCTGCTGCGGTCCTTGGCCCCGCGGCTGCCTCAGTGGACAGTGGGCTCAGTCAACATCCTGCTTGGAGATGCAGGTACCACTCACGGCTTTCCAGCGGGAAGGGCTGGAGCATTTCCCTGCTGGCATTTGGATCTTTCCCATAGGAAGGGGCGGGCAGGCCTGCAACTGCTCACGGACTTGCTGGCGATGGGATGAATCCTCCCGCAGGCCAACTTTGGAGCCAGTCCAGGCCCCTCCATCTCTGGTGCAGTGCGGCACCTGCAAGAACCCAAGTGCAAAAAGATATGCCTTTGGCTCAATATGTAAAAGCTCTCCAGCAATAAATTTAAGCAATTCCATTCGGGGCTCTCACAATTTCCTCCATTCAGACAAACTGCTTTTTATTTCAAATGTTCCTGGAGGAAATTGGCCAATTGCTTACTTCCACTGTCAAGGCCACTGTGCTGGGCCTGCCGGCAGGACGTGAGTACAACCTGGGGATTTCTTCGATTTGCATCTTGCAAAACTGACCTGCTAGAACGGGGGTCCAGCCCAGAAGGGCCGCAGATATAGACCCCCGTGCTAATGCCTCAGAGCTCCCACAGACTAGAACAGAGGTGGCTGGGGGCCAGGGCTGGAAAACGAAGAATAGGGAAATGTAACATCCAGCTTGCCCCTACAGCTTGGCCATTACGAGCTCTCTCCAAGGGGTGACGTAACCCCATGCAGCCTGAGATGGCCTCAGCACTCAAGCAAAACCAACTAGAAGAAACAAGAGGCAACATCGCAGTCCAGTGGGTCTGACCATTGACAACAGCTTCTCTATTTATGGAACATCTCTATACGCCAGGTGTTGAGCTGGGCTTTTTACATGGGAACCTCCTTTCCATGCTCTTTGGAATGCTGCCTGGTACATGGTAAGCACTTTACAAGTGTTAGCAGCCGTCGTCGATATCACCCTGGTTGTTAGCAAAGGGCCAAGCCTTAGCATTACTCCCAAGCCAACCCTCACAGGCCTGGAATAGGCAACCTGATCCCCTACATTCCCAAGTCACCCTCACAGATGCCCTTCACTGTTGGCCCTGTCTGACTGATCATTGTGTGAGCCCAGATTCCTGAGCCTGGCAGAGGACCCTTTCTGAGAACCTGGTTCCCAGGGAGGCAGAGCAGGCTGGCTGGGAAATGGCTTCATGCCCGGCCCCCTACACCACCAGGGATGCTTCTCCCATCCTCACTCCACAGCAGGATGCCCCTGACACTTTAGGGAAAAGGAAGACAGAATTTACTTTTTTACAGTGGAAGCAGAGTTGTCGTAAGCGACTCCCGACTCCACTCGGCATTGCCATGACAACAGCTGGAAGGCCTCGCTGGCTGGGCGCCGAGGCCCAGCAGCCTCTTTGTTCATGCCGTGGAGGCAAGAGGCTGTCTCAGGTGAGCAGGTTGTAGGAAGGGTTCTTGGGCTGTGGAGAGGGGAGCAGGTAGGGACCGTGCAAATTAATACTTTCCTGTTCTCAGGGTTGGCTGGGAACACTGAGGGCTGGAAGCAGGTCTCCTGATGACCAATCCCTTTTGAAATGTGCCCTATTCAGGGCCGCTGGCTTCACTTTTCCCTCACAGAGGGCACCTGCTGCTTCCGTTCTCTGCAGAGCCCGCCGGGCTCCAACATGGGTCTCCAGCTATCTCCCTGTACCTGCAATACCAAAACTAAAGCAGAGTCACAATTATATCCTGGGCATCTCTTATTTTTATTTCTTAGTACTAAGGTCAGACACTAGGAACAGAATTTTTTTTTAATAGGATGTGCCTGGGTCCCCTAGAAAGCAAACTTCAAGGCCCAAACTAACACCAGAGTCCACCAATGTCAAGGCCTAAGGAAAGAGGATGCAAAAAGGGATAAACTAATCAAATCCAACCCAATACCTTAGAGACACGGAGGCACTGTTAGATGGGCAATGATACGAAGAAAATCATATTCACAGAACTGCCGTCAGGGAGACAGTCGTCTGCTCCTGGAAGACACTGTGCGGAGCTGGTTGGGGGCTGAAGCCTCAAGGCACAGGCTTAGAAATAATAGGTGCCTCCCTGCCTTCCGAGGGGCCTGGCTCTGGTCAGCTGATGCACTTTTGTCTTGCTAAGAGGGGAATGCACCTTTGGGGGAGAGCTGAACTGCTGGGGACAAGAGAGAAGAGAGTGAAAGCACTCAATCTGTCCTATTTCTCTTCCACCAGAGCCCTTCTCAGACTACCAGTAAGTTCGAGTATCCTTCATACTCAACCTTGGATTCTTTTACATGGTAAGAGCCTCAGAGAAAAGTCTAGTTCCCTTTCTGAATGGGGCAGTTCTGATTTCATCTCTGATCCACACACTTCCCCTGGTTGGGGCTCAAGGCTGGTGCAGGGACCCAACAACGAAGGGACTAAGCCTGAAGGGAGGGAGAGAGCAGGCTACTCTTTGGAACAACTTTCTAGTGTCTGAACCACGCAAATTAAAAAATGGGCTGGCTTCAGTGGTAGTGAGCCCCCTGTCTCTAGAAAGGTCCAAGCAGACACTGGGTAGCCACCTGATGGGGAGGTGATGGAGGAAAGCTGGAGTCCTTCCACAGGTCCTCGTGGTTCTGTACTCTCTCCTAGCCCCTCCACTTAGATGGCCTCCTCCTGCAAAGCTTTGTGTGCCCTTGCCGCTCCGAAGAGTCATTTCTTTGGCAGAAAATACTGTGGCAAAGGGCAGCAGAAGTCTGCAGTCTCTGTGTCTCCCCAGGCAGGGTCCTTCCCCAGCGGCAAGCAATCCCTTCCCTGTTCTTCCTGCACTAGATACAACTAGGCTTTAATCCCAGGGAGGGGATTTTATTTTTTAAGAAAGCTGTTACCTCCGAGAAATAAAGATGTTGTAAATAAGCACAAGAGGCAGGGATCCAGGCATTTGCAGCTTCCTTTCCCCAGGACTCCATTTCCTGGGGAAATGTCCAGCAGGAATCACCCTAGGGTATCCCCAGAGAGGGACCACTGTTTGCAGAGGGCTTCTGTGTCCCTGCCCTGGTAGAAAGGCAGGCCTACTGCGAAGGAGAGAGGTCTTCCTGGAAGAAAGAAGCCAGGATACCTGCTATCCAGCCGCCAGCTCAATGAAGAACCAGGAACCATCAACTATACCGTACCACCATAATGGGTTTAGAAGATTCCAGAACATGTATAACTTCTCACAAGTTTGTTAGACTTATTTCCTCCATGTTTCCTGGGAAGGATTATCGGTAAAGTCCTTAAGATCCACCTACTCTACTTACTCATTTTAAGGTATTAGGAAGCAAAGAACCAGAAGGCCAATGTCCCACCTAAACGTCAATCTTGGGGGAGAATCCCAAGGGACAGAATAGCACATGAAAGGCCAGCGCTTCGGAAGGAACTCCAGAGCTCCAGCCTCTAGTCCCTGGATGCACCTGGAAGAGTGGAATGACATCACCTGGCAGCCCTTTGCATCCCTGTACCCACGATGCACTGGGGTGGTCCACAGGCAGCATGTTAGGATGAAGTCACTGCAGCCCCTGGAGCACACCTGACCAAGGTGGGCCAAGCCACCTACTCAGGGGGACAGGGCAGGCAGTTGAGAGTTGAGACATGCTAGTAATAACAGTGCTCTAGGGCCAACCAGCAACATCCCCTGTGTCCCCACCTCCCCGATTAAACTTTTTCTATTCCCCTATTCATTCATGCTTCCCATTTGACTTCTTTCTCTTGGAAGAATCAAGAATGGAGGAAGGGATGACCACACAGTAACACTTTGACCAACATTCCCCCTGCCCCCTCCTCCTCCACTTACTCAGTCTACCTCTGACAGGCCACTGCACTGTAACACTTGGGCTTTCCACCTTTCACTCTGCAAGGCTCCCCCAGCGGCCTCTGCATCTCTGAGGTGGAGGCATCTTCCAACCGTTCCCAGAGCTGCGTTTCCCTTGCGACGTTTCCTTGAAGGCACTGGACACTTCTCACTGTAGCGCCCAGGGTCACAGATCAGTAAGAGGCGCATTCAGACACCAGCCGAGACCGTCTGACTCCTAACCCGTGTTCACTCCCTGTGTCGCTGAATTTCATCTGTAGACATCTTAATCCTCCTGCCTGCCCCGAGGGAGGAGGGCAGGCTGAGCGCCCCACGCGCTCTATGAAGCAACAGATTTTACCCTTCCTTGTACCCCCCTTCCGGACGGAGGGGCAGGGGTGTGTGTGTTAACAGTAAATTCAGTCCTACATAGTTGTTTGTAAGTACATTTGTTTGCAAGTCCTAAGAACCTAGTGAGGGGTTAAGCTTGTAATCCCCAGGTCCATTTCCACCAAACAGTTTGCTCTGATATGTGTCCTTTTCCAGAATAGCCCTGGTTCCTCATCTTTGGAAATCTGTTAAGACAGACAAACCCACTCTCTGAAAACCTGTACAAGAGCAGTCCTTGGTGGCTATCGGGTCAGCCTCACTTTGACCACGTGTAAATTTTAGGGGCCCTGAGTGTATGGAATTATCCATGGCTCACAACAAGCAGGACTTTCTCCGTGGCCTTTATGTGCCCAAACAGACTCCTATCCTGGTTTTGTATTAGGCTAATGAGCGTCCATTCATACTACTCCTCATTAACCGTATACTCAAAAGCTGTTCTGCCTTTCTGTGTTTTGCCAATTTTCTTTCATCCTATTTTGTTGATTATTGTCAGTGGCATGGGTGCGTTTTATTTTATTTTATTTTTTTCCCTGCACGCTGCCTGATTTACTCCTAGTCCCTTACAATCATGCCACTGTCAAAAAAAAAATTATCCCATTTTCACTTGCAACATCCATTTTCTCACCACTTTCAATTTTTGAAATTATTATTCCACTTTGGTTTCCATCGTAACCATATGTCTCTTCTAACTAGCATTTCCGACACGCTCACTCGCTGCTTCTCCACTTATTGGTCATGATGATAACAGCGTTTGTGAAACACCTTCAGTCTAAGCACAAACACCAACAAATCAAGCGACAGGAGCACAATCACTGTTGCCATCTGTCGGTGGCAAGGAGAGTTGAAGCCATTGTGCTGTTGGAACAAGAGTGGGCAAACTTTGTAAATAAAGTTTTATTGGAACACAGCCATGCCTATTCACTTAGGTACCCTATATGTGAGCTTTTGAACTACAATGGTAATTCAAAATAGGTGTGATAGA